>NC_041393.1:143424227-143454821 GCF_002162155.2 Triticum dicoccoides | reverse complement strand
CTCGACGCCCCCGGTACCGCCTGGACCTCACCGGAATGCGCCCTCGACGGCCTGCCTCCTTGCTGAAATGCCGTCTCCGACCTCCTCCCCACGCCCCACTGCCCCATGCCCTACGCTGCACGGTGAGGACCACGACCTCCTCTTTCCCTCGTCCAGCGCACGTGTCTTCCCGCACGCACACGACACCCGCGCCCACGCCGTGTTGCCATGCCGCGCGCCCGCTCCACCATGGCCGCGCTCGCCTCCCGCCGTCAAGCCCCGTCGCTTGCCGCGCGCTCGCGCTACCCGCGCCCCGCTCACCGCTGCCCACGTCGCCTGCATGCTCACCGTGTGCCGGCGCGCCCGGCTGCCCCACGCCCGCCTACAACTGCGGCCCTCCTCCGCCTCTCTGACCTCCGCCCCGCGCACACCCTGCGGTCGCCCGTGCCTGCCCGCGCCTCGCTGCACTGTGCCCTCGCCCACCATGGCCTTCCCCCACTCGCGCCTACAGCCATGGCCGTGCGCGCCCTGCGCCGTGCTAGCCCGCCGCTCCTTCCCTGCCTTCTGACGCCACCGCTGCGCTCCGGTCCGCTTCCCCCTGGCCCCAAACTGCGCCACGCCGACGTCCCACGGCGCCTCAACGGCCTCCGCTTGGTTCGCCCTGTCGGGTGCCCGCAACCGCGCCCGTGCCTGGCGCCCGCGCGCCCGCTAACGCGCCCGATCTGCTAGGCCCCTGGGGCCAATGACAGGGGGCCCCCACCCCCCCTAAACGTTTAAAAAAAGAAAAAAAAGAGAAAAATATATAATTAAATTAATTAATTAGTTAATCCAGTTTAAATTAAGCTCATCAATTAACTAAACTAATTAAACTTGTTTAGTTAGCCTTAGTCTATGACAGGTGGGTCCCATTGGACCCACGGCCAGGTTTGACTCTAGTTAGCTGGGTTTGACCGGCTGACATCATGGTGATGTCATGCTGACATCACCTTCCACTATTCTAGATAATGTTTTATTTAAATAATTAAATAAATTTAAAAAATGCCTAAAACTTTGATAAATCATAGAAAATAATCCGTAGCTCGGATGAAAAATACTTTGTACATGAAAGTTGCTTAGAACGACGAGACGAATCTGGATATGTAGCTCGTCCGTTTGCTACACATCCCTAGCATAGCAAACCTGCAACATTTCACCTCTAGTTCATCTGTCTGAAAACGCGGAACACCGAGGATACTTTCCCGGATGTTTTCCCCCTTCACGGGTATCACCTACTACCGGGTTAGGGCACACCTAGCACCGCTCTTTGTCATGTCATGCATCTTCATGCTTATGTTTGCATTATATTTATTGTTTCTTCCCCCTCTTCTATCTGGTAGACTACGAGACCGATGCCGCTGCTGCCTCGGTCGACTACGGAGTTGACGACCTCTCCTTGTTGCCAGAGCAACCAGGCAAGACCCCCGCCCCTTGATCACTAGATATCGCCTATTCCTTCACTCTACTGCTTGCATTAGAATAGTGTAGCATGTTACTGTTTCGGTTAATCCTATTCTGTTGCATAGCCTGTCATTGTTGCTACAGTTGTTGATACCTTACATGCAATCCTAAATGATTAGTATAGGATGCTAGTTTATCATCTGTGGCCCTACATTCTTGTCCATCTGCCTTGCTATACTATCGGGTCGTGATCACTCGGGAGGTGATCACGGGTATATACTATACATACATACATACTATACAGATGGTGACTAAAGTCGGGTCGGCTCATAGAGTACCCGCGAGTGGATCTTTGTGGCGGAGCGACAGGGCAGGTTGAGACCACCTAGGAGAGAGGTGGGCCTGGCCCTGGTCGGCGTTCGTGGTTACTTCAAAAGAACATGCTTAACGAGATCCTAGTATTTGATTTGAGTATGGCCATTGGCCTATAGGCACTAACCAACTACGCAGGAACAGTTATGGGCACTCGACGTCGTGGTATCAACCGAAGCCTTCTTGACGTCAGCGACTGAGCGGCGCGCGCCGGGTTGGACTGTGTAACCTAATGGAGGTTGCTAGGTCTTCTCACCGGCCTCCCTCGCAACGTGCAGGTGTGCAATGGGCGATGGGCCCAGACCCCTACGCGCAAAGGATTTAGATCGGCGTGCTGACCTCTCTGTTGTGCCTAGGTAGGGCTACGACGTGTTGATCTTCTGAGGTCGGACATGACCCAGGAAAGTGTGTCCGGCCAGAGGGATTGAGTGTGTTGGGAAATGTGGTGCACCCCTGCAGGGAAGTTTATCTATTTGAATAGTCGTGTCCCTCGGTAAAAGGATGACCCAGAGTTGTACCTTGACCTAATGACAACTAGAACCGGATAATTAATAAAACACACCCAGACAAGTTCCAGAGACAACCCGGTGATCGCTTTCCCACAGGGCGACGAGGGGAGGATTGCCGGGTAGGATTATGCTATGCGATGATACTTGGTGAACTTCAATCTACTCTCTTCTACATGCTGCAAAACGGAGGCTGCCATAAGTGTAGTCTTTGATAGGACTAGCTATCACCCTCTTATTCTGGCATTTTGCAGTTCAGTCCACCGATATTGCTTCTTTACACATATACCAATGCATATGTAGTGTAGATCCTTGCTTGTGAGTACTTTGGTTGAGTACTCACGGTTTCTTTGCTCCCTCTTTTCCGCCTTTTTCCTCTTCTTCTCGGATGCCGCAACCGAACGTTGGAGCCCAGGAGCCAGACGCACCATCAACGACGACCCCTACTACACCGCGGGTGCCTACTACTATGTTCAGTCCGCTGCCGATGAGGAGTAGTTTAGGAGGATCCCAGGCAGGAGGCCTGCGCCTCTTTCGATCTGTATCCCAGTTTGTGCTAGCCATCTTATGGAAACTTATTTAACTTATGTCTATACTCATATATTATTGCTTTCGCTGACTCGTTTATGTTCGAGCACTTGTATTTGAGCCCTCGAGGCCCCTGGCTTGTAATATGATGCTTGTATGACTTATTCTACTTTTAGAGTTGTGTTGTGATATCTTCCCGTGACTCCCTGATCTTGATCGTACACATTTGCGTGCATGATTAGTGTACAATTTAATCGGGGGCGTCACAAATTGGTATCAGAGCCAACTGCCTGTAGGAATCCCCCTTCCACACTCCTTGGCCGAAGTCGAGTCTAGTCACTACAAAACTTTTACTAACATGGTTGTGTGTCTTACGGGCCCATGTCACCATTGGGTGGTATTAGGATCTTTTACTCCTCGTCCTTTACTCCGGGGCTCTGAACTCTCTTCTACTCGGGTTAAAAGAATTTACTAACTCTAACATTAGGATCCCGTGACCACATTCACCCCAAAGTTGGATAAGCCATAATTATTCGTTAGAATAGTATTTTGTATAATACCCACATTGTCATTTGACTCCATTGAAACATCTTTGTTTTCAGATGGAACCCACGAGGCAGGTCGTGCGCCACACGATGGCCATTGGTGCCTCAGGATCAGCTGATGTACTCGCTGAGATGATGACCTATCTGGATTATCGCTGGCACCCGGAGTACACCGTGTACTAGTAGTTCCAGGACTTTAACCAGGTGCAATATCGTGCTATCGTCCACCTCTACTCTCGGGAGTATGACTCCACTACTGTGCTACATACCACTCATGGTGTTCGAGTGACCATCGATGTGGCAGTCCACGATGCTGCTTATGCTGCTCTAACACGCCTTCGTGGAGAGTATCATGAGTTGGACACTTCCCCTTTCAGGCACATTGCTATCGCATCCGACATTGGGGCGGAGGGATACTACACTGCTGCCTACTCCAACGTCACCCGAGAGCCCTTCCACCATTAGAACCTGGTTCTGCATGTTGATGGGCTGGATCGAGCTAACCGAGCTCTTCGCCACGAGTTGTACACCACCCGTCAGCACCTTTATAATGCTCTGACGCTGTTGCACCCCTTTGTCCGATCTGGACAGCTGCCGCATTCTGCGATCTACCCAGCCAGGACCGTGATGCCCCATGGTATCAGTTGGCCAGATGTGGGAGGCTACGCTCCCGCACTTGGTACTCTTCTACCACCTGAGCGTTGGGTTCTACACAAGATTATTGATACGTCTCCAACGTATCTATAATTTTGATGTATTCATGCCATGTTTATAATATTTCTACATGATTTTTGTATGATTTGGTTAGAACTAACCCGGACTGATGCTGTTTTCAACAGAACTACTCTGGTGTTGTTTTTGTGCATAAATAAATTTCCCGGAATGCGCAGAAAATCAACATAGATTTTTCTGGAAAATATAAAAAATACTGGAACAAAAAGTTATCGGAGAGGAGTCCCGTGGGGCCCATGAGGGTGGAGGGCGCCCCCCCCCTGGGGTGCCCCTGTGCCTCATGGACACCCCGTGGGTCCTCCTGACTTGTTCTCGACGCTAAACCCTCCTATAAATACAGAAACCCATGAAACATAACCTAGATCAGGAGTTCCGCCGCCACAAGCCTCTGTAGCCACTAAAAACCTCTCGGGAGCCCTTTCTGGCACCCTGCCGGAGGGAGAATCCATCACCGGTGGCCATCTTCATCACCCGGGCGCTCTCCATGACGAGGAGGAAGTAGTTCACCCTCGGGGCTGAGTGTCACGCCCAATATGCGACCCTATCCAAAAGGAACTCAAACGTCCCACCAAGGATAGACTCGCATATTGAAACGCTTTTGCAAGGTGGATATCATTACATCAACATTACATAATGTATGGGGATACATACAAAAAGGCATACAATGCCACACGAATACAACATCACAATACATAAGAGCAACATCCGACTACGGATGAATCACAAACAGAAACTCAAACAACATCCACCCTACTAGCACAGGCTGCCGACCTGGAACCTATCCCCTGATCGAAGAAGCAGAAGAAGAACTCAACGCAAGCAAGCATCGCTCTCGCTTCATGATCATCGCACAACCTGTACCTGCAACTGTTGTTGTAGTAATCTGTGAGCCACGAGGACTCAGCAATCCCATTACCATGCGTATCAAGACTAGCAAAGCTAAATGGGAAAGGATGGGGTAAAGTGGTGAGGTTGCAGCAGCAACTAAGCATATCTGGTGGCTAACATACGCAAATAAGAGCGAGAAGAGAGCAAAGGAACGGTCGTGAAATTAGCATTGATCAAGAAGTGATCCTGAACTCCTACTTATGTCAAACATAACCTAGAAACCGTGTTCACTTCCCGGACTCCACCGAGAAGAGACCATCATGGCTACACACGCGGTTGATGCGTTTTAATTCGGATCTGGTGTCAAGTTATCTACAACCGGACATTACAAAATTCCCATCTGCCTATAACCGCAGGCACGGCTTTCGAAAGATTATAGCCTACAAGGGTGTCCCAGCTTAGCCCATGATAAGCTCTCGCGATCAATGAAGGATATACCTTCTCCCAGGAAGACCCGATCAGACTTGGAATCTCAGTTTACAAGACATTTCGACAATGGTAAAACAAGACCAGCAAAGCCGCCCGATGCACCGACAAATCCCGATAGGGGCTGCACATATCTCGTTCTCAGGGCACACCGGATGGGTCAGCCTACGAGTAAAACCAGACCTCGAGTTGCCCCAAGGTGGCCCCGCAGTCTGCCCGGTTCGGACCAACACTTAGACAAGCACTGTCCCGGGGGGCTAAAATAAAGATGACCCTCGGGTTGGCCGACCCAAGGGAAGGGTATAGGTGGTGGTGAGGCAAATGGTAAAACCAATGTTGGGCCTTGCTGGAGGAGTTTTATTCAAAGCGAACTGTCAAGGGGGTCCCATAAATCACCCGACCGCGTAAGGAACGCAAAATCCAGGAACATAACACCGGTATGACGGAAACTAGGGCGGCAAGAGTGGAACAAAACACCAGGCAAAAGGCCAAGTCTTCCACCCTTTACCAAGTATATAGATGCATTAATAAAATAATAGATATTGTGATATCCCAACCAAAATCTTGTCCACCATGGAGCAATCTTCAACTTCACCTGCAACTAGCAACGTTATAAGAGGGCTGAGCAAAGCGGTAACATAGCCAAACAAAGGTTTGCATAGGACAGGTGTCAAAGGTTAGAGGTTCATGGCAATTTGGGATGGCTTGATGAGCAAAAGATAGGTAGCGCAGCAAAGCGATAGAACGAAGCAACTAGCATAGCAATGATAGTAATGAGATCCAGGGTAGCAGTCATCTTGCCTGAAATTCCGCAAGGAAGAAGAACGAGTCCATGAAGAAGATGAATCCATGAAGACGAACCAAGCGTAGACGAACGAATCCTCACGATCGCAACGAAACAGGAACTATCAAGAAGAAACACACAACATAGTAAACACACCACGCAGGAACAAGACATGATGCACAACAATCATGATGCATGACAAAGCTACATGAAGCTACTCATGGCAAGAGATGATGCAAACAAGAGCAACACATCAAGGCAAGTTTAAATGAGGCCGGGAACAACATATAACAATTCCGGTAAGTACTCATAGGCAACTTTCGAAATTGGTCCAGATCTGAATAAACCTTATGTTCAAGTTGTTAAACAGCAAATTAAGATGCACCAAGATGATCTACACGAGATTCTAGTCAAGTTACATATAAAGTTCCTTTGGTTCGGAGCTACGGCCTAGAAGATATGAGCAAAACAAGTTAAATATGGCATTGATGCAAAATGCATACAAACATCAAGCAAACACACCAAAACATGGATGCAACATGATAATATGGATCTACATGCAATTCTAAGCAAGTTTCATATAGAGCACACTCAAAACGGGGCAACGGTTCAACACACACGCTATACAAGATATGGCAACAATCTGTCCAAAACAGCAACTAGGCATATTGCAAGCATCAAAACAACATGCTACAGTACCACAATATAAAAACAAAAGGCATGGACATGATTCACAGGTAAAGCATAACAAAACATGAACACTGACCTATCTCCAGAAATCATTAGAACATGCTCAAACACAAATGGTAAGATTGCAAATAATAACAGTTTCAGACTTTAGCAGAAATAACATCAGGTTGCCATGTTTAGAGCTATCAAACAACATGTTACAGGAACTTATCATGGCAAACAAAGGCATGGCATGAACCTACTAAATGCATAGATCAAAAGTCCTTTACTGACCATAAGCCAAAAAGGATCAGAAAATATGATGGCACCCATGTAACACATGGCAAGTTATATTACAGATTCATACATGGCAGGAACAACGATACGAAGGCATGTAGATGAGCTTGTGCAACTCACTACAGAGAAAAACATGGCATGGAAAGGCAACCAACAGTAAGAAGGCATGTTTATGAAGCTAAGCAAGGCAAGAACAAGTTCATAGCATGTAAGGATCAACTACAACAACCTTGGCAAAATTGAATAACATGTAAACAATCTGCCAGGAAACATTTTGAAGCAAAAGTAGAGCACGAAAATGACATGCTAGACTACTCCATAATTGCAACCAAGGGCAGGGATGGATAGAGCATAACCATATGTTCAAAACACCCTTACTCAAGTATCTCAAAAATATGCATGGATCTCTCTGTAGCATCAAGTTTACAAGGCATCAAAATAACAGTAGAACAGGGACTAAAATCAGCAACATTACGAAGCCTAGTTTGCATGCTTGTGCTAGTCACCACATTGATCACAAAAATACATGGTAAGCACCTCTGTAAAGAAGACATGGCATAGTTCAAAACACATGTAGACATCAACCTCATAGGATGCACACATCAAACATGGCAAAAATGACAAAAGAGCAAGTTCTGTTATCAGACAACAGACAACATCATGAAGCACTCTTGCAACGATGATTCAGGCATCAAGATGAGCTCAAATGGACATGATGCAATGGAATGAAATGATGTACTCGTTGATACGAACAGTTTGACATATTACACGCACGAAACGGAGCTATGGATGCAGAGATACAATGCGATGAACATGGCATGATTAGGCAAAAATAACTTCGGGACAGGCGTTTCCGAGGTCAACCTCTGCACGGAAATTGAGGCGGGGCGGATCTGGCCGGAGCTTCGCCGGAGGACGAAGGAGGCGGCCAGGGAGGTCGAAGGAGGCGGCCCCGGCCCGGATCTCGCCGGATCCGGCCGGTGGCGGGCTGGGACGGCGGCGGGGCGAGGAGGTGCGACCGGCAAGGCGCGGCACGGCGACGCGGGAGGCAACCGCGGGCGGGCGGCGGCGCTCGGCCGGGCCGGGCAGAGGAGGCGGCAGGGCGCGGGAGGAGCTGGGCGGACAGGGGGCCGCGGAGGGCGGCGGCGCGGCCGGACTCGGAGACCGGCCGGAGGGGCACGGCGGCGGAGGATGCCGGCGGCGGGGAGCTCCGGCAAGGCGGGGCCGGCACGGGGGCACTCGGGTGCGCGGTGGCGCGAGGTGCGGCCCGGGCGGCGGCGCGCGTCGGGCCGGGCGGGCCCCGGATGGGCCCTGGCGGGCCGGCGGGGTGGGGGAGAGAGGAGGGCCGCGGGGGAGACACGTGGCGGACGCGGATTCAACGGGGGCGAGCGGGGCGGACGTGTCCGGCACCGGGCGGACTCGTCCGGCGGCGGCGAGGTGAAATTGCTAGGGTTTGGACCCGGATTTAGATGGGGGAAGGCATATATATAGTTTCTGGGAGCTAGGAGAGTCCAAATGAGGAGCGGTTTTTGGCCACGCGATCGTGATCGAACGACCGAGAGCATGGAGGGGAGATTGCTGGGTTTTGGGCCACTTTGGAAGGGTGTTGGGCTGCAAAGAGAAAGGGGGGGTTTCGGGCTACGCGGTTAACCGTTGGAGTATCAAACGACCTCCAAATGGCACGAAACTTGACAAGCGGTCTACCGGTGCTATATCAAGGCCACTTGGCAAACCTAGGTCCATTCCGAGAACGTTTAACACCCGCTCAGAACGAGAGACAAAAGGGGAACGCCGGAGGACATAGGAGCGTCGGATTGCAAAACGGACAACGTGGAAAATGCTCGGATGCATGAGACGAACACGTATGCAAAATGAAAAGCACATGATGACACAATGCGAATGATGACATGGCAAAAATACAACACGCAAGCAAATGACATGGCAACAAAGACAAATAACTAGCAGACACCTGGCGCATCGAATCCGGGGCGTTACACTGAGGGTATGTACTAGTAGCTATGTGTTTGATCTCTCTCTCTCTCTCTCTCTCTCTCTCGTGTTCTTGATTTGGCACGATATTGATGTACCGCGAGCTTTGCTATTATAGTTGGATCTTATGATGTTTCTCCCCCTCTACCCTATTGTAATGGATTAAGTTTTCCTTTTAAAGTTATCTTATCGGATTGAGTCTTTAAGGATTTGAGAACACTTGATGTACGTCTTGCATGGGCTTATCTATGGGGACAATGGGATATCACGTGATCTACTAGATGTATGTTTTGGTGATCAACTTGCGGGTTCAGTGACCTTGTGAACTTATGCATAGGGGTTGGCACACGTTTTTGTCTTGACTGTCCAGTAGAAACTTTGGGGCACTCTTTGAAGTTCTTTGTGTTGGTTGAATAGATGAATCTGAGATTGTGTGATGCATATTGTATAATCATACCCACGGATACTAGAGGTGATATTGGAGTATCTAGGTGACTTTAGGGTTTTGGTTGATTTGTGTCTTAGCGTGTTATTTTACTATGAACTCTAGGGCTGTTTGTGACACTTATCGTAATAGCCCAACGGATTGATCGAAAAGAATAACTTTGAGGTGGTTTCGTACCCCATAATAATCTCTTCGTTTGTTCTCCGCTATTAGTGACTTTGGAGTGACTCTTTGTTGCATGTTGAGGGATAGTTATATGATCCAATTATGTTATTATTGTTGAGAGAACTTGCGCTAGTGAAAGTATGAACCTTAGGCCTTGTCTCCTACCATTGCAATAACGTTTTCGCTCACTTTTATTACTTACTACCTTGCTATTTTTTATATTTTTCGGATTACAAATACCTATATCTACCATCCATATTGCACTTGTATCACCATCTCTTCGCCGAACTAGTGCACCTATACAATTTACCATTGTATTGGGTGTGTAGGGGACACAAGAGACTCTTTGTTATTTGGTTGCAGGGTTGTTTGAGAGAGACCATCTTGATCCTATGCCTCCCACGGATTGATAAACCTTAGGTCATCCACTTGAGGGAAATTTGCTACTGTCCTACAAACCTCTGCACTTGGAGGCCTAACAACGTCTACATGAAGAAGGTTGCATAGTAGACATCAAGCTCTTTTTCGGCGCCGTTGCCGGGGAAGCTAGGTAAGCGGCACTAACAACCCGTCAACTAATCTCTTTTCTGGCGTCATTGCCGGGGAGGTTAGTGCTTGAAGGTATATCTTTAGATCTTGCAATCGAATCTTTTAGTTTCTTGTTTTATCACTAGTTTAGTTTATAAAACAAAACAAAAAAACTGGAATTGAGGGTGCCTCATATGCTTCATCTCTTTAATATCTTTCGTGAAAATGATGGATAAGATAATTGTTCTCAATTTCTAGAAGAAGAATGCATTAAAATGTTTGGCACTAAATACTTGAATGATGAGCATGATTGCAATGTTGTTAGTGTGAATTATTTGAATATCCATGATGCTAATGATATGCAAAGCCAGAAGCTTGGGGATGCTATGTTTGATGAAGATGATATTTTTAGTCCCCCAAATTTTGATGAGAAAATACATTATGATGATAGCATGCCTCCTATCTATGATGATTATTGTGATGACATTTATACTATAAAGATTAATGATATCCATGAAACTTGTCATCGTGATTTTAATGCTCAAATTGATTTTGTGAATAAAGTATCACATGATAGTTATTTCGTTGAGTTTGCTCCCAGTACTATTGCTGAGAAGAAATTTGCTTATGTGGAGAGTAATAAAATTTATATGCTTGGGGATCATGAAAATAATGCTTTATGTTATGGTTATATTGTTGAATTTCATTCATGATGCTACTGAAAATTATTATGAGCGAGTAATATATGCTTGTAGGAATTGTAATAATATCAAGTTTCCTTTCTATGTGTTGAAAATCTTGAAGTTGTGCTTGTTTTGCTTTCCTATGCTAGTTGATTCTTGTTCCCATAAGTTGTTTGCTCACAAAATCCCTAGGCATAGGAAGTGGGTTAGACTTAAATGGGTTAGCCATATGCTTCATGATGCTCCCATTATGTTTCAGTTCTTATCTTTTATGTGAGCATCATTGTCATTATCATGCCTAGCAAAAAAGGCATTAAAGAAAAGTGCTTGTTGGGAGACAACCCAATATTTACCCCTACTGTTTTTGTGCGTTCACATGATTAAGCTACTCTAGTAATCATGTTTTATAGCTTTTGTTTCAATAAATGCCAAGTAGAACCTTTGGGAAGAATTGGGTGAATGTTAATGTGATCTTGCTGTAAAAAACAGAAACTTTGCGCTCACAAAATTAGCTGTGATTTTTTATAGAAGAGTGATTTTAAGTTGATTCTTTTTGAATAATATTAATATACAAATTAATCACGTCCACCAATTTATTTCAGAATTTTTGGAGTTACATAAGTATTCAAGAGTTACAGATTACTACAGACTGTTCTGTTTTTGACGGATTCTGTTTTCTATGTGTTGTTTGCTTATTTTGATGAATCAATGAGTAGTATCAGAGGGTATGAACCATAGAAAAGTTGGAATATAGTAGATATTACACCAATATGAATTGAATGAGTTCACAACAGTACCTAAGTGGTGATTTATTTTCTTATACTAACGGAGCTTACGAGTTTTCTATTGAGTTTTGTGTTGTGAAGTTTTCAAGTTTTGGGTAAAGATTCGATGGACTATGGAATAAGGAGTGGGAAGAGCCTAATCTTGGCGATGCCCAGGGCACCCCAAGGTAATATTCAAGGACAACCAAGAGCCTAAGCTTGGGGATGCCCCGGATATCATCCCCTCATTCGTCTTCATTCATCGGTAACTTTACTTGGAGCTATATTTTTATTCACCACATGATATGTGTTTTGCTTGGAGCGTCATGTCATTTTATTTTGTTTTGCTTGATGTTTGAATAATATCACAAGATCTGAAATTCTTAAATGTTAGAGAGTCTTCACATAGTTGCACAATTATTCGACTACTCATTGATCTTCACTTATATCTTTCGGAGTAGTTTGTCATTTGCTCTAGTGCTTCACTTATATCTTTTTAGAGCACGACAGTGGTCTTATTTCGAAGAAATTGTTGAACTCTCATGTTTCAATTATATTATTTTGCTGGTATTTTAGAACAGTATGGTAATTTGCTTTGGTTCTGAATTTGGTCCTAATATGATGGGCATCCAAGAGGGATATAATAAAAACTTTCATATAAAGTGCATTGAATACTATGAGAAGTTTGATTCTTTATGATTGTTTTGAGATATGAAGATGGTGATATTAGAGTCATGCTAGTGGAGTAGTTGTGAATTTTAGAGATACTTGTGTTAAAGTTTGCGATTCCCGTTGTCGGTGTCAAAACTGGTGGATCTCGGGTAGGGGGTCCTAAAGTGTGCGTCTGAGGCTAATGGTAACAGGTGGCGAGGGACACAATGTTTACCCAGGTTCGGGTCGTCTGTATGGAGGTAATACCGTACTTCCTGCTTTATTGATCTTGATGAATACGAGTTTTACAAGAGTTGATCTACCACGAGATCGTAATGGCTAAACCCTAGAAGTCTAGCCTATGAGATTATGATTGTCCTCCTACGGACTAAACCCTCCGGTTTATATATACACCGGAGGGGGCTAGGGTTACACAAAGTCGGTTACAGAGAATGGAATCTACATATCCGAATCGCCAAGCTTGCCTTCCACTCAAAGGAGAGTCCCATCTGGACACGGGAAGAAGTCTTCTGTCTTGTATCTTCATAGCCCAATAGTCCGGCTGTCCGAGGACCCCCTAATCCAGTACTCCCTTAGTAGCCCCCGAACCAGGCTTCAATGACGATGAGTCCGACGCGCAACATTGCAAGGCGGGTTCCTTCTCTGAATACTTCAAAGTACCTGACTTAAAGAGCGGTATTCAGCTTTCCATTTAAATTCACGCTCCTCGACTTCTGCACCTTCATGATTTCAGCTTCCACGTGTCGAGCGAATGCGAGAGGTCGGGGCATTTTTGCATTTACCACCCTAACCCCATGAGAAAATTGTCTATTTAAGGAGACGAAAATCTTTAGATCCAATCCACACCATCTCGCCCAATCGAGGAATCCTCGGAGCTTGCCCGCGGAAACCACCCCAACATGGCTAGCGTTCCCAGCTCTACCTCCCGCTCTTACACCCCAAATAGGGTGATTGGGTAAAGTGTTCCGTATCCCACGGCCAACTGGTGATGCTGCAGACCCAAGATTTCTTCCCCCTGCAGATCTAGTCCCCGTTCGAGCCGGATTGGCTTCTTTTGATGGCGGGGAGCAGGCGGAGAAGTTCCCCAACCCATCCAGGGGGAACGAGTATGTTTTGTTACCTATTTGTTTAGAGGCGTTGGATTTCGAATCCATCCATTCCTCCAAGGGCTTTTGGAGCACTATGGCCTCCAACTGCACAACTTTACACCTGCCTCCATCCTGCATATTGCGGGTTATGTTGCTCTTTGCGAGCTATTTCTGGGTTGCGAGGCCCATTTAGAGTTATGGAAGAAGCTATTTTACCTCGTCCCTCGTAATCAGGAGGTATCAATATTCCAAGTGGGCGTAGCCAATATGTGGCGCATCGCCGGGACCGGATACCTATCCGGTACGCCAAAGAAGGCATCCGAAGAATGGCCTTCCGAATGGTTTTATGTTGAAGACGTCTCCTTTCCTGACCCAATCCGGAGGGGTCTTCCTGAATATTCAAGTACTCCATTGAAGAAAAGCTTCAGCTGGCGTCCTCGGAGCCCCCGGGAGGAAGATAACATGTAAGTCCACCAACTGATGAGCAAGATAAAGATGCTCGCTCAATCTGGATTGTCAATAGTCGAGGTTATGGCGATATCCATAATGCGAGGGGTTCAGCCACTCCAATACCGCGGACGCCCTATGTGGCACTTCAATGGAGAAGATGATGCCACCCGCTATGGTCGGAAGGGTCCGAACACTTCCGCTGCTTTGGCGAAAATACTGTCCGGATTATACAAAGGGGAGGAGGAGTTCATCCACATTAAGCCCAGGGATGGATTTTCCATGTACAACCCTCCTAGCTGGGTGAGTTTTCGTCCCACTACTCTACTACATCAACTCCCTGAATCCTTTTTCATAAATATTAATCCATCATTTATAACAGGAATGGCGGGAAGTCACTAGGGAGATCCACAGCCGCACCACAGCCAGAGGACCACAACCAGGGCCTTGATCCAGGATTCGAAGAGGATCCGGATATATTCATGGAGCTCGGGGAAGGGGTGTTTTACCAGGTGAGCTGTGACGGCACTGAAGTGGCCATCATTGCTGACTATCCCGGTCTCCTCCCTGCATCGCATGTAAGTAATTAGGAAACTTGTCCCTCGTAATATGGAAGAAGCTATTTTGCCTTGTCCCTCGTAATCAGGAGGGATCAATATTCCAAGTGGGCGTAGCCGAAATATGGCGCATCGCCGGGACCGGATACCTACCCGGTACGGCAAAGGCATTCGAAGAAGGGCCATCCAAATGGTTTTATGTTGAAGATGTCTCCCTGTCCCAATCCGGAGGGGTCTTCCTGAATATTCAAGTACTCCATTGAAGAAGCGCTTCAGCTGGCGTCTGAGGGAGTCCTGGATTAAGGGGTCCTCGGACAGCCGGACTATATACATTGGCCGGACTGTTGGACTATGAAGATACAAGATTGAAGACTTCGTCCCGTGTCCGTATGGGACTCTCCTTTGCGTGGAAGGCAAGCTTGGCGATTTGGATATGTAGATCTCCTTCTCTGCAACCGACTCTGTGTAACCCTAGCCCCCTCTGGTGTCTATATAAACTGGAGGGTTTAGTCCGTAGGACAACAACAATCACAATCATAGGCTAGCTTCTAGGGTTTAGCCTCTACGATCTCATGGTAGATCAACTCTTGTAATACTCATGTCATAAAGATCAATCAAGCAGGAACTAGGGTATTACCTCCATCGAGAGGGCCCGAACCTGGGTAAAACATCGTGTCCCCTGCCTCCTGTTACCATTAGCCTTAGACGCACAGTTCGGGACCCCCTACCCGAGATCCGCTGGTTTTGACACCAACATTGGTGCTTTCATTGAGAATTCCACTGTGCCGTCGCGATAAGGCTTGATGGCTCGCCTTGTTGTCGAGGATAACATCACCTCTGTAGGATCCCTGACTGTAGGTCAAACTCTCGGGCTGGGCGTTTTCGTAATGGCCGCCCGTTCGGCCACCGCGCCAACGATGACTTCTCAGGTCATCAAGAACAGCCTCCACGTCAGCCCGGAATGCACCGAGCAGATGGATCCAATGGAGCTCTCCTTCCTAAATGAGCTCTTGGATCTCATCGCCGCGCTGGGAGTCACTATGGACTATGATCGGATTGGGCTTAAACCCAACCTAAGGGAGATTAACTCTCCGCCGATCAGCCATCAGATAGAGGTGGTGGAGGAACAAAACAACGATTCTTCCTCTATTTTGACGATGAACTATGTCTGGATTCCCAAGCTCTCCGAGCCAGATACTCGTCTATGGGAGTACATGGCCCAGGCTCCGAACATAAAATCAGGCAATGGGCCACAAAGATTGGGCAACTTTCTGGAACCCGGGCTGCCAAGCTCGGGAGCTCCTTTGCCCCTGGGTCTCAGATTGGGTCAGGATGTGGACTTAAATTTACCCACCCACCTAGACACAAGTGATCTTTCCCACATTAGACAAGATCCCCAAGAGATAGTACATCACATCTGGGCCAGATTCCTCCTTGTAATGAGCAAGGTTCAGGACTGTCATGAGAGGATGCAATCTCATTCTTTTGCAAAAATTGCACGGACAAGGGAATTCTCAACGCCATAAGTCGCAGTGACATAGCACCCTTTGCTGGCTTGGCGGCTATAGTACAGAAATACTATGCGATGGAAAGCGCCTGGAAAACCCAAACAAAATTCTAGGATCCCCCGGCCCTAACTAAACCCCTCGTCTGAACTAAAAGGGTGTGCTCTTGCAAGTCGCCCAATCCAATTACAAAGAAGCCAAAGCCCTCTACAGGACGTGGAACCGTACTGGAGGGATGGCTCAACAGGCCATGCAAAATTCACAGCACACCGGGCATCATACCAACACACAGCCTTAGAGCATGTTGGATACTCCGGCAGGTGGCCAAGAGCGGCGAGGACCTTCTCATCAACAATACCACAGAGCACCATCTCGCAGAAAATGACAATACAGTACTGACAGTCTTCGAGACTTTCGCCTCAAACAATAGGCGCAAGAGAGCTCTCCGCAACCTCGCCGAAGTTTGCCATGTTGCAGCAGTAAACCCGTGGAATGATACGACCATAACCTTCAATGCCAGCGATGAACCTCAATTCTGAACTGTCCGAGAACCAGCCGATTTGTCCTTAGTCCAATTGTGGATGGCTTCCGACTTACTAAAGTGCTCATGGACAGCGGCCACAGATTAAACCTCATCCACGAGGAAACTCTTAACAAAATGGAAATAGATAAGAGCCGCATTGAGCAAAGTAGCACGACGTTCAGAGGAATCATCCGTAGTTGGGAGGCACGATGCACAGGGAAAATCACACTGGATGTGGTATTCGGCACTCCAGAAAATTATAGGTCCGAAGAAATCACATTCCAAGTGGCCCCATTTAGCAGTGGATACCACGCCCTCTTGGGGCGGGATGCATTCACAAGCTTCCAAGCTATACCCCATTACGGGTACATGAAGCTCAAGATGCCGGGGCCCAATGCAATCATCACTCTAGCCAGTGATCCGTACATAGCACTCCGCGCCGAAAATAAAATTGCCGCACTAGCCCTGGAGGCATTATCGGAAGCCCTCGCGGCCGAAGAGTTAACTGTGCTGCGCTCCGAAGTGGACAGGGACGACGTGATACTCGACAAATGACCCAAGTCCACCTCTTTTAAACAAGCAGACAAAGTAGTCAAATTCCAGGTCCACCCAACGAACCCTACAAAAACAGCATCAATTGGGGCACAGTTGAACCCCACAATAGACGCTGCACTACGAGAGTTCTTGCGCGAGAATTGGGACATCTTCGCCTAGCATCCCTCGGATATGCCAGGCATTCCATGGAGGTTGGCCGAGCATAGCCTAAACATACTACAGGGATACAAGCCGGTCAAGCAGACTCTTCGGTGCTTTTCAGAACCCAAGCAACAAGCCATGGGAGAAGAGCTAGCCAAGCTACTCGAGGCTGGATTCATCAGATAAATTAAACATCCGGACTAGCTAACAAACCTGGTAATGGTACCAAAGAAGGACACATCCTAGCGCCTATCTGTCAATTTCAAAGACCTCAATAAGGCTTGCCCCAAGGATCCCTTCCCCCTCCCCCGCATCGATCAAATCACCGACGCCACCGCAGGACACGACTCACTGTGTTTCCTCGACGCATACGCCGGATACCATCAATTCAAGATGGTGGAGTCCGATCAAGCCGCAACAGCATTTATCACTCCACACGGACCCTTTTGTTTTAACACCATGCCTTTCGGGCTAAAAAACGCCGGTGCAACCTATCAATGCATGATTCAGACATGCCTGGAAACACAAATCGGCAAAACAGTGGAGGCTTATGTAGACGACATGGTCATCAAAACCAGGCACGTCGAATAATTAATAGACGACTTGAGGCTTACTTTCGACAATCTCCGAACATATGACATCAAGCTCAACCCTGAGAAATGCGTTTTCGGCGTACCAGCCGGAAAGCTCTTGGGATTCATTGTTTCCAATAGAGGAATCGAAGAAAACCCGGCTAAAATCCGAGCTCTGTCACTGTTGGCTACCCCAACAGACCTCAAGCAAATCCAGAAATTAACTGGATGCATGGCCGCCCTAAGCCGCTTTATCTCCCAATTAGGAGAAAAGGCACTACCTCTTTATCGCCTTCTTCGACGCACCGAACACTTCGAGTGGATGGATGCGGCTACGGCTGGACTGGAAGAAATAAAAGCCCTCTCGGCCACCAATCCAATCCTGGCAGCGCCAAATGTCAGCGAACCCATGTTGCTATACATAGCTGCAACAACCAGGTTGTAAGCGCAGTGCTCGTCGTCGAACGAGAGACAAATGGACATAAATTCCCACTACAAAAGCCGGTATACTACGTATCCTCTGTCCACACTCCATGCAAGTCACGGTACCCACATTATCAAAAGATAGCATACGCGGTCTTCATGACATCTCGAAAACTACGACACTACTTTCAAGAGTGTTCAATCACGGTGGCCTCCAAAGTACCACTCAATGACATAACAAATAACCGCGATGCCATGGGCCGGATTGCTAAATGGGCTATCGAGATCCTCCTGTTTGACATAACGTACAAACCATGGCGAGCCATTAAGTCGCAAGTACTGGCTGACTTTGTCGCTGAATGGACAGAAGTCGAACTCCCTAAAGAGTATGTCGCATATTCAAATTGGATCATGCACTTTGACGGCTCTAAGATTCTAGCTGGTCTAGGGGCTGGCATCGTCCTGACGTCCCCCACCGAAGATACAGTCCAATACGTACTCCAAATACTTTACACAGATTCCAACAATGCAGCCGAGTATGAGGCATTGTTGCATGGTCTTTGGATGGCAGTATCCATGGGCATTCAACGCCTAGAAGTACGCGGGGATTCAAATCTTGCAATATCTCAAATAAATGGAGACTTTGAATCCAAGGACCCAAAAATGGCGGCCTAACACAATGCCGTTCTCAAAATGTTAGCTTGATTCAAGGGGCTCAAATTCCACCATGTGTTTCGAGAAAACAATCAAGCGGTGGATATCCTTTCCCGCATCGGTGCTAAATGCGACCCCATCCCACCAAATAATTTTCTGGAAAGGTTGTTCAAGCCATCCGTGGTATGGGAAGGGGAGATCGGCAATACCAGTCTGGATCCGCATACAACCCCAGATCCGGAACAATCTGACATAATCGAAGGCTCCGTCACTGAAATCACACCTTCGGCCCACATGATTATGGTGGTCATCGCCCCATGGACGGAACCCTTCCTAGCCTACTAAATAGGCAGGAACTCCCGGAGGACCAAAATGAGCCACGTTGCATTGTGCGGCGCTCTAAAGCATACAAAGTCCACGAGGGAGAGCTTTATAAGAAAAGTGCCACCGGAGTGCTCCAAAGGTGCATCTCCGAAGAGGAAGGGCGGCAGCTCTTGGCCGAAATACATATCGGACTCGGTGGCCACCATGCTGCAGCTCGGGCGCTCATAAGCAAGGCCTTCCGTAAAGGTTTCTACTGGCCGACAGCCCGGCCAGACGCATAAGACCTTGTCCAACATTGCGTCGGTTCCCAGCTTTTTGCAAATCAAAGCCATATGCCACCCACCGCCCTCCAAACAATCCCCATAACTTGGCCCTTTGCGGTCTGGGGGCTCGATATGGTTGGACCCCATAAAGGAGGAAGCCATAAGAAGAAATACTTGTTGGTCATGGTCGATAAATTCACCAAATGGATAGAAGCCAAACCAGTTAAAACGGCCGAATCCGGACCAGTGATAGACTTTATATCCGGGGTCGTACACCGCTACGGTGTCCCCGACAGCATCATCACCAATAGCGGCTCAAACTTTACAGCCGATGAGGGGAAGACCTGGTGCAGCAAAATGGGCATAAAACTTGATTACGCCTCTGTCTATCACCCCCAAACAAACGGTCAAGTCGAACGAGCGAATGGTCTTATTATGAGCGACATTAAACCCAGACTAATGCGATCCTTGAAGGAATCAGATACGCACTGGGTCGAGGAGCTCGACTCCGTACTATGGGGGCTGCGGACCACGCCAAATCGCACAACCGGATACACACCATTTTTTATGGTGTACGGCACAGAGGCAGTGCTACCCTGTGCTATCATCCATGACTCGCCTAGAGTGCGCATGTATGAAGAGAGAGAAGCCGAGCTGGATCGACATGACAACTTAGATGCCCTGGAGGAGGAGCATGACGTCACAAAGGCCCGTTCCGTATTCTATCAGCAGCAGGCTCGAAGGTATCAAAGCAGAGAAGTGCGGGCCAAAACTTATAACATTGGGGAACTCGTTCTACGCCTACCAGAGAAGAAAAAGGACAAGCTCAAGCCCAAGTGGGAGGGTCCCTTCATCATTGACAAAGTTCTCACTAGAGGTGCGTACCGCCTGCGTGATGCATCAGATAATCGACTCGAGCCGAACACATGTAGCGCGGCCAGACTCCAAAGATTCTACGCCTATTGCCGAACTCTGTGTTTGTCTCCTTACCTCCATCTCACCTTTTAAATTTTATCGTCTCTCTCTCTCTCCTTTTTATATATAGCTTTAAAAGCTTCAAGTACGCTTTGACCACACACTCATGTCGTGCTTTGCACGCTCAATATACCTGGGGGATTCTTATACATAAGCTTAATATAGTTACCTCCTGGGCTTTATGCCCACCACATATGCGTCATTTCCCCATATGTGCCTTTTTTCACCATTATATGCATCGATATGACTTAAGTTTTGGCCAAGCTGGGTTACCTGGCTCTTGTGTTTATGCCCTACGTTCCCGTTAATTCGGCTAGGGCATAAGGGGAGCACCTCTGCGATTGTTACTGCTGGGTCAGCTGGATGTGTACCTCAGACCGGGTGAAGCCGAAAGCTAGCATTCTTAAGGGAATATTCGGTCGGTGAACAAAAGATGTCTTTTACTTATTACAAAACATGACCCCAGATGATTATATCCTGTGTCATTTTTCGCAGTTCATGCACGCACCTTACTGCGTGCACACCCAGGGAAAGGAACCCTTAACGGAACTATTCTCCCTGGAAGATGTTTCTTACTACCCATGTAATATAACATAACTAGTTGGGTACTTGTCTCTTTAAGCACTTATGACCCCTACGCCCGTTTCCACGCGTACCCCGGTTCTCACATAACCGAGCAGGTATTCAGATACACTCCGGACTGTCGGGTCTAGAGGTAGAAGCGAAAAGGTCCGCCAAGACAAATGATTTATAACCCGGCTAGGGACAAATGTGTCCTTCGAAGTGCAAAAGTCACTTAGACTGACTAAATTCTTCTTCTATACCATCCAACAGGCTGTCTAGCCTACAGTCTTATTGGGAATACTTAGCAGCTAATGCTACCTGGTCATATACCAGACTTACAGGGATCTCTTTCCCATCTGATCCTACAGGTCCAACCTCGGCCATGTGCTTCGGGCTAGCCTTGGTATATTGCGTCTTCACCATGGCCCAGGCTTCCCTCACTCCTTGTCGGCTGGCTGATATCTTCCATAATCGGAAGCGCCGTTGTGCTCCCTTGAGCATCTCCACAAGCTCCCCCATGCCTCCTGGCAGGGAAGCGGGTGGCCACAAGGCTTGGGCAATGCCCCACATCACATGCCGAACTTGTTCGTGCAGTTGTGAGAGCTCCGGCAGAAGATCGCTTGCACATCCGGGCATCTCCTCTTTGGGACGACCTATCAGCATGCCTACAGACATAATTCTGTTAGCACACTTCTTCGCCGAACTTTATAGTGGTTTGTCAGAGCACTTACTGAATACGCTGCGTCGAAGCCTCTTATTCTCCTTTACGGAGTCAGCAAGCTGGGCCCAAACATCCTTTAATTCGACATCCAGTCGGGTGTTTGCATCGTGGAGAGTATTTTTCTCCTTTATAACCTTTGTAAGCACATGCTCGCCAGCCTTCAGCTGTCGCCGAACATGTTACTCATCCGCTAATATGATCTCCGGATTGCCTCCGGGATTGTCTGCAGAATTTATTGTTAGAATTGCATTCATGCCGAGTACTAAACCGGTACATGCCATGACATTATTTTCGATCAAAACAAATATTACCAGATGGGGCCTTCGCAGACTCCTCCATTATGGCAATTGTGGCCCGCAGTTGGGCTTTGCACTCCTTCAGCTCTTTAGATAGCTGGGTATTCTTATCTGTCAAAACCTATGCACACAACGAACCTTAAATCAGTTGTGCCAACTGTTTCAAGTCTTAGGGGCTACTGGTATACATACTTATCAAATTTTCTTACCTGTATATCCTTTACGTACTGGTCCGTGGCCCTGGCGAGGCCACCTTGAGCAGCCCGGATGTACGCGTCCCCTGAGTTGAAGGCATCGAACGCCTCTTCAGAGAAATTAGGATCGCATAGTGCGGCCCGTCGGCGCCTATGATTCATGGCGCTCTGCACTTCGGAGTTTGTAGCAGAAAATCTATCCGCATCCTCTGTTGGAGGATCGTCTGCATTGACCTCCACCCTTGAGTCTGGCCTCGGAGTCCGGCTGGTGGAGGCGTGACCGGCAGGCTCTCCGAATACAGTCCGGCGAGCGCTTTTTCTGCCAAAAGATAATGGACATTGTTATATTTTAACGATGATAATTTCGTGGCAGGTTTTTGAACATACCTTTGTAGCGGCGTCTCAGTCCTGACCGCCTTCCTTTTAAGCCTACCCGACTTTGGTGCCCCTTGTTGGCGAGTCACCGCGGGTTCGGCTTGGCGCCCCGGTGGCCTTCCCTGTAAAACACAATATATGTGCGATGGGTGAGGCGCGAAGAGGGATTCCTTTTTGGAAGTCGGGACTCCGGTCCTACTTACATGTGATACAGGGAGTTGGCCAGGATAATCGGCTATGATGGCCACCAACGCACCCTCGCAGCTTAACTGATAAAATGTCCTGTGAATGAGCTCCACAAACGTGTCCAGATCTTATTTGAGTCCGGGGTCGAGGGCCCGGTTGGGGTCCTCTGGCTGTGGAGACGGGCTGTGAACCTCCCTCATACCTCTTCGCAGTTCCTGCTACGAAATGACAAGGTAAGTATTTGTGCTAAAAAGTGCGGGAAAGACTGGAATAAAAGATAGCAACTCACCCAGCTTGGGGGGTTGTACATGGAGAATCCATCCCGTGGCCTGATATGGATGAACTCCTCCTCTTCTTTTGTACAAATCAGGCAGTATCTTCGCCAGAGCAGCGGGAGAGTCCGGGCCTTTACGGCCGCAGCGGGTGGCATCGTCTTCTCCATTGAAGTGCCACATGGGTTTCCCCCAATATTGAAGTGGTTGCACTCCCCGCAATACACATATTGACATAACTTCAATTATTGTCAGTCCTGATTTGGCCAGCGTATTTATCATGTCCATCAGGAAAAGGATCTCTCTGTTATCTTCCTCCTGGGGGCTCCTAGGGCGCTAGCTGTGATGTTTCTTCAATGGGGCATTTACAAACTCGGGAAGGCCTTTCTGAATAGGGTCCAGAAAAGAGACATCCTCCATGTAGAACCACTCCAAAGGCCAGTCTTCGAATGTCTTCTTAGGGGTACCGGATAGGTATCCAGTCCCGGCAATGCGCCATATTTCGGCTCCGCCCACTTGATATACCGACCCTTCCTGAGTGCGGGGTACGAGGAAGAATAGCCTCTTGCATAGCTCGAAATGGGCTTCGCAACCCAGAAATAGCTCGCAGAAGGCAACATACCTGCGATATGCAGTATGGAGGCTGGGGTAAAATTATGCAGCTGGAGGCCGTAGAACTCCAGGAGCCCATGGAGGAAAGGATGGATGGGAAATTCAAGTCCCCTAAGCAAATAGGGGATGAAGCATACCCGCTCTCCCTTGGACGGGTTTGGAGAACTCTCCGCTTGCTCCCCGCAATAATAAGTGGCTAGTCCAGCTCGGACGGGGACCATGTACGCAGGAGGGAGAAACCGCTTGGTCTGCAACTCTACTAGTCGGTTGTGGGGGACAGAACATTTCTCCCAATCGCCTGGCCTAGTGCTATGGGAGCGAGAGGAGGAGCCGCGATGACCGGCCATGGTGGTATGCATTTTTCCGGATTCTCTCTAATGAATGCTTGCTGGGAGGAGATGGTGTGATTTGGATATGAGGATGCCCGTCTCTTTAAATAGACGATTTACTCGCTTGGTTGGGGTGGCAATTGTAAAAACGCCTCGACTTCTCACATTCGCCCGACATGTGGAGATAGCCATTATTGAAGCACAGAAGCCGAGGAGCGCAACATTGATGAGGAGCCGAACACTGCTTGCTACGACAGATGCTTTGGAGAATTTGGAGAAGAACCCGCCTTGCAATGTCGAAGACAATCTGCGCGCCGGACATATCGTCATTGAAGCCCGGTTCGGGGCTACTGAGGGAGTCCTGGATTAAGGGGTCCTCGGACACCCGGACTATATACGTTGGCCGGATTGTTGGACTATGAAGATATAAGATTGAAGACTTCGTCCCGTGTCTGGATGGGACTCTCCTATGCGTGGAAGGCAAGCTTGGCGATTTGGATATGTAGATCTCCTTCTCTGTAACCGACTCTGTGTAACCCTAGCCCCCTGCGATGTCTATATAAACTAGAGGGTTTAGTCCATAGGACAACAACAATCATAATCATAGGCTAGCTTCTAGGGTTTAACCTCTACCATCTCGTGGTAGATCAACTCTTGTAATACTCATATCATCAAGATCAATCAAGAAAGAAGTAGGGTATTACCTCCATCGAGAGGGCCTGAACCTGGGTAAAACGTCGTGTCCCCTGCCTCCTGTTACCATTAGGCTTAGACGCACAGTTCGGGACCCCCTACCCGAGCCCCAGGGAGGAAGATAACATGGAAGTCCACCAACTGTTGAGCAAGATAAAGACGCTTGCTCAATCCGGATTGTCAATAGTCGAGGTTATGGCGATATCCGTAATGCGAGGGGTTCAGCCACTCCAATACCGCGGGCGCCCTATGTGGCACTTCAATGGAGAAGATGATGCCACCCGCTATGGTCGGAAGGGTCCGAACACTTCTGCTGCTTTGGCGAAACTACTGTCCGGATTATACAAAGGGGACGAGGAGGAGTTCATCCACATTAAGCCCAGGGATGGATTTTCCATGTACAACCCTCCTAGCTGGGTGAGTTTCGTCCCACTACTCTACTCCATCAACTCCTTGAATCCTTTTTCATAAATATTAATCTGTCATTTATAACAGGAATGGCGGAATGTCACCAGGGAGATCCACAGCCCCGCACCACAGCCAGAGGACCACAACCAGGCCCTTGATCCCGGATTCGAAGAGGATCTGGATATATTCGTGGAGCTCGGGGAAGGGGTGTTTTACCAGGCGAGCTGTGATGGCACCGAAGTGGCCATCACTGCTCTCTATCCTGGTCTCCTCTTTGTGTTGCATGTAAGTAATTAGGAAACTTGTCCTTTGGGAGAATTTCCCCCTTCCACCTTACCCACCGCACTATCTTATGATCAGCGCGCCACGCTGCACCTGAGGCGACGCGCAAGAAAGCGGCGCCTGCGATGGGTAGGCCTTCGAAGAGGAAGGAAAATAGAGATATGGATGAGCCTTCACTGAAGAGGTATGATTTTAAATATGCCCCATGGTCGTCATCTTAAAGTATGACACTACTCATTTTGTCTTATCAGGAAAAACATTTGCCGGACTATGTTCGGGGATCCTGCCGGTCATGCCTCTAGTAGCCGGATTCTAGACCCGGTCACGAGGGATGAGGCTAACGCGTAAGTGACACCGGATTATCCTTCTGCGGAGGATTCGGATAAAGTATCTGGCACAAACTCCAAAGTGGAAAGCGCCATGAATCATCAGCGCCGGCAGGCCGCTCTTAGCGACCCTGGTTTTTCAAAAAAGGCTTTCAATGCCTTCAACTTGGGTGATGCGTATATCCGAGCTGCTCGAGATGGGCTTTCTAGAGCCACAAATCAGTATTTGAAGGATATGCGGGTAAGTTCATACTTGCACAATTCTAATAATTATATACCAGTATCCCCCGAGACTTGAGCAGTTTAAGCAACTGATTTAAGGATCATTGTATACCCAGGTGCTCAAAGAGAAGAACAACCTGTTGTCTCAAGAGCTGGAGGAGTGTCAAGCCCAGCTAACTGTTGCTACCACCGAACTAGAGAAATCCAAGAAGGCAGCGTCTGGTAATGTTCCCCTCTATTGAGAAAACATGATCATACACCAAGAGTATTAATACAGGTGCAAATCTTATGACAGAGGCACCGGAGGTCGCACAAGCAGGAAATCCAGGAGCTCAAAGGCAACTGGGTGCTGGCGAACGTATACTAACACAAGTCAGGGTGGAGAAGAACAAACTCCAAGATGCCAACACCAAGCTTGGCGAAGAGCTAAAAGATGTGCGGGCCCAGCTAGCTGACTCCGTGAAGGAGAATAATAAGCTACGAGGAAGCATATTTAGTATGTGTTCGGACTTACCTTTACATAGTTCGGCAAGCAAAGAAACTGACAATAATTATGTCTGTAGGTATATTGACGGGCCGTCCTGAAGAGAAGGTGTCCGGATCGTCGAGCGATCTGCTACAAGAGTTGTCACACATGCACGAGCGAGCTCGGTAGGCGATGCAAAGTATTGCCAAGTTCTTATGGCCATCTGACTCCCCTCCAGGAAGTATGGAGGGGCTTGTACATCTACTCAAGGGAGTGTGGTGGCGCTTCCGATTATGGAAGATATCGGCCTGCCGGGAAGGTGCACGAGAGGCCTGGGAAATGGTGAAAACTTGGTATACCAAGCTTGACCCGAATCACATGGCCCGGGTCGGACCTGTAGGGTCAAATGGAGAAGAAATTCCCGTTAGTTTGGTATATGACCAGGTACAAGTAGCCGCCAAGTATTCCCAACAGGATTGTAGGCTAGATAGCCTGTTGGATGGCATAGAGGAAGAAGTGTTTGAGTCTAAGTGACTATGTACTTCATTTGACAAATTATGTCTCTAGCTGAATTGTAAAACGCTTGTCATGGCAGACCTTTTCGCTTCAACCTCTGGACCCGAAGGTGCGGAGTGCTTCCGAATACCCGCTCGGTAATGTAAACTGGGGTATGCATGAAACCAGGTGTAGGGGTCATAGTTGTTTGAACAGACAAGTATCCGGCTAGTTATGTTACATTACATTTTGATCATAAGAAACATCTTCTAGAGAGAATAGTTACGTTAAGGGTTCGTTTACCTAGGTAAGCATGCATTAATGTGCATGTCCAAACTGTGTTTGAAGAAAAAACATAGTGTACATAACATCTGGGGGTTCATAATGTGAGAGGTAAAAAACATCTTTAGTCCGCGAACCGAATATTCCCTAAAGAACGCTAGCTTTCGGCTTTACCCAGTCTGAGGTACACATCCGGATGACCCGGCAGTAACAGTCACAGAGGTGCTCCCTTTATGCCCTAGCCAAACTAACGGGAATGTAGGGCGTAAGCACAGGAGCCAAAACTTAAGTCATATCGATGCATATAATGGCGAACAAAAGGTACATACGTAGAAAAGACACATATGTGGTGAGCTTGATGCTCGGAAAATAATAATAATAAGCTTCTGTACAGAAGCCCCCAGGTATAATTGACATACATATTAAGAATTGTATGCATCATTGGCGTACGGTTTAGCCATACTAGAGCTTTACAGCTTAAGGTGAAAAGAGAGAAAAATGAAATTGGAATAAAAAGGGAGAAAGGAGACGAACGAAGAGTCTGGCGCTAGGCATAGAATCTTCGGAGTATGGCCGCGTTCCATGGGTTCGGCTCTAGGCGATTGTCTGACGCATCACGTAGGAAGTATGGTCCTCCGGTGAGTACTTCGTCAATGATGAAGGGACCCTCCCACTTGGGCTTGAGTTTGTCCTTTTTCTTCTCCGGCAAGCGTAGCACGAGTTCGTCAACATTATAAGTCTTGGCCCGTACTTCTCTGCTTTGATATCTGCAGGCATGTTGTTGATAGAATGCGGAACGGGCTTTTGGGACATTGCGCTCCTCCTCCAGGGCGTCTAAGCTGTCCTGCCGATCAATCTTGGCCTCTTTCTTTTCATACATGCACACTCGAGGTGAATCATGAATAATGTCCCAGGGCAACACAGCCTCTGTGCCGTACACCATGAAAAAAGGTGTATATCTGGTAGAACGATTAAGCATGGTCCCGCAACCCCCAGAGTATGAAGTCGAGCTCCTCGACCCAGTGCTTGTCTGATTCTTTCAAAGACCGCACTAACCTGGGTTTAATGCCGCTCATAATAAGACCATTGGCGCATTCGACCTGACCGTTGGTTTGTGGGTGATAGACAGAGGTGTAGTCGAGCTTGATGCCCAGATTGGCACACCAGGCCTTCACCTCAACGGATGTGAAATTGGTCCCGTTATCGGTGATGATGCTGTGTGGAACACCATAACGGTGCACAACACCGGATATAAAGTCTATCACTGTCCTGGCTTCGGCCGTTTTAACTGGTTTGGCCTCTATCCACTTAGTGAATTTATCCACCATGACCAACAGATATTTTTTCTTATGGCTTCCTCCTTTAAGGGGTCCGACCATATCAAGCCCCCAGACCGCAAAAGGCCAAGTGATGGGGATTGTTTGTAGAGCGGTGGGTGGCATATGGCTTTGGTTGGTGAAAAGCTAGCATCCGACACAATGTTGGACAAGGTCCTGTGCGTCTGCTCGGGCTGTCGGCCAATAGAAACCTATACGGAAGGCCTTGCTTACAAGGGCCCGAGCCGCGGTGTGGTGACCGCCGAGACCGGCATGAATTTCAGCCAAGAGCTGCCACCCTTCTTCTTCGGAGATGCATCTTTGAAGTACTCAAGTAGCGCTTTTCTTATAGAGTTCTCCCTCGTGAACCTTGTAGGCTTTAGATCGCCGCACATTGCAGCATGCCTCATTCTGGTCCTCAGGAACCTCTCGCCTATTGAGGTAGGCTAAGAAGGGTTTGGTCCATGGGGCGATGACTGCTATGATGAGATGGGCCGATGGTGTAATTTCGGTTGCTGAGCCCCCGATGATGTCGGTGTGTTCGGAATCTGGGGTTGTATTTGGATCCGGATTGGTGTTGCTGCTCTCCCCTTGCCACACCACGGATGGCTTGAAGAGCCTCTCCAAAAAGATGTTAGGTGGGACGGGGTCGCGCTTGGCACCGATGCGAGCAAGGACATCCACCGCTTGATTACTTTCTCGAGCCACATGGTGAAACTCAAGCCCCTCGAACCGAGCTGACATTTTGAGAACGGCGTTACGGTAAGCCGCC
The DNA here is from genome assembly GCF_002162155.2 of Triticum dicoccoides. NCBI lineage: Eukaryota > Viridiplantae > Streptophyta > Magnoliopsida > Poales > Poaceae > Triticum > Triticum dicoccoides. Next base: position 143,425,574 of record NC_041393.1, on the reverse strand, counting down.
ATCTTCGGATCTTTGGCATCGAAATCTCCATTTATATGAGATATTGCGAGGTTTGAATCCCCATGCACTTCCAAGCGTTGTATGCCTATGGAGCCGGCCATCCGAAGACCATGCAATAAGGCTTCGTATTTGGCTGCATTGTTGGTGTCCGTGAATAATATTTGGAGGACGTACTGAACAGTATCTCTAGTAGGGGATGTTAGGACAACGCCTGTCCCTAGGCCTGCCAGCATTTTGGAGCCGTCGAAGTGCATGACCCAATTGGAATATGTGTCGTACTCTTTAGGGAGTTTGGCCTCTGTCCATTCAGCGGTGAAGTTGGCCAATACCTGGGATTTAATGGCCCGACGCAGTTTGTATGATATGTCTAATGGGAGGAGCTCGATGGCCCACTTGGCAATCCGGCCCATAGCGTCACGGTTGTTTATTATGTCATTGAGAGGTACTTTGGAGGCCACCATTATTGAGCACTCTTGAAAGTAGTGTCGTAGCTTCGGGGATGCCATGAAGACCATGTATGCTATTTTTTGGCAATGCAGGCACCGGGATTTGCATGGTGTGAGGACAGTGGATACGTAGTATCCTGCCTTTTGAAGTGGGAATTTGTGTCCGTCCTCCTCTCGTTCGACGACAAGTACCGCACTCACAACTTGGTGTGTGGCCGATATGTATAATAACATGGGTTCACCGATGTTCGGCGCGGCCAGGATTGGGTTGCTTGCTAGAAGAGCCTTTATTTCGTCCAATCCGACCGTTGTCGCGTCCGTCCACTCGAAGTGATCGGTGTGTTGGAGAAGGCGATAGAGTGGCAATGCCTTTTCTCCTAGTCTGGAGATAAAGCGGCTCAAAGCTGCCACACATCCGGATATTTTTTGGACTTGTTTGAGGTCTGTTGGCATAGCCAACTGTGACAGAGCTCGGATTTTAGCTCGGTTTGCCTCAATTCCTCTATTGGAAACGATGAAACCCAGAAGCTTTCCGACGGGAACGCCGAAAACACATTTTTTCGGATTGAGCTTAATGTCATATGTTCGGAGGTTGTCGAATCTAAGGCGCAGATCATCGATTAATGACTCAACATGTCTGGTTTTGATGACTACATCATGCATGTATGCTTCAACTGTCTTGCTGATTTGTTTCTCCAGGCATGTTTGAATCATGCGTTTATAGGTGGCACCGGCGTTTTTGAGTCCGAAAGGCATAGTGTTGGAGCAGAAAGGCCTGTATGGGGTGATAAATGTCGTTACGGCTTGATTGGACTCCTTCATCTTGATTTGATGGTATCCGGAGTATGCGTCACCGAAACACAGTGAGTCGTGTCCTGCGGTAGCTCGATGATCTGATCAA
>NC_041393.1:143412378-143423933 GCF_002162155.2 Triticum dicoccoides | reverse complement strand
TCTTTGAAATCGACGCATAGGCGCCAGGATTTATCCTTCTTTGGTACCATCACCAGGTTTGCTAGCCAGTTCGGGTGTTTGATCTCTCTGATGAATCCGGCCTCGAGTAACTTGGCTAGCTCCTCTCCCAAGCCTTGTCGTTTGGGCTCGGAAAAGCGCCGTAATGTTTGCTTGACCGGCTTGTATCCCTTCAATATGTTTGGGCTATGTTCGGCCAGCCTGCGTTGGATTCCTGGCATATCAGAAGGGTGCCAGGCGAATATGTCCCAGTTTTCACGTAGGAACGCCGACAGTGCGGCGTCAACCACGGGGTCCATCTGTGCCCTGATGGATGCTGTCTTCGTCGAGTCCGCTGGGTGGACCTAGAATTTGACTATTTCATCTGCTGGTTTAAAGGAGGTGCATTTGGATTGCTTATCAAGGATCACATCGTCTCTATCCACCGTGGAGCGCAGCACAGTTAATTCTTCGGCTGCAAGGGCTTTAGACAATGCCTCGAGGGCCAAGGCGGCGGTTTTGTTTTTGGCGCGGAGTGCTATGTCCGGATCACTGGCAAGAGTGATGATTCCATTGGGCTCGGGCATCTTGAGCTTCATGTACCTATAGTGGGGTATAGCTCGGAAGCTTGTAAATGCATCTCGCCCTAAAAAGGCGTGATATCCGCTGTTAAAAGGGGCCACCTGAAAGGTTATCTCTTCAGACTGATAATTCTCCAGTGTGTCGAATACCACATTGAGTGTGATTTTTCCTGCACATGAGCCTCCACTGGGAATAATTCCTCGGAAGGTCGTGCTGATTTGCTCAATGCGGCTCCTCTCTATTTCCATTTTGTTGAGAGTTTCCTCGTAAATTAGGTTTAATCCGTTGCCGCCGTCCATGATCACTTTGGTAAGCCGAAAGTCGTCCACAATTGGACTGAGGACCAATGCGGCTGGTGCCCGGACTATTCTGAATTTTGGTTCGTCACTGGCATTGAAAGTTATGGCCGTGTCATTCCAAGGGTTTATTATTGCAACTTGGCAGACTTCAACGAGGCCGTGGAATGCCCTTTTGCGCCTATTGTTTGTGGCGAAAGTCTCGAAGATTGTCAATACTGTAGGGTTGTTGTCTTCCATGGGATGTTGCTCTGCGGTATTTTTTGTGAGGAGATCCTCACTGCTCTTGGCCACCTGCCGGAGTATCCAACATGCTCGACGGCTATGGGTTGGTACGGTATCCGGTGTTGTGTGTATTTTGCATCACCTATTGATCCATCCCTCCAGAACGGTTTCGCGCCCTATAACGGGCTTTGATTTTTTTGTTATTGGATCGGGCGACCGGCGGGGGTGCATCCATTTTGTCCGGACGAGGGGTTTAGTGGAAACTAGTGGCTCCCAAGAGGTTGCTTGAGTTTTCCAGGCACTTTCCATTACGCAGTACTTCTGTACTATTGTTACCAAGTCAACGAAGTGTGATACGTGATGGCGGTTGATTTCATTGGGGATTCGCTCGTCTGTGCATTTTTTGCAGAATAATGAGATTGCGTCTTCATCGTGGCAATCTTTGATCTTGTCCTTGACAAGGAGGAACCTGGCCCAAAAGTGATGGACCGTTTCCTAGGACTGCTGTCTGATGTGGGTAAGATCGCTTGTATCGGGGTGGGCGGGTGGATTTAAGTCCGAACCCTGACCCAATCTGAGATCCGGAGTTTGAGAAATTTCCGAGCTTAGCGGCTTGGGCTCCGAAAGATCAAGCAGTTTTTCAGGCCCACGGTCCGACTCTTGGTTTGGAATACTAGGCGTGTCTGCCCGTGGGCGGGTGTCCGGCTCTACGAGCTCGGAAATCCGAACATAGTTCATCCTCAATACCGAGGAGAGTTGTCGCACTGTTCCTCCACTACCGCTATCTGATGGGTGATCGGCGAAGATTCAATTTCTCTCTTATCGGGTTTACATCCAATCCGATCATAGTCCGTAGTGACTCCCAAGGCGGCGATGTGATCCATGAGTTCGATTAAAGACAACCAATTCGTCAGATCCATCTGCTCGGAGTCGATGACCCGAGAAGTCATCGTTGGCCCGACGATAGAGCGGGCGGCCATGGTAAAGCCGCCCATCCGGAGGGTTTGGCCTGAGGACAGGCTCCCCCGGAGGTAATGTTGTCCTTGATAACAAGGCGAGCCATCAAGCCTATCTTCGACGTCACAACGGAACTCTCAATGAAAGCACCAATGTGGGTGTCAAAACTGGCGGATCTCGGGTAGGGGGTCCCGAACTGTGCATCTGAGGCTAATGGTAACAGGAGGCAGGGGACACAATGTTTACCCAGGTACGGGCCCTCTCTACGGAGATAATACCCTACTTCCTCCTTGATTGATCTTGATGAATATGAGTGTTACAAGAGTTGATCTACCACGAGGACATAATGGCTAAACCCTAGAAGTCTAGCTTATGAGATTATGATTGTCCTCCTACGGACTAAACCCTCCCATTTATATAAACACTGGAGGGGGCTAGGGTTACACAAAGTCGGTTACAGAGAAAGGAATCTACATGTCCAAATCACCAAGCTTGCCCTCCATGCAAAGGAGAGTCCCATCCGTACTCGGAAAGAAGTCTTCTATCTTGTATCTTCATAGCCCAACAGTCCGGCCCATGTCTATAGTCCGGCTGTCCGAGGACCCCCTAAGCCAGAACTCCCTCACCCGTAGCATGCACGTATGATGAACCATTATGTGATGAAGTCAGAGCATGATTTATTTATTGATTGTCTTCCTTATGTGTGGAGGTCGGGATCATGCGATGGTTAACTCCTACCAACCCTTCCCCTAGGGGCATGCATGTAGTACTTTGTTTTGATGACTTGTAGATTTTTGCAATAAGTATGTGAGTTCTACATGACTAATGTTGAGTCCATGGATTATACACACTCTCACCCTTCCACCATTGCTAGCCTATCTAGTATCGCGCAACTTTCGCAGGTACCATACACCCACCTTATACCTTCCTCCAAACAGCCACCATACCTACCTATTATGGTGTTTCCATAGCCATTCTAAGATATATTGCCATGCAACTTTCCACCGTTCTGTTTACTATGACGCGCTCCATCATTGTCATATTGCCTTGCATGATCATGTAGTTGACATCGTATTTGTGGCAAAGCGACCGTTCATAATTTTTCATACATATCACTCATGAGTCATTGTACATCCCGGTACACCACCGGAGGCATTCACATAGAGTCATATTTTGTTCTAAGTATTGAGTTGTAATTCTTGAGTTGTAAGTAAATAAAAGTGTGATGATCTTCATTATTAGAGCATTGTCCCATGTGAGGAAAGGATGATGGAGACTATGAGTCCCCCACAAGTCGGGATGAGACTCCGAACTAAATAAAAAAAGAGAAAGAAAAGAGCCAAAAAATTGAGAAAGGCCTCAAACAAAAAAATGAGAGAAAAAGAGAGAAGGGGCAATGCTACTATCCTTTTACCACACTTGTGCTTCAAAGTAGCACCATGATCTTCATGATAGAGAGTCTCCTATGTTGTCAGTTTCAGATACTAGTGGGAATTTTTCATTATAGAACTTGGCTTGTATATTCCAATGATGGCCTTCCTCAAAAGTGCCCTAGGTCTTCATGAGCAAGCAAGTTGGATGCACACCCACTTAGTTTCTTTTTTTAGCTTTCATACACTTATAGCTCTAGTGCATCCGTTGCATGGCAATCTCTACTCACTCACATTGATACATATGTATGGGCATCTCCATAGCCCGTTCATATGCCTAGTTGATGTGAGGCTATCTTCCTCTTTTTGTCTTCTCCACAACCACCATTCTATTCCACCTATAGTGATATGTCCATGACTCATGCTCATGTATTGCATGAAAGTTGAAAAAGTTTGAGAATACTGAAGTATGAAACAATTGCTTGGCTGAAACCGGGGTTGTGCATGATTTAAATATTTTGTGTGATGAAGAGCATAGCCAGACTATATGATTTTGTAGGGATAACTTTCTTTGGCCATGTTATTTTGAGAAGACATGATTGGTTTGTTAGTATGCTTGAAGGATTATCATTCTTATGTCAATATTAAACTTTTGTTTCGACTCTTATGGATCTGAATATTCTTCCCACAATAAAGAGAGATTACATTGATAAATATGTTAGGTAGCATTCCACATCAAAAATTCTATTTTTATCATTTACCTACTCGAGGACGAGCAAGAATTAAGCTTGGGGATGCTGATACGTCTCCAACGTATCTATAATTTTTTTGTATTCATGCCATGTTTATAATATTTCTACATAATTTTGGTATGATTTGGTTAGAACTAACCCAGACTGACGTTGTTTTTAGCAGAACTACCGTGGTGTTGTTTTTGTGCAGAAATAAAAGTTCTTGGAATGCGCTGAAAATCAACGGAGATTTTTTTGGAAAATATAAAAAATACTGGAACAAAAATTTATCGGAGAGGAGTCCCGTGGGGCCCATGAGGGTGGAGGGAGGCCCCCTGGGGCGCGCCCTTGTGCCTCGTGGGCACCCCGTGGGTCCTCTTGACTTGTTCTCGACGCCAAGCCCTCCTATAAATACAGAAACCCCCGAAACATAACCTAGATCAGGAGTTCCACTGCCGCAAGCCTCTGTAGTCACCAAAAACCTCTCGGGGGCCCATTCCGGCACCCTGTCGGAGGGGGAATCCATCACCGGTGGCCATCTTCATCACCCCTGCGCTCTCCATGACGACGAGGGAGTAGTTCACCCTCGGGGCTGAGGGTATGTACTAGTAGCTATGTGTTTGATCTCTCTCCTTCTCCCTCGTGTTCTTGATCTGGCATGTTCTTGATGTACCGTGATCTTTGCTATTATAGTTGTATCTTATGATGTTTCTCCCCCTCTACCCTATTGTAATGGATTGAGTTTTCCCTTTGAAGTTATCTTATCGGATTGAGTCTTTAAGGATTTGAGAACACTTGATGTATGTCTTGCATGTGCTTATCTATGGTGACAATGGGATATCAAGTGGTCTACTAGATGTATGTTTTGGTGATCAACTTGCGGGTTCAGTTACCTTGTGAACATATGCATAGGGGTTGGCACAGGTTTTTGTCTTGACTCTCCTGTAGAAAATTTGGGGCACTTTTTGAAGTTCTTTGTGTTGGTAGAATAGATGAATCTGAGATTGTGTGATGCATATCGTATAATCATACCCACGGATACTTGAGGTGACATTGGAGAATCTAGGTGACATTAGGGTTTTGGTTGATTAGTGTCTTAAGGTGTTATTTTACTACAAACTCTAGGGATGTTTGTGACACTTATAGGAATAGCCCAATGGATTGATCGGAAAGAATAACTTTGAGGTGGTTTCGTACCCTACAATAAAATCTTCGTTTGTTCTCCTCTATTATTGACTTTGGAGTGACTCTTTGTTGTATGTTGAGGGATAGTTATATGATCCAATTATGTTATTATTGTTGAGAGAACTTGCACTAGTGAAAGTATGAACCTTAGGCCTTGTTTCCTACCATTGCAATACCGTTTTTGCTCACTTTTATTACTTGCTACCTTGCTGTTTTTATATTTTCAGATTACAAATACCTATATCTACCTTCTATATTGCACTTGTATCACCATCTCTTCGTCGAACTAGTGCACCTATACAATTTACCATTGTATTGGGTGTGTTGGGGACACAAGAGACTCTTTGTTATTTGGTTGCAGGGTTGTTTGAGAGAGACCATCTTCATCCTACGCCTCCCACAGATTGATAAACCTTAGGTCATCCACTTGAGGGAAATTTGTGATTGTCCTACAAACCTCTGCACTTGGAGGCCCAATAACGTCTACAAGAAGAAGGTTGCGTAGTAGACATCAAGTATCCGTGGCCCCCAGGCTACTCACGTGGAGGACTATCTGTCGCGTCACTACCAGCTGTCAGGCTACGCCTTCCTCCACAGTTGCTCCTGGGACTGATGTAGTCTTGCTTATTAGTACTAGATGCATTCACCGCGAGCCTGTGTGTCGCCTATGATGACTTAGTCTATGTACTGAACTCTGTGTACTGAACTCTATGTCCGACCCGTTTTCTAAGTTATGTCGTCTACTATGTAATATCTATCATGCTCCTTTCATTATGCATGTTTCATCATGAATGATTCTTGTCTATGCAAATTTCTCAATGCTGAACTACCCCTGTTATATATTAGCAGGATAGTTAGACCAGGTGGTCGTGGTCGTTGTCGGTGTCAAAATCGGCGGATCTCGGGTAGGGGTCCCGAACTGTGCATCTAAGGCTAATGGTAATAGGAGGCAGGGGACACGATGTTTTACCTAGGTTCGGGCCCTCACGATGGAGGTAATACCCTACTTCCTGCTTGATTGATCTTGATCATATGAGTATTACAAGAGTTGATCTACCACAAGATCGTAGAGGCCAAACCCTAGAATCTAGCCTATGATTATGATTTTTGTTGTCCTACGGACTAAACCCTCTGGTTTATATAGACACCGGAGGGGGCTAGGGTTACACAAAGTCGGTTACAGAGAAGGAAATCTACATATCCGAATATCCAAGCTTGCCTTCCACGCAAAGGAGAGTCCCATCTAGACACGGGACGAAGTCTTCAATCTTGTATCTTCATAGTCCAACAGTCCGGCCAAAGTATATAGTCCGGCTGTCCGAGGACCCCTTAATCCAGGACTCCCTCAGTCGTGGTGGCAACTCCCCACCACCGGCTGAGTACATGGCTGGTATGATCCAACAGTTCAAGCTGAACCGCCAGTTCATGGAGAATATGTTGGCTCAGTTTCCTCGCCCTAATGTGAACTAGCAGCCAACCCCAGTAACTCTACAGGATTTCATGCGTCTCAACCCAACCATCTACCGCAGCTCAACTCAGCCTCTGGATGCTGATGACTCGCTCCATGACATCACCTATGAGATGTAGTCTGCTAATGTAGCCCCTACCAGCTATGTCATCTTTGCTTCCTTCTTCCTAAAGGGACTCGCAGCTCAATGGTGGGACAGCCATAGGCATACTCTGGCAGTTGGAACAATCATCACCTGGCCAGACTTTCAAGCTGCCTTCCGTGCCCGCTTCATTCCTCAGGGGATCATGGACAGGAAGAAGCGTGAGTTCCGCAACCTCACCCAGGGAAACAAAACTGTGGAAGCTTATCAGCGGGAGTTTCTAGACTTATCCCACTATGCTGAAGAAGACATTGCAACTGATGCACGCAGACAAGAGAAGTTCCATGATGGACTACAAGCTGACATCAAGCTCGCATTGCTAGTACATGACTTTGCCAATTTCGCAACCTTGGTGAACAAGGCCATCAATGTCGAAACTGGTCTAGAGGAACACCAGAGCTCTCACTGGCGCAACCGTGACACGGGCTCATCTTCGGGCCTGCCCTCGCAGAAGCGTAGGATCTAGATTCCCGACAGCATGTACCATCCAACTACACCTGCTCCAAGGAAGTCCAATGCTACACCTCGTCTGCCGCCTCCACCATCTAAGAAGACGAGGCTTTCAGCTCCACCACCCGAGCTCCTGTTCCCACTCCCAATAATGGTCTGTGCTACAAGTGTGGTCAACCAGGTCACCTTGCCAGGAACTGCTTTCAAAACCAGAATCAATTGGCCCTCCCTACAGCTGGTCGTGGAAGCAATTAGCCCCGCAACAACAATGCCAGGCCTTATGGTCGTAATCATGCCAACCACATTAACCTCAATGAAGCTCAAGACCAACCTGCTACTGTGATGGGAATACTCCTTGTAAATTCAGTACCAGCATCCGTTTTATTCGATATAGGAGCATCGCATTCATTCATGTCAGAAGATTTTGTATTCATGCATGGCATTAAAAGCGAATACATGAACGCTTTGCTATTAGTACACACCCCTGCGGGCCAATGTCGAACCTCCATGATTTGCATCGACGTCCCCATTGAAATCGAAGGACTGGAATTCCATGTCTCTCCCATCGTACTGAAGTACTATAGCATTGATCTCATTCTGGGAATGGATTGGTTGAAAGCGCATACTGCTTCTACAGTTTGCGCCACTAAGACCGTCCATCTGCTACACCCTTCTGATGAAATAATAAGCTACAATGCTCGTCTAGTTCTGAATGCCGAGGCAAGGCTTTATGTGTTGAATGCATTGAATGCTGCACCACTTGAGGGCATTGAAAACATTCTCATCGTGCGTGAATTTCTTGACGTCTTTCCTGAAGAACTTCCAAGGATTCCCCCTGCTAGAGCTGTCGGATTCATCATCGACTTGAAACTAGGCACCACTCCTATAGCCAAACGACCCTACAAGATGCCGCCGCATGAACTCATTCAGCTTAAGGAGGAAATCGACAAATCTCTACAAAGTGGTTTCATTCGCCCAAGTTGCTCTCCTTGGGGAGCACCTTCTCTCTTTGTCAAGAAGAAGGATGGGACAAACCGATTGGCCCAAGACTACCATCCTATTAACCAAACTACCATTCAGAACAAATATCCTCTTCCTCCGATCAATGATCTGTATGATCAACTGGCAGGTTCGTCAGTGTTCTCTAAACTCGACTTGAGGTTGGGTTACCACCAGATCTGTGTTCACAAAGAGGATATCCGAAAGACCGCATTTGTGACTCGCTATGGGTCATACAAGTACACCATCATGTCTTTTGGATTAACCAATTCTCTAGCCACTTTCTCTCATCTGATGAACTACATATTCATGGAATACCTTGACAAGTTCATCGTGGTTTATCTGGATGATATCCTGGTTTATGACAAGAATGAAGAGGAACATGCTGAACATCTTTGTCTTCTTCTAGAAAAGCTTAGGGAGCATCAACTCTGTGCCAAGTTCTCCAAGTGTGAATTATGGCTTCCTGAAGTAACCTATCTTGGGCATGTCATCTCCAAGGATGGTATTGCCGTCAACCCCGACCGAGTTCAGGCTATTCTCGATAGGACTCCTCCGAAGAATGTCAAACAAGTCAAAAGTTTTCTCGGACTCGCCAGACCTCTGACTAACCTGCTTCATAAGGGCGTCAAGTTCTAGTGGACAGAAAAGTGTTAGGAAAGTTTCCAGACGCTCAAAGACAAACTGACCTCTACCCTAGTGCTTACTCCTCCAGATACTAAGAAGGACATCGTCATTTATTGTGATGCTTCACGTCAAGGCTTAGGCGCTCTCCTAATGTAGGAGCGCAGAGTGATTGCTTATGCCTCTCGTCAATTGCACCCTCATGAAGAGAATTATCCATTTCACGACCTCGAGATTGCTGCTGTTATACACGCAATGAATTAGTGGTGACATTACCTTCTCGGTAATCATTGTGAGATCTTCACCGACCACCAAAGTCTGAAGTATCTGTTTACTCAGCCAGACCTGAACCTTCGTCAGCAGAGATGGATGGAGACTGCTGCAGATTTTAACTTGGGTATTTCTTATACCCTAGGAAAGGCTAATGTAATGGTTGATGCCTTGAGCCGCAAGTTATATTGCAACCACCTCCAGGTTCACAATGTTCAGCCCTCGCTTGTTGAAGAATTCAGAAAGCTGAACCTCCATATTGTTCATCCTTGTGCACTCGCTCCCCTCCCCCAAAGTTCCAAAATATGAATCTTCGTGTTGTTCCTCAAGGTTCTCTAAATACCCTTGCTGTCGTGCCAGATCTCGTGGGCGATATCAAGACTATTAAAAAATTATGACACTGATGTCGAGAAGATTAAACGATATCTCGCAGAAGGAGAGCCCTCATTCTTCACTGTTGCCGATGATGGCTTCTTGTACTTCAAAGGCCGCCTAGTGGTTTTGAGTAAGAGGGAAAACCTGAATCTGACTCCAAGGGTTATGAAAGAAGCTCATGATACACCTCTGTCTATTCATCCCGGTAGCATCCAGATGTACCAAGACATTCGTCAGATATTCTGGTGGTCTAATATGAAGCAAGACATTGATAGTTATGTTGTTGAGCGTGACATTTGCCGTCACATCAAAGCAAAACATCAAAGGTCTGCTAGAACTCTACAACATATCTCTATTCCTGAATGGAAATGGGACCATGTTGAAATGGACTTCATCACTGATTTTCCCAAATCGCAGAAAGGTAATGATGTTATTCTTGTCGTCATTGACCGGCTTTCTAAAGTTGTGCATTTTCTGGCTGTCAAAGAAACTATCACTGCTAGTCAGCTGGCAACCCTCTACATGTCCAGAATTGTTTCACTTCACAGTATTCAACTGGTTATCAGTTCAGACCGTGGCAGTTTATTCACTTCAAGATTCTGGGCAAGTTTTCAAGAAGCTATGGGGACTCATCTGTCTTTCAACACTGCTTTTCATCCTCAGTCGCAAGGGCAACTTGAACGCGTCAACCAAGTTCTAAAAGACATGCTTCGAGCTTGTGTTATTTTCTTCAGCAAGAAATCGGAGGAATCTCTCCCGTATGCTGAGTTCTCTTATAATAATAGCTATCAAGCTAGTCTGAAGATGGCCCCCTTCAAAGTGTTATATGGACGAAAGTGTTGAACCCCTTTGAACTGGTCATTAACAGGGGAACATCCACTCTTCGGCCGGATATTATCCGACATGCCGAAGAACAAGTCCGCATTATTCGCGAGAATCTCAAGACTACTCAGTCACGTTAGAAGAGTCAGTATGACCGTCATCATAAGGACATGGTCTATCAACCTAGCGAAAAGGCTTATCTTCGAGTCAAACCAATGAATGGTGCTCACCGCTTCGGGATCAAGGGCAAGCTAGCTCCTCGCTATATTGGTCCTACCACTATTCTGGAAAGGCGTGGAAAAGTGGAATACCAACTAGAACTTCCACCGAACCTTTCTCAGGTTCACGATGTGTTCCAAGTGTCAAAACTCCGCCGCTGCTTCAGGGACCCAATCCGAGCAGTGGATCATGAAGTGCTCGAGTTGCAACAAGACCTCTCCTATAAAGAGCATCTGGTCCCCATTCTTGACCAAGCTGAACATCTCACCCGTTAGAAGGCGATCAAGTTCCTCAGAGTCCAGTGGTCACACCATTCTGAAGATGAAGCCACTTGTCAATGTGAGGATCGTCTGCGCGAAGAGTACCCCGCACTGTTTCCTTCTACCTCCTAAATCTCGGAACAAGATTTCTTATAGTGGAGGTGTTTGTAACGTACGGATAATTAAGCTACAGTAAAGCCTCTGTTAATGATGCTAATCCCGCGTTAGTTCGAACGATTCAAAGTTAAATTTAAATTGACGGCAAACATCAAAAAATTTCAAACATTAAAACAAAAATGTTTGGTTTGTGCCAAAAATCGCATAGGTAATTGTAGTGAAGAAAACACATGTTTAGAAATTGCTAAAATGCTCTAAAATAAATAAAACAGAAAAGGGAAAATGCAAAAGAGAAAAATAACGAAAAAGAAACCCCCTTTCCCTTAGGCCTTGGCCCAGACAACAGCCAGTCCGGCCCACCCCAACCCCCCTGGCCTATATGGCCTCGTTCCCCCCAAACCCTAACCACCCCCACTTCGCCCCCACTCCCCCACTCCCTCGACCCCCCCCCTCTCCCCTCCTCTAA
>NC_041393.1:143360440-143411931 GCF_002162155.2 Triticum dicoccoides | reverse complement strand
AGAAACACCGTCTCTGACCTCCTACCCACGCCCCATTGCCCCGTGCCCTACGCAGCACGGTGAGGACCGCGACCTCCCCTCTCCCATGTCCCGCGCACGCGCCGTCCCGCACGCACACGGGACTTGCACCGTGCTGCCGTGCCGCGCGCCCGCTCCTCCTTGGATGCGCTCCCCTCCCACTGCCGAGCACCGTCGCTTGCCGCGCACGCGCGCTCGCGCTGCCCGGGCACCACCTCGCCGCTGCCCGCATCACCCGCATGCTCACCGCGTGTCCCGCGCACGCGCCGTCCCGCACGCACACGGGACTTGCGCCGTGCTGCCGTGCCGCGCGCCCGCTCCTCCTTGGATGCGCTCCCCTCCCACTGCCGAGCATCGTCGCTTGCCGCGCACGCGCACTCGCGCTGCCCGGGCAGCACCTCGCCGCTGCCCGCATCACCCGCATGCTCACCGCGTGCCGGTGCACCCCGTTTCCCCTCGCTCAACTACAACCGTGACCCTCCTCCGCCTCCCTGACCTCCGCCCAGCGGTCGCCCGTGCCTGCCCACGCCCTCGCCCATCGCTCCTTCACTGCCTTCTGACGCCGCTGCTGCGCCACTATTGCTGCCTCTGGCCGCCACAGCCGCCCGATCCGCTTCCCCCTGGCCCCAACCTGCACCACGCCGGTGCCCGACGGCACCCCAACGGTCTCCGCTTGGTTCGCCCCATCGGGCGCCCGCAACCGCGCCCGTGCCTGGTGATGGTGTCCTGGACCAGGAGGTACTCACCACGTCGTCTCCCGATCAGTTAGATTGGGCCGAGGACCCCCATGGCCGTATACTCATGGGCCAGTTCAGACAACTGATGCATACACGAGGAAGATTCCACAAGACTTGGTGATCAAGACAAGGACTCCTTCCCACCGATGTATTCGGCTAGGACTCTTGTTTAGGCCTCTGGTGCATTATATAAACCAGGGCCAGGCTAGTCGATAGATCATTATGACAATCGTAATCACATAGGCTAGACTTCTAGGGTTTTAGCCATTACGATCTCGTGGTAGATCAACTCTTGTAATACTCATATTCATCAAGATCAATCAAGCAGGAAGTAGGGTATTACCTCCATAGAGAGGGCCCGAACCTGGGTAAACATCGTGTCCCTCGCCTCCTATAACCATCGACCTTAGATGCACAGTTCGGGACCCCCTACCCGAGATCCGCCGGTTTTGACACCGACACCTGGCGCCCGTGCGCCTGCTAACGCACTGATCCGCTAGGCCCCCTGGGGCCAATGATAGGGGGGCCACCCCCTCACCGTTTAAAAAAAAGAAAAAAGAAAGAAAAAATATAATTAAAATGATTAATTAATTAACTTAATTAACTTAATTAGTCCTGTTTAGATTAACCTAATCAATTAACTAAACTAATTAAACCTGTTTAGTTAGCCTTGGTCTATGACAGGTGGGTCCCATTGGACCCACAGGCCATGTTTGACTCTGGTCATCTGGGTTTGACCAACTGGCTTCATGGTGATGTCATGCTGACATCACCTTTCACTATTCTGGATAATGTTCGATTTAAATAATTAAATAAATTTTGATAAATCATAGAAAATAATCCGTAGCTCGGATGAAAATACTTTGTACATGAAAGTTGCTCAGAAGGACGAGATGAATCTGGGTACGTAGCCCATTCGTCCGCTACACATCCCTAGCATAGCGAACCAACAACATTTCACCTCTGGTTCATCTGTTCGAAAACGCGAAACACCGGGGATACTTTCTCGGTTGTTTTCCCCCTTCACCGGTATTACCTAGTACCACGTTAGAGCACACCTAGCACCGCTCTTTGTCATGTCATGCATCGTCATGCTTATGTTTGCATTATATCTATTGTTTCTTCCCCCTCTTCTCCCCCGTAGACTACGAGACTAACGCCGCTGCTGCCCCGGTCGACTACGAAGTTAACGACCCCTCCTTCTTGCCAGAGCAACCAGGCAAGCCCCACCCTGATCACGAGATATCGCCTATTCCTTCACTCTATTGCTTGCATTAGAGTAGTGTAGCATGTTATTGTTTCAGTTAATCCTATTCTGTTGCATAGCCCGTCATTGTTGCTACAGTTGTTGATACCTTACTTGCAATCCTAAATGCTTAGTATATGATGCTAGTTTATCATCTGTGGACCTACATGATTGTCCGTCTACCTTGCTATACTATCGGGCCGTGATCACTCAGGAGGTTATCAAGCGTATATACTATACATACATACATACATATCATACTGATGGTAACTAAAGTTGGGTCGGCTCGTAGAGTACCCGCGAGTGGATCTTTGTGGCAAAGCGACACGGCAGGTTGAGACCACCTAGGCGAGAGGTGGACCTGGCCTTGGTCGGCATCCATAGTTACTTCAAAACAACACGCTTAACGAGATCATGGTATTTGATCTGAGTCTGGCCATTGGCCTATACGCACTAACCAACTACGCGGGAACAGTTATGGGCACTCGACGTCATGGTATCAGCCAAAGCCTTCTTGACGTCAGCGACTGAGCAGCACGCGCCAGGTTGGACCGCGTAACGCAACTTCCTTTGTAATGGAGGTTGCTAGGTCTGCTCACCGGCCGCCCTTGCAACATGCAGGTGTGCAATGGGCGATGGGCCTAGACCCGTGCGTGCATAGGATTTAGATCGGTGTGCTGACCTCTCTGTTGTGCCTAGGTAGGGATGCAACTTGTTGATCTTCCGATGCCGGGGGTTGGTGTCAAAACCGCCAGATCTCGGGTAGGGGGTCATGAACTGTGCGTCTAAGGATCGAATGTAACAAGGAGGCAGGGGCCACGATGTTTACCCAGGTTCGGGCCCTCTTAATGGAGGTAACCCTACTTCCTGCTTGATTGACTTTGATGAGTATAGGGGTTACAAGAGTTGATCTACCTCGACATCGTAATGGCTAAACCCTAGATGTATAGTCTGTATGATTGTGTTCGCTTCTATGGACTAAACCCTCTGGTTTATATAGACACCGGAGGGATCTAGGGTTATACAGAGTCGGTTATAGAGAAAGGAAGGTACATGATCCGAACGCTAAGCTTGCCATCCACGCAAAGGAGAGTCCTATCCAGACACGGGGGAGGCCCTTCTATCTCGTATCTTCATGGCCCATCAGTCCGGTCCATGTCACATAGGCAGGCTCCCCGAGGACCCCATAGTCCAGGACTCCCTCGGTAGCCCCTGAACCGGGCTTCAATGACGATGTATTCGGCATGCGGAATTTCTTCGGCATTGCAAGGTAGGTTCGTTCTCCGAATACTCCAACATAGTCCTCCACGGAAAATAGCTGTATCCGACTTTATTAAACAATTACAGCCTTAAGCTATAAGGGCAAAAATATTTGAAATGAGATAAGTCACGTCCATACGCGATTTTTCCGGCAAGGCATTATGTCATGGCCTTGTTAGCATTCTGAACCATTTTACAGCCCCGCTTCACATTTCGAGGCACGACCATTGACAAGTCTTGTCAAAGCAGAGATCGTGTCCCCTTATCACGGGATTATTATTAATAGGGGTTTGGGTAATCCAACCGTGCCGTTCACACGTCCCCTTGGGAATAGGCGAGATTTAAGGCTCCAGAGGGGACGCTTGATATCCACTTCCTTTATAAGAAGACAAAGATCCATCTTTTTATCCCACGCCTTCTTCCTCCTTAGCCTATCCGTTGTTCGAGCTCCAGCGCCCAAGTCTCAATCCCTTCCATCGCCACCAAACACTCCTAGCCATGTATGGATCTGGAGCACAGGGCAAGTGAATGGCTTCCTCTATTACAGAGGAGAGCATCAAAGAGGTCCAGGAAGTTGGGTATTTAGCCACAGATATAGTCCATCGGCTCCCTGCCAAAAAGCAGATCATTCCCACTCCGGAGCCCAACGAAAGGGTAATGTTCATCCCCCATTTCCTTGGCGGACTAGGCTTTCCCCTTCATCCTTTCATCCGTGGCCTCATGTTCTACTGTGGGCTATATTTTCATGATCTGGCCCCAAATTCCTTCCTCAACCTTTCGGCATTTATCGTCGTATGCGAGGCATTCCTCCGCGTCCCTCCCCACTTTGGCCTATGGCTCAAGGTCTTCAATGTGAAGCCAAAGGTGCTTGAGAGCCAACACGCGGAGTGCGGCGGCGCCATGGTGAGCAAACTCCCCAATGTCACCTGGCCAAAGGGGACCTTTGTGGAGAGCGTCAAGGGATGGCAGCAGGGGTGATTCTATATCACGGAACCCTCGACACCACATGGGCCGTCGCTTGTGAGTTCATATCTGGGCCCCCGATGTGGCTTACATCCTGGCTCAATAAGGGCCTAGATTGGGAATCGCCTGATGAGGTGACGACACTGGAGAGTCGCGTCCAGGGCATGATAAACAAGAACACCAGCCTCACCAGCGTGATCCAGGTGATGCTTTTTCACCGGATTCTCCCTTGTCAACGCCGGACTCAACATATGTGGGAATTCAACCCAGCCGGTCCTTGGACCCTGCAGCGGTTGTTTGGCACGACGCACGAAGACATATGGAAGCTTCTCTTCAAGACTCAAAAGTCGTGGCCGGACACAACCGAAGACCGCGGCCTTGACTACGCATATCCGGCCAATCCCGTAAGTATTATGATAACTTTTATTTGCAAATTCAAGGAGTATATTGAACTTTCTTACTCACATAGGGCTGGACAAAGAAGGCGGAGCAGATCAAATGTCCGGCTCCGATGCCCGAGGACCAGGCCACCCCCTTGCTGACAAAGATGCTGGTTCCGGCGCTGTATCAGGGCGCCGGATAAGAGGGCCAAGAAGAAGGGCCAGGAGGCCAGTAGTGGCCTTCTCCGTAAGGGTGCTTCGGACGTCATGTCCGAAGACACCGAGTCCTCCTCCTCTCATGACAAAGATGTAGAGGAGGAAGAGAGAAACTCTCCCCCTAAGGGGAGGAGGAAGAAAAGGGCAACTTCCGCAGATCTGGAGGCGGAGGCGACCAAGAAGGGAAAACCCTCCCTTTCGGACGATTCTGAAGCGGATGCCGATGCCATCCTAGAGCGGCACCCCAGGCCGAAGCCCTTAGCCGAATCGTAAGTATCCGAAGACACTATACACATGTCCGATTTTATGCCTTATTATTTTAACATACTGAATTGCGCATGATAGCCCGGGTCCCGATCTACCTCAATGATCATCGTCATCTGGGAACTCATTAGGGCCGGAGGCGATGGAGAGCGAGTCGCCTCCACAGATCTCTCCACCCACTGCCATGGGTAACACCGAAGTGTTGTCCCAAAGAACCTCTCCAGGTCATGGAGAGGTACAGGAAGCCGTGAAGGTGGTGGTGGAGGGTAATACCTCTATTGCCGAAGAGAGGGGGAAATCAACCCCCATGGAGACTGGCGATGAGGGCAACGCTCAATTTGGCCCCAAACCGAATATTATTCCGGAGACCCATACGGCTCTGGAATCGGACCAGTAGCCTTCTTCAAGGGAAGGTGGCGCACCGTCTCCATCGGCGTCCTCTATCTATCCGGAGGCACCGGACACTCTGGTGGAAGCGCTTCAAAGTGCTTCCATTGTGGAGGAACACTATACCCATAAGGTTTTGTTTCGCTAAGAGCGGATTGAACGAAGCCTATACCAGCCTTCTAACAGGCTTTGAGGTATGTGAAGTAATATATTTTTGGTTATTTACAAAAGGAATACCTGTATATAGATAGTAGCCCCTGAGACTCTGTTCGGCGTTCATGAAGGAAGGCCGAACTGGGATTGAATAATGCTTTGCAGGTGCTAACATATATGCTTATTTTGATGCACAGGCTTCAATGCGAGTGGCAACCTTGCATGCCACCGAACTGTCCAAACTAAAGCGGAAGTTGGAGGAAAAGCAGGGTATGTGATGCAAAAACTTATCTTGAAATGATAAGAGTTCCAATTTATGATCTAACTGAAATTTATGATTATGCTCATATAGTTGACACGTCTGAGGTCGAAGCCCTCAAGAGCGCGCTGGTCGAGGCCAAAGAGGTGGTAGACGAGGAACGAGCCGCCCGTCAAAAACATGAGGCGAGGTTGTATGAAGTCCAACAAGAGCTCACTGATGCTATAGGCAAATGTGAGTCCTTGGAGCGCACGGTGTTGGATCGAGACTCCAAACTTTCTATGGCACTCCAAAGTGTGAAGGAGGCGCGGGTTGAAGCCCAAGGTGCCTGTGAGGAGATCCGAGAAGCCAAGAAGGTCACGGCAGGTAAGGCTTTTAATATGCAGTGCAAATACGTAAGGAGAAAGTGCACTTTATTGACATGCATTTAGAGTTCTCCAGGAGCATTTTCGGATCTCCCCTGAAGTGTTGCAGATAATGTAGATTTCTTCCAGGCCAAAGAGGGGAGCTCAACAGAGAAGCTATTCCGGTTGCAGTACCTTGCGCTAGAGCAGTCCTCGCCCCTTAGTGATCAGCTAAAATAGCTGACCGAGCTACATAGGATGGTCGAGCTGTCCATGAAGGATGTCATAGTCCGTTTTTGGCCAGCCGAACCAATACCCAATAGCTACTTTGGGCTTGTGAAGCGGTTGGTCGATGCCTGCCCATGGCTTGATGCTATAAAGCGGCCAGTCTGTATCGAAGGTGCCGGGATGGCCTTCGCCCATGTCAAAGTGTAATGGGCGAATATGAATGCCACCAATCTTGCAACCGAAGGCCCACCCGCAGGCAAGGAGCATCATATGCTGGAGAAATATTTCAATGACTTCCTTGAAGGATCCCGCATTATAGAGGGCATGTGTTCGAAGGACATCATTTTTGAATGAATGTATCCGTGCTGCCCAAACTTTGTATAATGAAAACAAAGCGTTTGTGTAATGTTAATCTTGTTTCATTTGAAATTATTTATCCTCCATTGTGGCCGTTTATTAAATCTGAGAGTTGGCCAGTCGTCGGCTTCAGCCCCTCGCGTAGATACTACGGGGGTGTTCGGAACAACACAAAAACACACTTAACCCAACGACTTGGTCCTCGAAGGAGGTGTTAGTGCAGCAAACCAGGCAATCAGACTATGCGGCTTTATCACTCTCACTTAGCCATAGGAGTTTGACAATAGGATTGCAGGCGCAGCCCCTGGTATTGTTCGGTGATCCGAAATCGAGTGCAGTAGACATCTGACCAGGTAAAGGCCAGTCCTTCATGTGACACAGAAAAAATCTCAAGAGATTTATACTGAGTCACCGAATAGCTGACCAGCTCTTGCCGTATCATGACAATCAGTTTTTGGCTTTCTCTACTGAGGTGTTTATCCGGCTAACCAGAAACACAATCGCAGTAGTTCTACCTTTACTTCCGTAGCTGAACGATTGAAACATAAGGTAGTAACCATAGGAGCCGGGCAACCCAAATATTGACCCAAGACATGATTCGGAGCCGATGCATATAATGCTAAATTCGGGACGCCGAATTGCACTGTGAAAGTGTTCGGACTTATGGTAAGTTTAAGAAATGTACGCAGCTAAATGGAGCCCCTGGCGATTTAGGTCCTGCCGAGGTGTACATGACAATCAGATGAAAAATAAGAAGGAATACAAAATAGGGAATAAGCCAGTACCGAATAGTTTGGGCGAAAAATTGTTTCCATTATAGTATGATTGATACGTCAAAACGTATTTGTATAGATAATGCTATAAGCATCGAGGCTATTTTACATGACGAGCGAGAGGGAAAGCTATGTACAGGTATTAGAAAAGGGGAGGAGGTGATCTTGAAAGATCCTTTAAGTACTATGTCGTACATCTGAGCTGATTTTCGCCTTGGTGTGTGATCCTTTGGGAGGATTAATGAATAAGTTTTCATAAGGGGCCGGAAAAAGGGCCCATGACACCATAAAAAGGGTGATGTGGGTTGTAAAGAACCTAGAAATAAAAAATGAAGTAAAGCAAAAGATAGATGGGCATCCAGGTACGGTTGAGCCGTATTGTGGACTTTATCCTCGATATGCCTCCATCGCCGCCCATGGTATTTTTAGTGCGTAGTTATGAGCACGCGGTACATATGCCGTAACTTGGCTGGGACGAAGACAGAGGCCTGATTGCTAATTGAGCTCCTGACGAGCTACACTATCAGTCTGCAGAGTAGTTCAGACTCGTTTGACAAGGTCCGGGGGCTTGACTGCCAATGTGGAGTTCGGCTTGATAAGGCCGACTTGTATTTCCACTGCGAGGGCTGCGATGTGTTCCTCAGTGCGGAGGCAGCGATCCATGTTTCCGTGGACTGTTATAACACCGCATGGTCCTAGCATTTTGTGTTTTAGATAAGCGTAGTGCGGGACTGCATTGATGCTGGCAAACACAGTTCGTCCGAGCAGTGCATGATAGCCACTGCAGAAACGGACGATGTCGAAGATCAAGACTTCGCTTTGGAAGATGTCTGGCGAACCGAAGACGACTTCCAATGTGATTGAGCCCGTGCAGCGGGCCTCAACACCAGGTATTACTCCTTTAAAGGTAGTTTTGGTGGGCTTGATTCTTGACAAGTCAATACCCATTTTCCGTACTGTGTCCTGATAGAGCACGTTAAGACGGCTTCCGCCGTCCATGAGGACTCTCGTGAGGTGGAATCCATCAATAATTGGGTCGAGGACCAATGCGGCTAAACTCCATGATGGATTCTGGTCGGATGGTCCCTGTGATCAAAAGTGATTGGGTATGCTGACCATGGGTTGAATTTTGGGGCAACTGGCTCTATCGCATAGACATCCCTTAACGCACGCTTATGCTCCCTTTTGGGGATACGAATAACGTATATCATGTTCACCGTCTTGACCTCGGGGGCAAATTTCTTCATCCCCCCTGTGTTTGGTGGGCGAGGCTCTTCATCGTCATCCTTGCTGGGCGACCCTTTCCCCATGTGCTCGGTGTTTTACTTTCCGGCTTGTTTAAAGACCCAACAGCTTCTATTGGTATGGTTAGCGGTCTTGTCAAGGGTGTCGTGAATATAGCAAGGTCGATCGAGTATTCGGTCCAGGCTAGATGAACCGTCTTTGTTTCTTTTGAATGGACTCTTCCGTTCACCAGGCTTGGAGCCATTGAATCCAGCATTGACCGCCGTGTCTTCGGCATGTTCAGTGTTGCTCCGACGCTTGTTTTTATTGCATCGGGGCCTGCCGTTTCTGTTCCTTGCTTCGAAAGTGCCAGGAATGCTGGTACTGTTGTTGCTGCGTGCAAGCGAACTATATTCGCCTGCGCAAAAGCGGATCCTGAGTGATGTGAGGGCTTCCATGGACTTCGGCTTTTCTTGTCCGAGGTGTCGGGCAAGCCATTCATCACGGATGCTGTGTTTAAAGGCTGCGAGAGCCTCGGTGTCCGAACAATCAACAATTTGGTTATTTTTTATTAGGAACCGGGTCCAGAATTTTCTGGCTGACTCTCTGGGCTGCTGGACTATGTGACTGAGGTCAGCGGCGTTCGAAGGATGGATATAAGTGCCCTGGAAGTTGTCTCTAAAGGCATCCTCCAGGTCTTCCCAGCTTCCAATCGAGTTTTCTGGGAGGCTGTTTAACCAGTGTCGAGCTGGTCCCTTAACTTTGAGAGGGAGGTACTTGATGGCATGTAGATCGTCATTGCGAGCCATGTGAATGTGGAGAAGAAAATATTCAATCCAAATTACGGGATCTATTGTGTTGTCGTATGATTCGATGTTCACGGGTTTAAATCCTTCTAGGAACTGGTGCTCGATAACCTCATCAGTGAAGCATAGGGGGTGGGCGGCGCCTCTATGTCGAGCCACGTCACCACGCAGTTTGCATGGAGTTCGTATGCGTTTTTCAGCCCGGGTGAAGTTGTGCTTGTCGTGCCAGGCTTGATGGATGTCTTCTCGTGCTGGGGCATGCCCCCTTGATCCATATATGGATCTGGTCTGACCAGCTCTATTGGCCAGGTCCTGTCGTAGGTCGTAAGTGTATCCTGTAGCTGTTGTCTCTCTGCCTTTCCTCCCAATCATCATCCTCGAATGTTGGTTCAATAGGCGCTTCCTGATCTTCGGTGTTATTCGGAGTATTGTTGTCCCTGGTGCCGGTATTGCTATCTTTTTCACGCCGTGATTTAGAGCGGTGCCGCTAACATCGATGCTTTGGTGGTGCCATGGGAGGCTTGTCCTCGAGTGAATCCTTCCCCCCTTTGTCGCCATCCTCTTTGGGGGTTTCCACCATGTACACGTCATATGTGGAAGCAGTCGTCCAGCATCCGGTAAGCGGCGGGTTCTAGCTTTGCTCTTCTTGGGCATCGTCGTCCATGCCGTCGATGTCTTCGAAAGCGTAATCAAGAATGTCGGTTAGGTCCTCGATAGTGGCTATGAAGTGGGTGGTGGGTGGGACATAAAATTCCCCGCTCTCAGCCCCTAGTGTGGGCTGGGCATAATTCGGCAGCGATCCTTATGTAATAGCAAGAGATCGCATTAAGTCCAGCTCCTCGTTTAAGGGTGAGGTATGGATAGGGAAGCGAGAATCCATGGAGTGCGACGGGCTCATATAACACAGATCTCTATAATTCGGAGTTGGTGTACGGAGGTGAGTCCGCCTCGATGAGAATAGAGGGAGCTTGGAGTGATTCTAGGCCGGCCGATGAAACGATCCCCTCCGTACCTCCGATGTTGAGCTCTATGGCTGCAGAGAGTCCGGCGGGCTCTAAACTCCCGTCTTTGGACTCGGTGAGGAGTTCCGAATCTGAGGCCGGAGCTGCGGTTGAGGCTGCGAACCCTTGGAAGATCACATCTCCTCGGATATCACTGGCGTAGTTTCGGTTTCTGAAAATGATCTGATGACCAGGACCGTAGCTGTCGATTTGCTCCAGATGGCCAACCGAGTTGGCCGGCAGTGCGAAGCCACCGAATACGAAGATTTGGCCGGGGAGAAAAGTCTCCCTCAGGGTGGTATTGTTGTGGATGGTTGATGGAGCCATTTAGCCTACTGGTGACGACACAGTGGAACTCTCAATGAAAGCACCAATGTCGGTGTCAAAACCAGCAAATCTTGGGTAGGGGGTCCCGAACTGTGCGTCTAAGGACCAAAGGTAACAAGGAGGCATGGGCGATGTTTACCCAGGTTCGGGCCCTCTTAATGGAGGTAATACCCTACTTCCCGCTTGATTCACTTTGATGAGTATAGGGGTTACAAGAGTTGATCTACCTCAAGATGGTAATGGCTAAACCCTAGATGTATAGCATGTATGATTTTGTTTGCTTCTGTGGACTAAACCCTCCGGTTTATATAGACACTAGAGGGATAGAGGGTTATACAGAGTCGGTTACATGATCTGAACGCTAAGCTTGCCATCCACGCAAAGGAGAGTCCTATCCGGACACAGGGAAGGTCCTTCTATCTTCTATCTTCATGGCCCATCAGTCCGGCCCATGTCACATAGGCCGACTCCCCGAGGCCTCATAGTCCAGGACTCCCTCACCGGGCATGACCCAGGAATGTTTGTCCTGCCAGAGGGATCAAGCGTGTTGGGAAATGTGTTGCACCCCTGCAGGGAAGTTCTTCTATTCGAATAGTTGTGCCCCTCGGTAAAAGGACGACCCGGAGTTGTACCTTGACCTTATGACAACTATAACCGGATACTTAATGAAACACACCCAGGCAAGTTCAGAGAGAACCCGGTGATTGCTTTCCCACAGGGTGATGAGGGGAGGATCGCTGGGTAGGATTATGCTATGCGATGATACTTGGTGAACTTCAATCTACTCTCTTGTACATGCTGCAAGACGGAGGCTGCCAGAAGCGTAGTCTTCGATAGGACTAGCTATACCCCTCTTATTCTGGCATTCTGCAGTTCAGTCCACCGATATTGCCTCTTTACACATATACCCATGCATATGTAGTGTTGATCCTTGCTTGTGAGTACTTTGGATGAGTACTCACGGTTGCTTTGCTCCCTCTTTTCCCCCTTTTTCCACTTCTTCTCGGATGTCGCAACTAGACGTTGGAGCCCAGGAGCCAGACGCCACCGTCGACGACGACCCCTATTACACTGCGGGTGCCTACTACTATGTTCAGGCCGCCGCCGACGAGGAGTAGTTTAGGAGGATCCCAGGCAGGAGGCCTACGCCTCTTTCAATCTGTATCCCAGTTTGCGCTAGCCATCTTATGGCAACTTGTTCAACTTATGTTTGTACTCAGATATTGTTGCTTCCGCTAACTTGTTTATGTTCGAGCACTTGTATTCGATCCCTCGAGGCCCCTGGCTTGTAATATGCTGCTTGTATGACTTATTTTACTTTTAGAGTTGTGTTGTGATATCTTCCCGTGAATCCCTGATCTTGATTGTACACATTTGCATGCATGATTAGTGTACGATTGAATCAGGGGCGTCACAATACCCGAAGGAATTTCAAAGTAATTGTTTTCAGTAGGTTCAGTAGGTTGAGGAGAAACTCTTTGCTCTTCTGGTCGGGGTGAAGATACCCCGAACAAGCTCCTCAAAGGATTATTTTCCATAGTAACAAGTGACAGTAAATTTCAGCACACTATGTAAATGTTTCCTTACCTAATTCCACCTACCAAAGGCACTTCACTCCCCGGCAACGGTGCCAGAAAAGAGTCTTGATGACCCACAAGTATAGGGGATATTATATCATAGTCCTTTAGGTAAGTAAGAGTGTCAAACCCAACGAGGAGCAGAAGGAAATGACAAGCGGTTTTAGTAAGGTATTCTCTGCAAGCACTGAAATTATCGGCAACAGATAGTTTTATGATAAATAATTCATAACAGGTAACAAGTAACAAAGTAACTAAGGTGCAGCAAGGTGGTCCAATCCTTTTTGTAGCAAAGGAAAAGACTGGACAAACTCTTCTATAAAGCAAAGCGCTCCCGAGGACACATGGGAATTACTGTCAAGCTAGTTTTCATCATGCTCATATGATTCGCGTTCGTTACTTTGTTAATTTGATATGTGGGTGGACTGGTGCTTGGGTATTGCCCTTCCTTGGACAAGCATCCCACTTATGATTAACCCCTCTCGCAAGCATCTGCAACTATGAAAGAAGAATTAAGGTAAACCTAACCATAGCATGAAACATATGGATCTAAATCAGCCCCTTACGAAGCAACACATAAACTAGGGTTTAAGCTTCTGTCACTCTAGCAACCCATCATCTACTTGTTACTTCCCAATGCCTTCCCCTAGGCCCAAACAATGGTGAAGTGTCATGTAGACGACATTCACATAACACCACTAGAGGACAGACAACATATATCTCATCAAAATATCGAACGAATACCAAATTAACATGATTACTTATAAGAGGACTTCTCCCATGTCCTCAGGAACAAATGTAACTACTCACAAATCATATCCATGTTCATAATCAGAGGGGTATTGAATAGCATTAAGGATCTGAACATATGATCTTCCAGTGAATAAACTAACTAGCATCAACTACAAGGAGTAATCAACACTACTAGCAACCCACAGGTACCAATATGAGGTTTTGAGACAAAGATCAAATACAAGAGATGAATTAGGGTTTGAGAGGAGATGGTGCTCATGAAGATGTTGATGGAGATTGTCCCCCTCTCGATGAGAGGATCGATGGTGATGATGATGGCGACGATTTCCCCCTCTCGGAGGGATGTTTCCCCGGCAGAACAGCTCCGCTGGAGCCCTAGATTGGTTCCGCTCAAGCTCCGATGATGATGGCGATGCTTTGTCCCGAAAGCTTCCTTATGATTTTTTCCCAGGGCAAAAGATACCATATAGAAGAAGATGGGCATCGGATGCCTGCTAGGTGGCCCACGAGGCAGGGGCGCGCCCAGGGGGTAGGGCGCGCCCTCCACCCTTGTGGCTGGTGGGTGGCCCCCTCTGGTGCTTTCTTCGCCCAATATTTTTAATATATTCCAAAACTGACTTTCCTAGAGTTCCAGGACTTTTGGAGTTGTGTAGAATTGGTCTCTAATATTTGCTCCTTTTCCAGCCCAGAATTCCAGCTGCCGGTATTCTCCCTCTTAGTGTAAACCTTGTAAAATAAGAGAGAAAAGGCATAATTATTGTGACATAATATGTAGTAACAGTCCATAATGCAATAAATATTGATATAAAAGCGTGATGCAAAATGGACGTATCAATCTTCAAGAAGAAGACTGACATTGATGGTAATGTTACTGCATATAAAGCTCGACTTGTCGCAAAAGGTTTTTGACTAGTTCAAGGAGTTGACTACGATGAGACTTTCTCACCCGTAGCGATGCTTAAGTCTGTCTGAATCATGTTAGCAATTACCGCATTTTATGATTATGAAATCTTGCAAATGGATGTCAAAAATGCATTCCTTAATGGATTTCTTAAAGAAGAGTTGTATATGATGCAACCAGAAGGTTTTGTCGAGCCAAAAGGTGCTAACAAAGTGTGCAAGCTCCAGCGATCCATTTATGGACTGGTGCAAGCATCTCAGAGTTGGAATATACACTTTGATGAGGTGATCAAAGCATATGGTTTTATACAGACTTTTGGAGAAGCCTGTATTTACAAGAAAGTGAGTGGGAGCTCTATAGCATTTCTAATATTATATATGGAGGACATATTATTGATTGGAAATGATGTAGAATTTCTGAATAGTATAAAAGGATACTTGAATAAAAAAAATTCAATGAAAGACCTCGTTGAAGCTGCTTATATATTAGGCATCAAGATCTATAGAGATAGATTAAGACGCTTGATAGGACTTTCACAAAGCACACACCTTGATAAAGTTTTGAAGAAGTTCAAATGGATTAGTCAAAGAATGGGTTCTTGCATGTGTTACAAGGTGTGAAGTTGAGTCAGACTCAATGCCCGACCACTGCAGAAGATAGAGAGAAAATGAAAGTCATTCCCTATGCCTCAGCCATAGGTTCTATCATGCCTTGCTATAAGTTTATCAGGGAGGTACCAAAGTAATCCAGGAATGGATCACTAGACAGCGGTCAAGAACATCCTGAAGTACCTGGAAAGGACTAGGGATATGTTTCTCATTTATGGAGGTGACAAAGAGCTTGTCGTAAGAGCTTGTCGTAAGTGGTTACACTGATCCGGATGACTCTAAATCACAATCCGGATACATATTTTTATTGAATGGTGGAGATGTCAGTTGGTGCAGTTCCAAGCAGAGCATCATGGCGGGATCTACGTGTGAAGCGAAGTACATAGCTGCTTCGGAAGCAGCAAATGAAGGAGTCTAGATGAAGGAGTTCATATCCAATCTAGGTGTAATACCTAGTGCGTCGGGTCCAATGAAAATCTTTTGTGACAATACTGGAGCAATAGCCTTGGCGAAGGAATCCAGATTTCACAAAAAGACCAAACACATCAAGAGACGCTTCAACTCGATCCGAGATTTGGTCAAGGAGGGAGACGTAGAGATTTGCAAAATACATACGGATATGAATGTGGCAGACCTGCTGACTAAGCCTCTTCCACGAGCAAAACATGATCAGCACCAAGACTCCATGCGTGTTAGATTCATTACAATGTAATCTAGATTATTGACTCTAGTGCAAGTGGGAGACTGAAGGAAATATGCCCTAGAGGCAATAATAAAGTTGTTATTTTATATTTCCTTATTCATGATAAATGTTTATTATCCATGCTAGAATTGTATTAATCGGAAACTTGATACATGTGTGAATACATAGACAAAACACCATGTCCCTAGTATGCCTCTACTTGACTAGCTCGTTGGTCGAAGATGGTTAAGTTTCCTAGCCATAGACATGTGTTGTCATTTGATGAACGGGATCACATCATTAGGAGAATGATGTGATGGACAAGACCCTTCCATTAGCATAGCATGATGATCGTTTAGTTTTATTGCTACTGCTTTCTTCATGTCAAATATATATTCCTACGACTATGAGATTATGCAACTCCCGGACATCGGAGGAATGCATTGTGTGCTATCAAACGTCACAATGTAACTGGGTGATTATAAATATGCTCTATAGGTATCTTAGAAGGTGTTTGTTGGGTTGGCATAGATCGAGATTAGGATTTGTCACTCCGAGTATCAGAGAGGTATCTCTGGGCCCTCTCGGTAATGCACATCATAAGAAGCCTTGCAAGAAATGTGACTAATGAGTTAGTTGCGGGATGATGCATTACGGAACAAGTAAAGAGACTTGCCGGTAATGAGATAGAACTAGGTATGAAGATACCGACGATCGAATCTCGGGCAAGTAACATACCGATGACAAAGGGAATAACGTATGTTGACATTGCGGTTCGACGAATAAAGATCTTTGTAGAATATGTGGGAACCAATATGATCATCCATGTTCCCCTATTGGTTATTGACCTGAGAGGTGTCTTGGTCATGTCTACATAGTTCTCGAACCCGTAGGGTCCGCACGCTTAACGTTCGATGATGATATGTATTATATGAGTTATGTGTTTTGGTGACCAAAGGTTGTTCGGAGTCCCGGATGAGATCACGGAGATGACGAGGGAGTCTTGAAATGGTCGAGAGGTAAAGATTGATATATTGGAAGGTAGTATTCGGATACCGGAAGCGTTCCGGAATGTATCAGGTACATATCGGAGTACCGGAGGGGTTACCGGAACCCCGCGGGGAAAGATATGGGCCATATGGGCCATAGTAGGGAGGCACACCAGCCCACAAAGGGGTGGCGCGCCCCCCACCAGGGAGGAGTCTGAATTGGACAAGGGGAGGGGGCGGTGCCCCCCTTTCCTTCTCCCTCTCCCTCTCCTTCTTCCTTTCCCCCTCCGATAAAAGGAAGGGGGGCCGAATCCTACTAGGAGACCAAGTGGGACTCCTCCCAGTTGGGGCGCGCCTAGGGCCAGCCTCCTCTCCCTCCCTCCTTTATATATGGGGGGCGCCCCTAGAACATACATCAATTGTTTCTAGCCATGTGCGGCACCCCCCCCTCCACAGTTTACGCCTCCGGTCATAATCTCGCGGTGCTTAGGCAAAGCCCTGCGCATATCACATCACCATCACCATCACCATGCCATCGTGTTGATGGAACTCATCTACTCCTTCGACCCTCTGCTGGATCAAGAGCTCGAGGAACATCATCGCGCTGAAGTCTGCGGAACTCGGAGGTGTCGTACGTTCGGTACTCGATCGGTCAGAATGAGAAGACGTTCGACTACATCAACCGCGTTAAGCAAACGCTTCCACTTTCGGTCTACGAAGGTACACGGACACACTCTCTGCCATCATTGCTATGCATCTCCTAGATAGATCTTGCGTGAGCATAGGGGTTTTTTCAAATTGCATGCTACATTTCCCAAAATATACTTGAACATAGCCAACAAGTTCTTGTTCAGCTCAACACATAGAAAATAGTTTTTCATGACCATATCACTTCTTCTTTCTCCCCCTCTTAGCGGTATGGTCCTCGCTTCTCTTTGAGTGAGTCTCTTGCGTTGTTGTTCGGCGACAAGGACAATCTTTCAGAAATGGTGATGGACATTTCCATTGTTTGTAAGGTTAAGGGTCCCTTTTGTCCTAGGCTGCCTGAGTGGTTGGAGGTTCATCATCCTCGACGTGGTCCTCCTCCTTTCCCTTGTCGTAACCCTCCTTGTCACCCTCTTCCTCATCTCCTTCTTCTTGCTCCGCATCCTCTTCTTCCTCATCTCCCTTGACCTCCTCAACACGGCGAGATGACAAGGCGGCATGGCTCGAGGAAGCTACACTAGCATAGCTCGAGGAAGTGATGATATGTGTTGACGGGCCAAGAGCATGCACATCAACCGAGCAAGCGCATCCAAGCATGCTTACTAGCTTTCGACAACATGTCATGAAGTTTTGCAAAACAAAGAGAGAAAAGCATGATGTGGATCAAGGTTATGGTTATGGATCAAGTGACAAAGACCATACTAGATTATGGCTAGTCTCAAAGTAAGTGACGAAACAAGATATGACCAAGGTTATGGTAGCTCTAAGGTTATGGCTAGTCTCAAACTTACTTTTGCCATTTCCCTCAGCACATGGTATGATTACGGGGTCTCAGGGGCGTGCACTAGCGCGTTCGAGCCATTGAAAATGCTTATGTTCATTTTGAAAGCATACAAATGTCAACATTAGGAACAAATTAGTGATAATGACTCTAATAGATTCTCCTACAAATGTCCTCTACAAACAATTGAACACAACTTACCACTCTGTTAATAAGGGGTGCAAACTCCCTAAATTCACCTTCGGTGCCTCTAATGTTGGCATTATAGGCTTCTCCCTTGAGGTTATGTTGTTGTAGTGATGTGACATCCCCTGTGGTCCACTGTGGCCTCAGGCGCACATGGTACTTTATGCCATCCTCAAACCACTTCAAATGCTCCTCCTACGCCTCCCAGATGATCAGTGTCATATCACTCTCTCTGGGATACCTCCTCCCCCCTCACATTTGCACATAGTACTTGTGCCATTTTCCCAATCTGGAATCGACTGACAATTCTGTCTATTCATCATGCAAGGCATAAGAAACAATAAACCATCAGAAATCATTGAGTGTTCTTGCTTGAAGCCAATAGAATTCATTGTGTCTTAAAACAACAAACGATAAAGGTTCAGTCCCTCACATGTGAAGGTTGAAGCCACCAGTGTCGATAGCAATTGGTGGGGTGCTTTGGATCCTACCAAATTGCACCACCACACGTTGTGGTTCGTGCCACTCGACAACATACACGCATATCAATGGGACCTTATCTGCTAGTAGTTCTGAACCTCTTGCACATATCGTTTAGCTCGAAACCCCACTCTATCCTTCATGACAACCAGTTAACCAGCAAACAATTTTTTTAGGTCTTCGTAAGGAACCGTAAAAGTGGTTACAGTAAATCGGTACCAAGCCGTTTACCTGGTGGTACGTCCGGTGGTCCAGCTCGTTGATGTAGGCCTTGTACAACACACTGGGCTTTCCTATGAAAACTTTAACCTTGTCCCAAGACTACACCACAGTGGGGTATCGAGAAGAGTATCCTTCTTAACCAGGCATGGTGTACCCATGGAAGCCAATCATCTTTTTTAGGATAGCCCACCGACAACCCCTTCCACATCAAAATCAAGAGGGCCTAGGCACATCCACACATACCGGATTTATGTCCAGTCCTCTGACATGTGTCGTCCAACTACAAATGTCAATTCGTGATTAGATGACACAATTTCAAAAAGCAGACATAGATACATAAACGACTATTGCTTTAGCTTCTTACCGAATGGTATAAGTACGCGAGGACAGCAGACCCCAGCTATACCCTGCGTCCCAGTCGACTAGGAAATCTAGATACATCCATAGGCAGAGTCCCTCGAGTAGTCTGCAAACACGACTCTGATAAGAGATACCACAAGTAGGTCCTAGTGTACTACTCCATGCTCGTCGCTTCGGCATCTTGTGGGCATTCTGACCAGTTGGAAATGATCCATCTTAATGGGATACCGGATGCCCGGTTGTCTGATACACCCTCGAACTCTTTACGGATAGATGGGCGGCAATCACCAATGAGGCTGACAACCCACTGCCACAAATTGTTCTTCTCCACTCTCCCACTGAGAGGCTGGCCCTGGAACGTTAGGGTTGCGATCATGGCGAAGACTTCAAGGGTCACCGTAATATCCCCACAAGGGAGATGGGAAGTGCGCGTCTCTGGCCGCCAACGGGCCAAAGTGTGGATGAGCATCGATGTCTGATACTCTCCGACGTTTCTATAATTTCTGATTGTTTCATGCTATTATATTATCAATCCTGTATGTTTTGTATACCATTTGTGCGAACTAACCTATTAACTTAGCGCCCAGTGCTAGTTGCTATTTTCTGTTTTTTCATTTTACAGAAAATCCATACCTAAGTCCAAACATGATGAAACTTTTTGACAATTTTTTGGACCAGAAGAGACCTAGAAGCCAAACAACAGAAGATAGAGCGATAAGGTAGGGGGTGCCCCCAGGGGTAGGCGCACCCAACCCCCTTGTGGGCCCCCTGCTGCTCCATTTACCCTAATTCCATCGCTACAAATTCCCAAATATTGAGAAGGACAGCACCTGAAACAATTCATTCGCCACCGAAGGTCTCTGTTCTTCCGTGATCCCATCTGGAGGCCTTTTTCGGTACTCTGCCAGAGGGGGGATCCATTACGGAGGCCATTTTCGTCAACCTTGCTGACTCCATGATGATGTGTGAGTAGTTCCCACTGGACATGCGAGTCCATAACAGTAGCTATCTCTCTCTCTCTCTCTCTCTCTCTCTCTCTCTCTCTTCAATACAATGACTGTTGGGATCCGATGAATTGTGGCTTTATGATTAGATTATTCATTGAAAGTAATTGACTCTTTTCTCAAATTTATTATGTGTGATATTAGAGCCTTGTATTTCTCTCCAATCTATCTATCTGTCTTGGCCAATTAGATCGATTTATCTTCAGTGGGAGGTGCTTGGTAGTAGGTTCAATCTTGCAGTGACCTTAATCTATGATAGGAAGAGTAACAAGGCATGTATTATATTGTTGCTACTGAGGGTAAAACGATGGGGTTCTAACATATTATTTTGTCTTGCTTTTTCTACATTATGTCATCATGCTTCAAGCATTAGTCTATTTGTTATGAACTTAATACCTTAAGATGCATGCTGGATAGCGATCAAGAGGTGGAGTCATAGTAGTAGATCTGGATGATTGTCGGTCTGATTGTGTCACACCCTAGCTAGTTCATGCATTAGAGTGCTTGCATCATGTTTATCTTTCATCAGAAACTTGAAATGGGGATGACAGAACCCTCAGCACCCCTTAAAACCAACTAGGTTTACTAAAAATATTTTCAATGAAACTGAAATGCCCTTCTAAAATGTTCATCATCTCTGCCTTGGTCTTAAACCACTGTCAAAATGGTGCACAAACTTCTAGGTCATCCTAAGGTCACTGGATTAAATCATTAGTTATTTGAATTTGGGCATTTAAATACTATAAAATATTTCAAATGCTCAAATAATCCCAAACTAAAATGTTCCATGTTGGATATATTCCAAACAGTGGCCATGTGCAGTTTGGTGATTTTTGAAGGTGCCTAAGTATTTTTAGAAATGCCACAAACTTGCAGAAATAAAATAAAACATAAATAAATGGGAAAGGGACTTACCAGGCGGCAACCCACCACCTAGCCCACCTGGAAGCCCAGCACTATGCTGTCCCATGCCAGCCAGCTGCTTCGTCCCTGCCAGGCAGGCAGGGAGGTGACGCCGACGAGAGTGAGCTCGCCACGGCGCCACCTGCTTGCCGCTTCGCCCGTGGACGAGTTGGACGACCTCCACGTCGCCCCCTTGACCCCGTGGACACGTCCATTCATCCTCATCGCCTCTCCCTCGTTCCCCTCCGCCATGGCCGACGTAGCCGCTACCACCTCACCGTCGTAGACGTAGCCACGGCCGTCTCTACGCCGCCTGACCGGGTCCACCAGCTTCGCTATCGTCTTCTCCATCGAGCAGGCCGAGCCCCGAGTGCTCGCGTGCCCTGAAGCCACTACATCAACCTCGCCCGACTCCGCCACCCCCGGAGATCCCCTTCGCCGTCACCGTCGCAGCATTTCGTCCCCGACCACCCCGCCTAGCTCATCATCTTTGCCGTGAGCTTCTGTCCCTTCCCCTCCCTCTTGTTCTTGCTGTCATCTTCTACTTCGACTGGAACGAGCAGCACCACACGCGCCGCCGCCTGAGCTTGTCGCCGACGATGCCCTGGCCATCTAACAGCCATGCCACCTTGTCCAACAAGTTCATTGCTTCACATAGACCACGTAGGAGCTGGCCTTGAGCCTCCAAGATCACCACAACGATGAGTTCGACCTCACCCAAACTCCGGCAGCCGCACAGCTCATCGCCAGCGTCGCTTCCGGCAACATGGAGCTCCACCACCGCCACCACTCGACGCGGTTCACTCCCAGCTACCCGTAGATGGTCTCCGCTACCCATTTGGTCGCTGGAGAGCAAATCCCGCAGCCTCCACCGTGTGTGGACGTTGCCGGCGGCTAAACACTAGCAGGTCAGTGTGGTTTGACCATGGTTTGACTCCCCTGAGTCACTGACATGTGGGCCCTGCCGTTTGGTCAAACCCAGATTAGTACTAACCTAATCCTAATTAACTTAATTAGTTAACAGAGACACTGACCAGTGGGCCCCATTGGTCAGGTTTGACCTGGGTGCCCTTGTTGACCTACTGGTGTAATGCTGATGCAATGCTGACGCAGTAACTCCGTTTTCTGGATTTATTCTTATTCAGGAAATTCCAGAAATTAGTGCTAACTTCAAAAATTCATAGAAAATAATCTATAACTCCAAATACAAAGTGTTATATATGAAAAATGATCAAAAAAATCCAATCTATCCATATGTAATTGTCTCATGTATGTTTAAACAAGTTAACTTGCTGTCTAGTGCAAAACATGATAAAGAACTATTTAAGATCACATATGGGTTTGTAATTTGAATATTTGGTTCAAAATGGCTCAAACTCATCTGGTCATAGTTTCACTAGCCCAATACACTCATTTTGACATGTATCATGCATGCATCATATTGTTGCACATATTTTGGTGTAGATTGTATATCGGTGCTCTCTGCGGCAGGTTCTGCCCCGGAAGAGTATCACGAGTATCCAAACAAGCAGCAATACCAGTCTACAGACCCGCAAGGCAAGCAACCAACCATTTGATCATATCGATACAATCCCATGTTCTCGCTCCAGCTCTCTTTTACTGCATTTAAGATAACGCGATTCAAACTGTTGTGTGCTATGGTAGTTGAACCCATTTCCTCTGCATGACCTGTCATTGCCACAGTAACTAGATGAAACCCACTAGCATGTGTAGGAGTTGATTGAGCCATGTATGTGTTTCCTACCTTGCAATGCCCGCTATGCTTAGAGTCATATCAGGTCTGGTTCATCTGGTGATGGGATAGAGTGAAATGATCATGTCGGTAATGAGAGTGATGTGTTGAACACGATTTGGTAAAGGTATCGATGAGAGGCCATGTAGGAGTACATGGTGGGTTGTTTCATTGGAACCATCCTTAAGCACTAAGATATGTATGTGTGATTTAAGATTCAGCTACTACCATGCATTGGGCCCTGAAATATGACCCTGCTCGACTTCTTATCCACTCTAGTCCTCTGTCCAGGAGTTGCAAGTAGTTTCTGGTGTTTGTAGCATACTTGAGGTCGTGGACAGCGCTGACCCTCGGGGTAGGATGTGATGCGGTAGGTACGTGGCACGGTGTACCGGATGCCCGTTTGGTATCTCAGGAACCCTGCACACATTGTTCGGGGATGTATGTGGAAACCTTGGCCGGACTCCCTGCGGATGGAACCTGGATAGGCGATAAACCTGGACTAGAGCCTCAGGTGTTTAGGTAGGTTGTGGTCTACACCCACGTCGACTTTCGCTTGAAGTATGCCGAGCACATGTCGTGTGTAGACGCTAAGTGGTGGAAACATGTATGAAGAAGTACACCCCTGCAGGGTTAACATCATCTATTCGAATAGCCGTGTCCACGGTAACGGACTACTTGGTTGCTTATACAGTTCGTAGACAAGTAAATGAATACTACTAAAAGCCTCAGGATAAGCATGAGTGTCGAGGATGGCCCTTCCGTAGGATGACGATGGTGGATCCTTGGTAGTGTGTTGAAGTGGTGTGTAGTGGACTCAAGTGCGCAAAATAGTTACAAGTTGGTGTCTCGTAAGATAGTTAGCCAAGAGTCAAAGATGGCTTGCTTCAATAAACCCACCATCCCTTCTTGATGATGTGCATGTATGTAGGATCTGATGTAAGTCTTTCTGAGTACCTTTGTACTCATGTTTGCTCAATTTACATTTTATAGAAGACGTTGCAACCCTTTCTGATGGGTTCTTCATAGACATTGATGTCGACGAGTAGGCTAAAGCCCATGTGGTGATCCTGAGCTTACAATGGGCCGTGTAGGATAGCCAGGCTTCCTCAAGCCTCTTTTATTTTCTAGATGTTTGTACTCCGACATGTTACTTCCGCTGTGTGACCCGTACTTGTGTGTATGATATGTATGGCTCTCTGAGCCTTTAAATAAAGTACTTGAGTTGTAGAGTCATGTTGTGATGCCATGTTGTATTTGCACATATCGAGCATATTGTGTGTATGATTGAAATGCTTGGTATATGTGGGGCCTGACTATCTAGTTGTTTATCTTTGGTAGCCTCTCTTACCGGGAAATGTCTCCTAGTGCTTCCACTGAGCCCTGGTAGCTTGCTACTGCTCCGGAACACTTAGGCTGGCCGGCATGTGTCCTTCGTTCCAGTGTCTGTCCCTACGGGGAAATGTCACGCGATGACTACCGGAGTCCTGTTAGCCTGCTACAGCCTGGTTTATCGAAGTCCTGCTAGCCCAGTTGCTACTACCCGAATTCACTCGTTGATGACCGACATGTTCATTGCTGGGTCACGTATGCATGTCCCTGTAAGTTAGTGCCACTTTGGGTTCACGACTAGCCATGTCAGCCCGGGCTCCTTGTCATAAGGATGCTAGCGACACTATCATATACGTGTGCCAAAAGGCGCAAACGGTCTCGGGCAAGGTAAGGCGACACCCGTGGGAATACTGTGTGTGAGGCCGCAAAGTGATATGAGGTGTTACATGCTAGATCGGTGTGGTATTGAGTCGTAGTCCTGACAGCTTGTCTCGGATGTAATGCCTATATTGATCATGACATGAATAACGTCGTAAATGCGCTTTTCTATCAATTGCTCAACAGTAATTTGTTTACCCGCCGTTGTTATGCTCATGAGAGAGATGCCTTTAGTGAACGCTATGGCCCCCCGGGTTCACTCACTTTACATTTACTAAAACCCTAAAAATAATTGTTGCAGTTTATTTACTTTTATTAGTAGGTGAGTTTGAACATCCACCATGTCAGACTTTGATAGTTCGGAGTCACCCCAAAACTCACATAGAGCCTTTTTCCACACACAATACCTCGCCTCATGCGCTCTTTGTCCTCACCCCAAAAAACCCCTCTGCCCTCTTCTCCTCCAAGGTTGCTCATGCCTTGTCGGATCTCCACCACTCCAACCAGCTGCATGTCTATCAAGCTAGTCGCATCTGCCTGTCACGTAGGTACCGTCCGTCCCCGCCAAAGTCATCCAAGGTAGACACCATGAACCACAAGTATTTGTTCATATGTCATAGTGCATATTTTATGTTTATGTTGTTTACTTTAAATCAAACACGATGGATTTGAGGGCGTCTATTCAATCGGATGTTCATGGATACGTCCCGACATATCCATGGACATTTGAGAGGGTCGTCTTAAGAACTACAATTGGAAATAGGAAGCGAACGTTCGGCTCTTGGGTGCGAAAGCATCCTATATGCGTAAAAAATCCAGAAACGGTAAAAAAAACTCTATTTTTTAATGAAAAGATGATCTAGTATTGTACGCGTATAAAAGTTTGGCCAGGGAATGATTCTCGTTGACTTCAGGGCAAAAAAAAACAAATTTATAACGATAATATCATGCGAATAGTATTTGTATATAATGTTTTTTTGGCAAATCTTTGACCCAGAATACAATGAAAGTCATTCTCTGGCGAATCTTTTTATACAACTACAATGCTTGATTATGTTTGATTCCAACCAAAAAAATAGTTTTTTAAAACTTTTTCTAGTTATCTAACCTTTTGCATATATGGTGTGCTGGCACCGGAGAGCACCAGTATATTTCCCATTGGAAATGTCCTCAAATTACCCGTTCTTAAGAGCAACTCCAATGCACCGATGCAAATGGACGCACATTTTGTCCATTTTTTGTCAGTTTGGGTCGGCTGGGCGCTCATTGTCCGCCTGTGTCCGACCAGTGCTCCCAACCGTCCGACACATCTTCGTCCGCATACAAAGCAAACTGACCTTAAAAAAGGCCAATGATTAGAGTTCATGTCGATGGTCTTACCAGCGTACACAGTTCATGTCGATAGCCATGCCAGCAACCGGCATACATGCTAGCTGCAAAAAACAAAGTTCATGCTAGCGCACATGCCAGCGGCCATCATATTTGCAAGCATGCAAAAAGCACGGAAGTTCGACCATGCCATACATCTCGTCTGTGGTCATGCCACTTGCCAACATACAAAAAAGATGGCGCTCTTGGCCATAAATCAATCATCAAGCTTGAGCATCTCATTCTGCATCTTCTTTTACCAATGCCTCTTTCTTGGGGACACCATGCTCAAGTCCACCATCATGATCTTCGCCTCCTTCATCATGCAAGCGAGTGCCACTTCTTTTGCTTTGGTCTTGGCTTTGGTCTCCTCTATCTCAAGCTTCTTCACTTGTATGTCCACCTCCATCTCTAACTTCTTCGCGTGCATTTTCGCCTCCATATCGAGCTTCTTCACTTGCATTTCCACCTTCATCTTGAGCTTTTTATTTTGTATCTTGATGTAGGCCTTCATTTTCTCCTCTTTATCTTGTCGACGCTACTCCTATCTTGTTTCCTTTTGGGTCATCATGCCTTACAAAGTTTCTTACAAGGCAAATGTTGTTGCATCATGCTTCTCCTCCTTCTTGGAGTTGGTCTTTCCCCGCAACTGGTCTCTCCCTCACTATATTCCTCGATAGCCCATGGCCATCCATTGCTCCTTGAACTTCACGTCATATTTTATGACCATCCAACAATGCGTGAGGGTGTTATGGCTCTATATTTTACACATTTTTAGGGCTCATTTGTTGCATGTTCTCTTCATATATCATTTACCATTGAACCAGATAGTTGTCCATTGTGCATGATTATCGGGTTTTGCACTTATCACTATGAGCATTGCACAGTTAGTATTTTAGTTATTTTTTATTAGTTTTATTAGTTTTGTTTGTTATCTTGTGTCTACAGGTATTTTGGAGCAACCTAGGACCAAGAACTATGAAAGGACGAAGGATGGACACGATATGGAGTCAGCCAGGGGTCAGAATTTGCCATTTCGAAGGTCAGAAAAATCCGTATTTCCAAAGCACTCCAAATCAAGATCTAGGACCAAAAATGGATTGGCGTCATTAACCCAAATCCAACAAGCCCAAGAACATCAAATTCTAAGTTCATATGAACAAATGTTGACAATTTTATCGAAGGAGGTCGGACCAAAAGACTACCTTTCATGCGACCGCGCGTGGTCCTTTTGGCGGTAGTTTGACGTGCACACAGATCCAAAAGTTACCCTTACAGATAGGATTAGTCACCGACTTCGTCCCTGTTCGATCCCACGTGAACCTTGGCTTGTAAAGAAGAGATTAGCGATGATAAGGATCATCTTGAGCCCTTGGATGAGGCCGTCAAGAGAGGAGGCTCTTTATATACCATCTACAACCCTAGTCGTTGTCTCCATCGTGAACACCATCTTATTCATCCAAATCCCATCTCCATTGCTGCTCCATCCACCACCATAGAAGGGGGACAAGATCAAGGGAAGAAGAGGAGGCTACACCACCGCGAGCACTAGCCTTTGGGCCAGTGCCATCTCCATCGCGTCGGCACCTCAATCAGTGCCGCCATCTCCATCACCACCATGGGCGTTGTTGCTGCCATCATCATCACCGGCGCTGCCATGCCTTCTCCCTTCACTGGATCGATGTCGTCTTGTAACTTGACCTTCTCTTCTATGTGTACTATTAACTTGTTTGAGTAATTACATTAATTCTTGATGATATGGTTGAACCCTATATGATTCTCGGTATGATTCAATATTACCTGTTCCTGGTTCGAGTTAGTATTCTCACGAGTGTCGAGAGGAGGCCTCGCTCGCACTATTTCCGTGATAGGTCGTAGAGGAACTACTGTCGTTGTGAAGGGTTGGGGCGTTGGGGTAATTCGAGGTGACAGTAATGGCCTTTGATTCCTCGCCATCACAACTGATAGGGGGAGTAACAGAGAACCCTTCGAGATGTTGCGTCCATGGCGTAAACCTTAATTATCATGATTTGTAACCCTATGGGGGAGAACATGATGGTGGCGTGTATGGCACGAAGTCTACCTCGAGTAAAACATGTATTGTAGCCGGCTCTACCAACTTATGCATTTGACCAGTTACTAGAGGATACAATCGTTCATATGCGGTAGTGATTCCAGAATCCTCAAAAATGCTTTACTACTCAAGTATTTACCTTGCTAACTTGGCATCTTTTATTTACTGTTTTTACTCTCTTTTTAGTAGTTTAGTTAATTACCCTTTTATCTAGTTTCCCTAGCAACTTATAGAATAGGCCATTTCCAAACTCCGCTTTGGGTGTGTACGTAGCG
The DNA here is from genome assembly GCF_002162155.2 of Triticum dicoccoides. Lineage (NCBI taxonomy): Eukaryota > Viridiplantae > Streptophyta > Magnoliopsida > Poales > Poaceae > Triticum > Triticum dicoccoides. Next base: position 143,383,657 of record NC_041393.1, on the reverse strand, counting down.
CCTTAAGTGACAGCGTAGCTATGGAATTTGTGGTGCCTTCCTATCTGCTCCCTGTGGGCTCAACACTATAATTATCACGAAAGTGCTACAACAGCACTGTGCACTTGCAGGACATCAAGCATTTTCTTGCGTCGTTGGCGGGGAGCATAGCGCTTGGTTATTACTTACCCACTCACACATAGTTTATTTTTATCTATTGCTACTTATCTTACTGTTTTTCCTTTAACCCAAAAATACAAAAGAAATCTCTTTCTTTGAGATGTCAAGAATGAAAGCTGCTGTGATAGAACAAGACCATGGAAGGGGAAGGGTATATGGACAATACGGGTGGTCCAAGGAATGTATGGAGATGGGTGATAAATTTATGGTGTTGGGTATTAACGCTGATTTAATCCCGAACGGTTGCATACAGTGCAAGTCCCTTGACCACATGAGATTTTTCGGTAAAGATCACCCATATCCGGTTGTGAGATCATACAACTATCATGAATACCCTTATGACAATATGGAACTCGTTGAAGAGATGATTTTATTGCTTAGGTCTTATGCGTTTTTAAAGTGGATTGACATGTTTCTCGAAGAATATGCTTCGGTGACTAAGCATGAAGACTTGGTGGGGAAAGTTTATAACTTTTGTTTAGATAATAAGTTTGATAAAAATCCTTTGGTTTTGAACTAGGAGAAGAGGATGGCCACCATCTCCCAAGCCAACATTTCGCGGGAACATAACATTATGCAGGAACATGAAGAGAATATCATCGAGCCACTAGAAGAAAATTTGGAACATGATGAACCAGATGAACACATAGATGAAGGAAGGAATAGCTGTTGTCTGGAAACTTCCACCAGTGGTAATTGTTCTGACATTATTAATGTGTGACGAAAATGATGAAGGTTATGACTTACCTGCATCTCGTCATCCTCTTGATTATAAAGTTATTGTGAAGTTGCAGCCACTAACATTGCATGCATGTCTACCTAGCTTGGTGCATGGGCACTCGCCAAAGAGCGAGTATGAATTTACATATATGATGCCGATGCACCGTAAGCGAGTGCACCTCGGACTAAGCTCTGCTATGAGGTGCTCTAAGCCCCTGTAGGAGGTATGTATCCGACTTGGGGTTGATATTCCTTTTGAGCTGGGTGGATGAACTTATGGAGAACCGAAGCCTAGCTATATCGATATAAAGAAAGCACTTCCTAGAAGGTAACTCGGGAGTTAGTAGGTGTTGTTCTTAGTTTTTTTTCTTGAATCTCGTTGCATTCATGTTGCATTGGCACTTTTTTATCTTGTAGTTACTATTTCAGTTGGTTTTGTGTTGTTTTCATTAGTAAAATTTATAGCATGTTGGTAGCCTTTTTTTTATTGCATACCTCCTCCTATTTGTATTGCAATATTGCTATGTGCCTAATGTGAGGAGGAAGCTCAAAAAATTTCATGCAGCTCTGTGGCTCCAAGAGAAAATACAACGTTTCATACGACCGCCCGAGCTCGTGGCCATGAGTAAGAAGTGCACTAGACCAAAATACGGACTACCATACGAGCACTTGTGCTCGTACACGCGGTCGTATCACCTGGTGACGACAACGAGCATCTCCACGGACTGAATGATGGCGTTCGGTATGATCGCAACTGGTCGGTTGAGCGCCTTATGAAGGCAATAACACCTCCATCTGATTCATTTTTACGTCTATGGTCGACGAGGTGTTTTCTAACCGATCATTTGCATTGTAATCACTATGAATTACCTATGACACCCTGTAGTCGATAATTATCTTTAGCAACTATGTTTTGTTTTATTTCTTTTTGCTGGTTGGGTATACGAACTCTGTTCGTATACCGAATCAATGTTTTTATTTCGTGTGTTATTTTCTAGGGGCTTGTACCTTATGTGGACCATGTATGATATGGTGCCAATGGTATAAAAGATCCACACAAGCCACTTGGTTGCTTCATCATGACGAACTTCAACAATATGTCCCCGATAATGTTTTCCAATACAAACCTTGCTCAAATAAAATTTGTTTAGTACAAAGTTTCTCATCTTATGTGAGGATCTCTCTTTAAATTAGGCACCTAGGAGTTGCACACTTGAGTTTTTTAATCTTGTCTCACATGCACTTCATCCAAATCTAGAAGTAGCAAGAACTTCTAGGCATAGTTTGTTGACTTAAGCGAGGTGCTTAGGTAGATGAACAGATCTTGTTGAGACAAATATATTTTTTACTAATCCTTTGTGATACAAAAAAAATAAAAAACACAAAAGCACAAAAATATTTCATTTACTTTTTAGTTGTTTTCAGCAGGTTCTATCGGAGGGCAGTCACCGGACCACAACATGGAGGCCAAATGAAGCAAGGTCCATGTCAATTACAGGAGAGGTCATATGTGCCTCAATGGTAAAAGTGTCTAACCCTTTGATTAACTAAGCTTAGGGGAGGTAACAACTTCTCATGCTCTCTTTTAATAACTGCATCTTCTCTTTACTTTCTTAATTTTCCATAGTTTAGTTCCAAGCGTGAGGAGGTGGTGTCTTGTGCAATGCTATTGATCAGATGGTTTATATGCATTAGTGTGCCCCGCTGTTTTGACATTCTTGTTTTGCATTTGTTTTACTTAGCATGTCGAAATCTTGTTATCTTCTGAAAAACATTGCCATGTTCTTTTATCAAAAAATCCAATAAATGAATCATTTGAACTATTGCCTTTGTTTCACCTAATTACATAAGTGCGGACTTTAGTAGTGGCTTGATTAGTAACTGAATGATTGTAGAGACTTTTTGCTGATGAACCCAACATCTTTGGTTGATCCGAGATGCGTAACGCGGTTTATCTTTGCCAAACTATCCCCTTGGGGTACTTAGCTTTTGAGTCTTACGAAACATGACACCCCGATACTCTTGTGTAGTGTTTGAGTTCTTTATGACTAAAGCGAGTTCAAAGCCTTTTGTAGTGCCGTTCATCTTTTATTTGCTAGCCTCGACGGTACCGTGCATTGCCCACTCTCACATTGAGACCTGGCGCATACTTCACAGGTACATTCAAACCCGTGGGAGGACTTTGTCTTGTTCTCCTGCACATAAAATACCTCATCTTCACAAAATAGCCACCATACCTACCTAGATGGCATTTTCACAGCCATTCCAAGCATATCGCCATGCACTACCATCATTTTACACTACATGATTAGAGACATGTTTTTTCATTTGCCCTGCATGACCATAGTATCGCTAGCTCGGCATTTTCATGGCTTGTCCTTCTTTGATGTCTATGCTACATTGGATCATTGCACATGCTGGTATACTGCCAGAGGTGTTCATCATATAGAGTTTCTCCCATGTTCTCAATTTTTATTTATGATTACATTCAGCTAAAGTGAGTCATTGTAAAGTGTTGTTCATCCTTGTAAGGTGTTGCTCCTACAAAAAAATAAAAAGAAAAAGGAGAGAGAAAAATAATAAAAGATGCACTATGGAGGTGCCATAAAAATAGAAAAAAAGAGAGAAAAGAAAAAAGAAAAAAAAGTGAGGGTGAGAGAAGGAGCAATACCATTATCCTTTTTAGTATACACTGTGCTTGAAACTAGCACCACTTCATGCATTATAAAGTAGAAAGGTTCATGAGCTTCATCAGTTTCATACTAGTGGGGAACCTACATTATAGAACTTGGCTCGTATATTCTGATGATGAACATCCTCAAAAGCTCAAGGTCTTCATGAGCAAGCAAGTTGGATGCACTCCCACTTATTCCATAGGAGAGCTTTCACATATTCATAGCTCTAGGTGCATCATAGTTGCATGGTGATTACTACTCCTTGCATTGACATCGATCATAAGGCCTTATCCATTGCCCAGTGGTCATATGTGTTGGTGCAAAACTTTCTTTGTTATTGACTTCTTCAAACCCCAACCATTTTCTATCTTTCCCTTCAATGCGAGGCATAGGCTTTCGCTCAGTGTTGCATGGGCAGTTGAGCAGTTGAATAACCCAGGCAGACAATCTTGATATTGTACCCGGTATGCATCGGGTTGGCGTTTTTAAAGCAACCGTTGATGCTTGATTTATTTTGTCTTTGATTTCCATTTATGTGCTCCCAACATAATATTGACCTTCTCCCTAAACCTTTGGCAATGGGAATTTGGGCTCCACAAAAATATTTTTCTCTTTCTTGACCTCCATGGCAGTGGAACTAAGAGGATAGCTTGTATAACTCCCTTGCTGATTAACTTTTACATGCTTGCACGATAAACATGGATATCACTTTTGGGGTTTGGTTCAATGTATTCTTTAGAGTTGGTAGAAGTGAGCTTTTGGTAGTCAACGTTCTTACTCAAGGAAGCAAGGTTTAAGCATAGGGAGGTTCATGTCTCTATATTTTAGGCATTTTTGGATCTCATTTGTAGCAGGTTCTTTTCATATATCATGTCCCATGGAACCAAATAGTTGTCCATTATGCATGATTACCGGGCTTTTGAAGTTATCATTGTGAGCATTGCACATTCAATATTTGAGTTGGTTTTTATTAGTTTTCTTTGTTTTCTTGTGCCTCCATGTGTTTTGGAGCAACCTAGGACCAAGCACAATGAAAGCACCAATTATGAGTATGATGCGGAGTCAGTCAGGGGTCAGACTTAGCCATTTCGAATGTTGGAAAAGTCATTTTTTCCAAAGTGCTCCAAATAAATATCTAAGACTAGAAATGGATTGGTGTCGTTCATACGAATCCAACGAGACCAAGATCGTCAAAGTCTGAGTTTGGATGAAGAAATGGCGACCGTTTTACTGGAGGAGGTCACACCAAAAGATGGCCTTTCATGCGACCGCGCACGGTCATTTTGGCAGTCGTTTGACATGTAGGCATCTCTGAGAGTTGCCCTTCTAGACTTCTAGACGGGATTCTTCATTGATTTCGTCCCCGTTCGATCCCACGAGAATTTTGGCTCGTAAAGAAGAGATTGGGATAGGATAAGCCTTATCTGGAGCCCTTGGATGAAGCCCATAAATAGAGGAGGCTAGGAGGCTCTTTATATATATATATATATATATATTTATATATATATATATATATATATACCTAATAATAAAGCAAATTGGGTTTCTTTCGTCCGTCATGGCATTTTTCTAAAAAAGTCTCTCTATTTCAGAGAATTCAACCCGCAGTCCTGTTTTGAGTTAAAACGAAGCGTTATTTCGTATTTTACACAAAAATCCCTGTCTTTTCTTGAAATCAACCCGCCATCCAGATTTAAGTCACATCTGAACCGTTATTTTACATTTTTTGAAACCCTCCCTGATGTTTTAGCTAATTCATCCACGGATCATATTTAAGTCAAACATATGCTTTTTAAAATTATCCATATCTTTTAAACCGTAACTCTGATTTGAACATGTTATATAGAAATTTGATTAGAAAAGTATGTAGATTATGATATGAGACTATTTTTACCTGTTAAGTATTTTAAAATATTATTTTGGAACATATTTGAGTCAAACCAAATGATTTTCTAAATTATCTGTATCTTTTAAACCGTAACTTTGATTTTAACATATTATATATGACATTTTATTAAAAATGTGTGGAATCTAAATATGATGTTAATTTTACATGTTAAATATTTTTAAAATATTTTTATGGAAGCAAACTTATAATTTATAGCGCAAGATCCATTTTTTCATACCGACGGCGATCCGGATTGCAAAAAAATAACCCACTATAACCATATACGGAAAAGAAAACATCGGTAACTACACGTGCATACCTCTGAAAAATGTCGCAAGAGAAAACAACATATTTCTCTTCGCGAGAGTGATAAAAAGCGAGCGAGAGAGGGGGGGAGAGAGAGTGAGAGAGAGACGTCTTAGGATTAACCATATTCAACATACGTTTTTTGTAGTTTTGTGTGAACACCGAGGCCATCGCCGGCGAGGGTGAGAAGGAGGATAAGCGGCAACACAAATATAATGCCTCACAAAAATAAAGGAGATGGACCTATTGTGGTCCTGAGTGGTGGTTGTTCAACTAAGAGTGTGTGTTATGTTTTCTCTCCCGTTGCAACGCACGGGCTCTTTTGCTAGTATATATATATATATATATATATATATATATATATATATATATATATATATATATATATATATATATATATATATATATCATCTACAACCCTAGCCACCATGTCCATCATGAAAACCATCACATTAATCCAAATCCCATCTCCATTGTTGCTCCATCCACCACCATAGATGGGGGACAAGATCAAGGGAGGAAGAGGAAGCTCCACCACAGAAAGCACCGGCCTTTAGGCCAGTGCCATCTCCACCGCGTCGGCACCTCAACCAGCGCCCCCATCTTCATCACCAACACATGCCGCCGTTGTCATCATCATCAGTGCTGCCATGCCTTCTCCCTTCACCATCTTGATGACGGCTTGTAACTTGACCCTCTCTTCTAGTGTACTATTATCTTGTTTGGGTAATTACATTAGTTCTTGAGGATATGGTTGAACCCTATATGATTCTTGGTATGATCCAATATTACCTATTTATGATTTGAGTTACTGTTCTCACGAGTGTTGAGAGGAGGCCTCGTTCGCACTATTGTCATGATAGGCCCTAGAGGAACTACTATCGTTGTGAAAGGTTGGGGTGTTGGGGTAATTCGAGGTGACAGTAAAGGCCTTTGATTCCTCGCCATCAAAATTGATAGGGAAGTAACGGAGAACTCTTAGAGAGGTCGCATACATGGGGTAACCCTTAATTATCATGACTTGTAACCCTATGAGGGAGACTATGATAGTGACGTGCGTGACACAAAGTCTACCTCGAGTGAACGTGTACTGTACCTTGCTCCGCCCACTTATGCATTTGACCAGTCACTAGAGGATACGATAGTTCATATGCGGTAGTGATTCCAGAAACCTCGAGAATTTTTTACTACTCAAGCATCGTCTTTGCTAACTTAGCATCTTTTATTTAGTGTTTTTACTCTCTTGTTAATAGTTTAGTTAATTACCCTTTTATCTATTTTCCCTAGCAACTTATAGAATAAGCTATTTCCAAACTCCGGTTTGGGTGCGTACATAGCGCGTTAAGTGATGGCGTAGTTACAGGGTTTGTGGTGCCTTCCTATCTGCTCCATGTTGGTTCGACACTTTACTTATCACGAAAGTGTACAACAGCCATGTGCACTTGTAGTTCATCAGGGTGAACGGCTTGTTCCCATGTTGGGCCTTGAATACTTCCCAAGTTTGGAATGCCTACAAATGAAGACATGAATGTACATTCATATGCGCAATGGACATCCAAGCATCACAACGGAAACGGGAATGGTGATGGAGGAATCGTATACCATGTCTTTGATGTCGAGGCCACTCATGGCATGAGCATTGATGCTCTCAAGGGTGGTGCAAAACTTGTTGCACTCTTGTTCGATGAGCTCTCACCTCTTCAAGATGGAAACCCAACCACGCTTGCTCTCAAACTTGTATGCTGGGAACTTCTTGCATTCATGGAATTGGGCATGAACTCTCAACCAAAAGGTTGATCCTTTTTACTTGGCACCAATCCTAGGATCTTGTCCAATATCTCCCCAACATTCATAAATGAGTTTGTCCTCATCCTTTGTGTATGCCTTCATCTGAAAGCTTTGGTGCTTCTTCCTTTGCGCACTAGCTTGGTGTGTAAGCTCGTCGAAAACAAAGGCTCCCCCTTAATGTCCATTTCATGTTCTTCTTCTTGGTCGTAGTCATCCAGGAACTCGTGTCCTTGCGTGAATGTGCCGTCCATGCTCTCTTGGCCTTGCGGCAATGTGCCACCCATTCCATCTTGGCCCTCCATGAAGGTGTTGTCCATGCCATCATGGCCTTGTGCGAAGGTGTTGGCCATGCCCTCTTGGCTTGTCGTGAAAGTGTCGCGGCCGTCTTTGGTTTGGGTCTTGTTGGGATCAAAGTCCGCGTCACCCATGTCGCCCTCGAAAATGATGTTCTCCGTGATGAAATGATTGGTCGTGTCATCATCCGCCGACGTCGGCATTGAGTCGAATAGATTGCGGGCGTCGGGACGGTTGCCGGCAGGGATCTCGCGCGGCCATTTCCTTTGCTCCCTATGGATATCCCACCGACCACACGTGTGGCGTTGAGGTCGATGGCCATGGGTGCGCGCGTGGCTGCTGCGATCACGCTCACCTCCGGCAAGAAGGCTGTGGGAGAGGCGGAGAAGCATGAAGCTTCCAGTTGGGGATGGAAGTCGGGCGTCTGCGGCGTGCTGGACATGAGCGGCGACTCTACCCGTGGTAGACGGACTGCCGACGAGTCTGTGCTGGCCACGGCCATGGTGGAAGCAATGAGCCCTTGCTGACCGGGGCCCTTGTTGAACCCTAGCATGAGGAGGGACTCTTGTGTGGCCATAACAACGAGGGCGTTGTTGTCTGCAATGGCGGCCTCCTGTTGGGCGGCGGTGGCGAGTGCGGCGGCATTTGTGATTGCTTCTATCTTTGTTGGTTTTCCCCTAAGAGGAGAGGATGATGCAACACAGCAATGGTAATTATTCCCCTGGACATGAAACCAAGGTTATCAATCCAGTAGGAGAACCAAGCAACACTATGTAAACAACACCTGCACACAAACCACAAAACATTGCAACCCAACGCGTAAGAGGGGTTGTCAATCCCTCCTCGGTATTGAGATAGAATAAATTGTAGGGATGTTTATTTCTATGCCCCTGGTTCGTTAGTTGTACTCATTCATCCCCACGCTCTAAACTTTGCTCAGTTTTCCCCACTCCCTTGCCAGAAACCCTTAGAACATGTTACAATGGACGTTGTTGTCGGGTCAATGCCTTTGACCGTTAACTCTGACGAGTGGGGCCGTGTAGGGCCGAGTGTCGGTGTACAAAAGTAGGGGCTCTTCTGTACCCCTTACTTGTGCACGGGCAGTTGTAGCCACGCCCGCGGCATGGCTCGGCAGGGCAGCAAGAGACAAAACACAAGACTACTAACACAATATTCAAGATGGAAACACTCGAGAAGAAGACAGACTAGGCCTCCCGTAGCAACACCCTTGCTGGGGCAGCCTATGTGGCCTTGGAAAGAGCCTTCCCGGGGCGACCTACGAAGCACCGGCAAGGCCATCACCCTTGAGGTTGAGAACTTTGACACCATTGACAGCGTCAGGACCAAGGCTCAAGGGAGCGCATGCAATGTAGCATGCAGATCTTTGTGAAGATTGATAGCCTGCGGGTCCACATGGGACCAGAAGACAAAGACCCCCGGCAAGACCCTTGCCGGAGACAACCGCGGGGCCCTCGAAAAGCCTTGCCAGGGACAATTGCGAGCCACAGCAAGGCCCATGCCCGACAAGGTTTCGCCACCTCAGCACCATTCCAGCATGATGACCAGCTTGCCAACCAGGCAGGCGCCTGCGTGGTGGCATGTAGATCTTCGTGGAGGCTCTAGCAACGCTCCAGCATAGTAGCAGCCAGCCAGCCTAGCGTTGCATGCCTCGTCAGCCTGGACGCATGTCAAGGCAAGGAGGGGCGGCGACGGATGGGACGGCTTTTGTTGCCATCCCCGATAAAGTGAAGGGGCACATAGGCAGCGCATTGAATGCGTTTGTCCTACGATGTCAGAGATAAACTTGTACATTGTAGATACTTTCCACCTCATGTGTGCCGCTGCGGCAACCCCTTAGACATATAAAAGGAGGCCCGAGGCATACTGAGAGAGGATTCAGACTTTTTGTACTGGGCATGCACCATAGCTAGTTCAAGAGCTCAAGAACACATAATATGCACACAAGCAGGACTAGGGTTTTACGCCCAGTGTGGCCCGAACCTGGGTAAAAATTCCCTGCGCTGATCACTAGACCTGGTCTTTGCGCAGCTCTCTCCCCGCCAACTTTAGAAGGTATCCTCGTGGTCCCATAGGTGTTCGTTTCCCTAACATCTTTGGCGCTCCAGGTAGGGGGGAGAAGTTGTGAGAATATGGTCTAACAGTTAGTGCAGCAGCTTCTTCATCGCCATGGCTCCAAGGAAGAAGATGATCGCAACGGTAGGTTCATCTGGAGCCGGTCAGCCCGTCCCAGCATGAACAGGCGACATGGCAGGTGCTAGTGGCGGAGGAGATCGAGACCAATTACGTTGTTCTGGTACTAGCGGCCTGGCGGGCGATGTTGTTTGCGGCTGCAGCGACGATCCGCGGAGCAACAAAAGCTTAGTCACGTCAAACCTTGAGTAATTTCCTTTTTGTAAGGTTGTTTCCCTCGAATGGTCCCGGTTTTAGTATGGAAAACCTGCACGCGAAGGAACCCTATCGCTATTGGTAGCGCCCTTGTTCTATTTTGAGTCCGCTCAACAGCTCAAGTGGCTGCGCCAAGAACGGCAAGGTGGCTTGCCTGGCAGCGACACCCCCAAGCAGGCTGCTAAGGATCCGTTCCTCAAAGCAGCCATAGCAAGGGTTAATGCGCCGACGAGCCTATCCAACTAAGTGTAGGGTGTAGTACATACAAAGAGAGATCAAATAGGAAAATAACATGCATTAAGTTCAAAGCACATCAAAGTTATATTACATGAGTGGTTGCGGCGTTTCTAACTTAAGATAAAATTGTCTTGGTGCGAACTCGCAGTGGCAACAAGAAATGTGGCAGCTAATCCCGACACTGGCCCTCCAGCCTCTTGACTCCGCCGATGCAGCTGATGATGGGCTCGATGCGCTCCTCGAGCGCCTGGAGGTCCGCATCCTCCAGCAAGCTCTCAAGCGCGTTGGCGAAGTCGACGCTGGGGTTCTAGTGCGCCACCTTGGTGAGCACCTTGGTCAAGGCACCCCGACAAAGCTTCCGGGCCTCCTCGGCCAGATAGGTTGCTCGATTGGAGTGGAGCAGCACCAGGGCGTCAAGGACATGCTCGAAGAACAGGGTCAGCCTAGAACTTTCGGTCACGTTCACCTCTCGGGAGAACCTGAAGCTTGGCATGCCCATGACAGATAGCTGCGTGGTGAGCCTCTCCACAACGTCGATGAGGCAGCTGGTCCAGAGCTTCGTGCCGGCCAGAAATTCGTTGTGGGTGGCAGCGGTGCTCTGCATTAGCTACCTCTCGTCTGCGAGGTTCTTGGTCAGGGTCTTTTCATGGGCCTTGGCCTCCGAGAGCGTCCCCTCCAAGGTCTCCACCTTCAGTTTCAGATCTGCGATGGAGTTGTTGGCCTCGGAGAGTAGCTTGGTCTTGTCGGAGATGGTGACCTGTAATTCCTCCAGAGTGTGGACAGTCATGTCCTTGTCCTTCTTCAGCCTCGAGATCTCCTTCCTCAGATCCTCCAGCTCCAGCTCCAGCTCCAGCTTCTCCACCTTGCCGGACAGCTCATTCTTGGAGGGCTCTGCGGCTTCAGCCCTGTCGACGGCCTCCTTCATCTTGCCGGCATGGTCTAGGTCCAAAGCATCAAGTGCTTCTTTGTGCTCTCGCTTCAGCTCCTGGGTCTGCTGCACGACAAGCCTTTCAACTTCTTCATCCTTGGCACGAAGCGTGGCGGCGAGTACCGCTTCACGGGCAACCAAGTCCTCTTCATGGGCGTCAAGAAGGATGTGGTGCTGCGTCTGATCAGATTCGTCCTTGGCGGCCTTTGCCTTTGCCACCTCTTGGGCCTTGTCGAAGTCAGCCTGCTTCAGGAGGACCTCTCGCTGGCACTGGACCAGCTGGTCCTGGGTGGCCTTCAGATCCTGCCGGGCCTCGGTGAACCCGACTTCCATCTGAGCGACGCGCTCCTGAAAGTGTGCCTCTGCCTTGTCCACGATGGCCATCCTAGAGTCCACCTTGTCTTTGCGGGCGCGGTAGAGCACCTGGAGTTTCTGAAAATTGGCACTCATAGCCCGAAGGAGTTGATCTTCTTTGGCGCTCGGTTCATCGACAACCTGAAGCCCAGCAGTGGCGAGTACCTCATTGTCAAACACCTCCCCTTCGGCTGGCGCTTCGATGCTCGTCGTCCCTAGGAGGCTGACGAACCAATCGTCGCCCGCCTTCAAATACTTGCTTGGGGAAGGAGCTGAAGAGGAAGAGGGTTGGTCATCGACCATCTCCTCCCCGGCAGGATCCTTGGTGGCCTCTTCAGTGGTGGCCTTGTCGGCCTCCCCGGCAGGCCCCTTGGCAGCCTTCTCGGCAACGGCCTTGCCGGCCTCCCCGGCAGACCCCTTGGTGGCCTCCTCGGCGGCAATTTTGGTGGCCTCGGCCTCGACATCCTTGGCGGTCACCTCGATGATAGCATCGACGTCTGTCTGGTCCAACAGGGGAGGATCTGGAGACCAAGAAGGAGAGTAAGGTAGAGCCAAAACCAAAGTTCGAGACGAATAAAAGAAAGAAAATCGCATGGCAAAAGTGGCAAGGGGCGAGAGGCAAGCGGCTACCTATGATGAGCTGAGAAGAAGTGTCTCCCTCCATGGCAACATCCGTTGCCGGGACGGAGTCGCCAGCGCTTGTTCCCACCACCTCTTCCTCCATGTGTGTGGGCTCATCGATGGATGCCCTTGCCGAGGACACCCCTCTGGTTAGCATGGTTGATGAGGGCAGTGTGTCAGGGGTGGCCCTTAGTGGCTCCTCCTGTTGCTACTCTCCTCATGCAAAACCCGGCAAGGTCAGCATTCAAGGTACGCCCTCCAATGCCCGCTATTGGGAAAGGGATAACAGACTTACGCTGAGGGCTCGAATGGGGGCTCCGCTGGGGGCTGGTCTCTGCGCTGATGAAGATCATCCCCGGCGCGCATGAAGTGGTTGTCGGGGTCTCATCGCTCGTCGAGGCCCTGGCTCTCTTTGCCACCCTCTGAGCCAACGTCTTTGTGTCCCTGCAAAGACACGATCAAGTCAAGATGAAATAATCTAAATAAAGGATCAGGAAATGGATGGGGAGGCGAAGTGCTTACTCGTCTTCCTCTCCTGGCTTTCTCTTCTTCTTTGGGCTAAAGGACCCAAGGTCAAACTCAGCCACCGGGATGGTGTCCTTAAAGGGAGGACGAGACGGGGTCCTTGGACACTTGGTCGAGGAAGAGGCGGCAACGCGCTTGGTCCAGGAGGAGGTAGCGGGCGCAGCTTTCTTCGCCGCCGCAACTTTCTTCACCGCCTCCGCGGCCACGCGCCTCTTTTGGTGCATGGGTTGCGCCTGATCCCCTTGCCGCTGCATGGCCTTGCCGGGGCGGACTGGCTCACCGGAGCCGTCCCGCTGCAGGACGTGTTTCTTCTGGGATGAAGTCTTGTCCATCTCGGACGCCTCCTCGGACGCTCCCTCGGCCGCCTCCTCGGCCGTCTCCTCTGCTGTTTCTTCGATAGGGGAGCCCCGACACTGGTGCCGCTGGGCCCTCCGGCAGACCCCGACCACTTGGCAAACTTCTTCTCGTCTTCGGCCTCCTCGGCCTCGTCCTCCTCAGCTCCAAGGCTGCCGGCCTCCTCAGCAAGTGTCGCCTCCTCCACCCTGGTGGCAATGTATTCCATCTCTTCCTCAGTGGTGGGGTGGATGAGGAACGGCTCGGCAAGGATATACGTCTCCGACAAGTTGTCGAAGAACTTCTGCACTATCTTTGCTTTTGGCTCGACGCAGCACTACAAAAAAGGGACATTTACATCTGTGCCCCTAACTCGAACCCACTACTCAGCTTTGCCCCTAATTTTCAAGCATGCTCAAATTTGCCCCTCCGCCGTTAAGTCACTACTCAGAAATGCCCTTCCGTATATTACTGAAGCACTTTCCATCCAATACTGTAGCACTTTCCGTCTGCTACAGTACACATGGGCCTTTGACGTTCAAAGGCCTTTGACTAGACGGAAGGGCATTTATGAGTAGTGGCTTAACGGTAGAGGGCCAAATTTGAGCATGCTTTGAAATTAGGGGCAAATTTGACTAGGTGGTTCGAGTTAGCGGCAGAAATGCAAATGGCCCTACAAAAAAGATACACTTCCGTGATGATACGTGTTTGTCACAGTAGGTCATGTTTTTTGTCATGCATGTACATCCATGACGATTTTATGATAGAATCAAGATAGTCATACCTGTGTTGTCGTAGAACTATTCCATGACATTACCAAAAATATCATCACGAAAGTGTCCACTTCCATGATGATAAATCGCGCATCACAGAAGTGCTTTCGTCAAGGGTGACCGACACGTGGCATCCACCGTAACGGAACGCCGTTAAGCTATTGGGTCGGGTTTTGGATCCGATAACCCGTTAACAGCCCCGACCAATGGGGATTTTCCTCGTATAAATTATCATTGGCTGGAGCAAACATGTGTCAGGTCCGCGTTGGCACAGGTGTCACTCATCCAAGGGTGAGACGCGCCTATGATATGTTGACACGTGGACCGACCCATCAAGTTTAAACGGGCCATTCCAACTAAAGGCCCACAAGATTTTGCGGGCCAAAATGTGCCGGCCCAGCTAAAGGCCCACGAGATTTTGCGGACTATAATGGACTGGCCCAGCTAAAGACCCACAAGATTTTGCAGGCCATAATGGGCCGGCCCAGGTAAAGGCCCACAACGTTCTTGCGGACCACAATGGGCGTCCCAGCTAAAGGCCCACGAGATTTCACCGACATTAATGGGCCGGCCCAGCTGTAGGCCCACAAGATTTGGAGGACCCTAGTAGGCCGGCCCATTAACTGGCTGCCATGTTTTGGGCCAAATGTCGGCCCATATTTGATCCGGTCCATTAATGGCCTGCCATGTTCCGGGCCTAATAATGGCCCATATGAGATCCGGCCCGTTAAAAGCCTACCACGTTCTGGGCCAAATCATGGCCCAGATCAGGTCCGGCCCTTTAAGAGGTTTTGGGCTCAATTACGGCCCATATTAGATTCGACATGTCAACTGGACGTTATGCTTTTGGGCCCACTTGCTATAGGCCCATTTAGTAATTCGGCCTCATATTAGTTTCGGCCTTTTAAGGGCCCGTTTAACATTTCGGCCCTATAATAATTTCGGCATGTTAAAAGCCCGTCATATAGTTGGGCCTAACTACGGCCCGGTTTGCATCCGGCTGCTCGCAGCCGATATCTGATTGGGCCAAACAAGGACCGAGACAATTTTGGCATGTTAAAAGCCCGTGATTTGATTCGCACAATCATGGGCCGGGGTCCATTTCGGGCTGCTGCCAGCCCGTGAGCTGTTCGACACGTTTCAGGCCCAACCTACTTCTCAGCCTCCTAAAAGCCCATTGAGTTTGGTTGCAAAAAGAGGGTCGTGGGTTACTCGGCCTATTAAAGGCCTGAATCTACTAGTGGGCCAGTTTAATTTTGGCCTTTTAACAGACCAATATGACGGGGCCCATGATGCGGATCATACATCGTGATTGCATGATGGCCCGATTATGTACCGTAATTTTATGGTTTGGCCGGTTTACTGCGAATACATGATATATATATATAGTAAAATAACTACGGCATCGTGAATAAGAAAAAACCTAGACTATACAATAAATAAGTTACGGCATATTACATCCACTGAGCATCAAAGTTCTCCACTATGATAATAAAGCACAAGCAGACAGCAGATTACATACAATGGGCATCAAAGATTGCCACCAGTGCAAATAAACACGCCAACAAAATAATATACAAAACCGACAGCACTTCAATAGAGTTAAGACAGGTTAGCCCTGCTGGCGAGCTGCAGCACAAGCAGCTGAGCAAGATGATGAGACTGCGCTTGTTCAACACTTATATCTTCCTCACTCTGAAAGATAAATAAGCAGACATATGACATGTTTTGCACATAAAAGTATCAGTGCTAAAAATTCATCACATTTCTTACTGACGAATAAAGTGACACGGTTTAAAATTGCATTAACACAATATGGTATTGTTCAGGTCAAGACATGGCAGGAAATGACATTGTGAAGAAGTTGGCAGCTTCACGACACCACTGGATTACAGATCAAGAACTCATAAGTATCAATGGTTAGTGTGCTGTCAATTTATCCCATTTCAGATTGGCAAATAAAGAGACGGTTTAAATAATAGTAGAATGATATGACATTGTTCATAGTTAAGACATTGCAGAATATGACATTGTGCTGTAGTGGGTAGGTTCACCACACCACTGGATTACGGATGAAGAACAGAAGCATACATGTAGTGCAAAAGAAGATCACTTGCTCTGTATAGTTTAATTTACATGGTATGAAGAAGGAACTTGGTTGTACAACTGAAAACTTAAATTGAGAAGGACAAACTTTTTTTTATGAACTACATAATAAACTTTAAACATGCAATTTGATGCAAACACCAAAAATAAACAGCTGTTGCAGTCATGCCTAACCAAATATACACAACAAAATTTGAAGGCTTGAGAAGGACAAACTTACATTAGTGGTGAATACATGCTCTATAAATCCCTTGTCCATGCTGATGGGGGGGGGCAATTCAAGAAGTTTACCACAGAATCTTCTTCATAAGCATTGCCTTTATTCTACATTCTGTTAAGAGTAAATATAGATGTGATAATATATGAAAAAATGGAGAATATTTAAGATAAGATGAAGAGTGATGCTACATAACCAAGTAGCTATAAATGTATGTGCAGCGACACAGGCAAAAGGCACAGCCAAGAGCAATGCATAACTAAACTTCTTCAGTACCAACCTTATGGTAAGAGTGAATATAGATCTGATGTGTAGAAAATGGAGGGCAAAGGAAAATAAGCTGCAGAGTGATGGTACATGAACAACTACCTGTCAATATAAGTACACTGATAAAGGACAGCATGTACTTACAACAACAATGCAGAGCTAAAAAAATTCATTGGCATCGAATATATTCTACACTAATGTAACCATTCATACATATCAGATAATTTGGAGCGAACAATTGATAAGCAAGCTATCATCCATACTGCTGTCACATAATGAACCAGGTATGTATGCAAGTACAGTGCTACAGGACAACAGGTACTAACAAGAGCAAAGTAGCGGGCAGCATATTTGCGATATCCTGTCGTTCTTTTCAAACCGGAATTCTTCTTCGAGCAGATTTCCTGCAAAAAAGATCCGTAAGGCACATGCGGAAAAGTAGAAGTTCAAATTGTCATGTGATTTCATAGACAGTACCTCATCCTGAGAACGAGACCAGTGCATAACAAGGTTTTTGCATTCAATGTCTTCTAAATTTAGTACAGGAGACTTCACTGGAAATTCGTTTATAGACTTGCCATCAAAATGTGATTTCCTCAGGTCACATCGATAATGCTGCAATGCTTCCTTGAAAAGCACAAGCAAGCTTTGCTCATCATGACTATCCAGATTAACCCTCGCCTAGTTACAATAATGTAATGTAAATCATTGATGTGTTCAATCAGCAGAAACCAGGAAAATAATAACCATGAATAATAGCACTTACACGTAAGTTGGAGAGGAAGATGTGAAAATGGTGTTTGTCTTCACTATAATCTTCCCATGATGGGAATATATGCACGTAGTCCCTAACAACATTGAAAGAATTGTCTTTTAAACTGGGAATACATGGAATGGGGTTCCAATTTGCAGGAATTGGTCGTCTCTGCAGTTGGGATAGGTCTTCGGCCGTTGGACTTGCTGTACTTTTTGCTGGAGTGGGATTTTTCTGTGGTACGGCTGGTGCTATGGCAAATGAAATCAGTATACCTTTTGCTAGAGTGCAGGTCCTATGTGGTGGGGCTAGTGGTGTGGCAAGTGAAGTATGGGTACAGTCTGCTAGAGTTGGTCCTACGTTTTGTGTCACTGGTTGTATAGCCAATATAAGTGGGGTGCTGTCTGATTTCTCCGGCACCACCACGTTTTTCAAGGACTTTGTTGGTGCTCCTTCTGGTCTAGCAATCACCCTCTTCCTTTTTGATGTCTAATACACAAGAACAGCATTTGAGTGAAAAAACATGGTACGATGATAGATGGAATATGTATTGATAATGGATGGGCATGGCATCTCGAGTTATATGATGAGTAAACTAAGCAGATGGCGGTGCAACAAAGTAGAAGAAATGCAAGACAACATATGCAATATACGCGCAATCAATAAAACCTTGCCAAATTAGAATCGGCACCTTGATGGGTGAACAGGACAGGCCATCTGCCTTTGACTCCTCAAGGTTAGGATAGTCATTAGGATGATATTCTTAACAAGAATCAACAAGTGGGGAGCGTATGAGTTTCATTGCATCCAGAATGGCACTCAATGCCTTGGTGCCAATTTTGTAAGTCATTGCAGTGTTCCAGAATATTATTCTGATGCACGGATTCTGATATTCACTGTAATTCCGTATAATATCTGAGACCCATGAAAACATAAATAGTTGTGAGATTATCTTTGTAATGTAGATGATATTCTAATATAGGGGCGCCCCTGTAAACACTTGTGTGCTATCACTGGATTATGGTGAGAGAGCTCATGTGTGCTGTAATATGGTGCGTGCATTTATATAATCTGGCACAAGTACACAAAAAATAGGCTCAAGAAGTCTGGATA
Source organism: Triticum dicoccoides (assembly GCF_002162155.2). Classification (NCBI taxonomy): domain Eukaryota; kingdom Viridiplantae; phylum Streptophyta; class Magnoliopsida; order Poales; family Poaceae; genus Triticum; species Triticum dicoccoides. The sequence continues at coordinate 143,365,193 of NC_041393.1, read as the reverse complement.
GTTCACAGATGATAGGTCCATAATATACTGTATAGAGAGTTTATTGCCAAACCATGATAACGAGAGCACACAGCAACTAGGCAGATCATAGTGTTCATAATAGGGCTACACCATAACCACGATATATAAATCGGGAAAGTGGAACTGGCTTGAAAATACGGTGTTGTATTGCCGCTAGTAATTGAAAGCCTATCGATCACGTACAGGCCAGCTCTATCAGCTGTTGACTGCATATGTCCCTGCGCCCCTTCCTGACAAGGATCATACTGTACGTACTAAATATAGAATAAACAAAGAGGAACATGTTAAAGAACAGAAGAGGAAGCATATTCTTGAGGTTCCGCTTCATTGCATACAATGTTGGTTGCCCACTCATGATGAATCATAGCGCCCAAAGAAATGCAATTCCATGTTGTCTCTCTATATGTGGCAATTTTGAACAAGAGTCATTAGGATCAAATTCTGAACAAGAGTCAACAGGTGGGGAGCATATGAGTTTCATTGCATCCAGAATGGCACTCAATGCCTTGGTGCCAATTTTGTAAGTCATTGCAGTATTTAGCTTCAACAGTGGACTGCTGCTAGTGCGACACAAAGCAGCTACACAGGTCATAGTATAGATATAACGGGAAAACCTTAAGCATTAGAGTAAAATCAGCAAAGTGGAACTTGCTAGAATATATGTGCTAGTATTGCCCGTATGGCTATTAAGGCTTCGGATGCCAGCTCTCTTCAAGTGAATGTGTGGTACTGTTAATATCAGTGTAACTCTCAAATGCGACACAACTCCCCGCATTTCCTTGCTATTCTTATAGGATTCAAGTGGGCAGGTCACTACAAATCCTATTCCTATGTTTACAAAATGCTACGAATCAAAGAGGCTCAAAGTGTCCATCACAACCGACCGTATAGACCTCTACAATGCAAATGTCCCTGCTCATCTTCAGTATGAGGAACATACTGTACTACTATCATACTCCCTCCGTTCCAAAATATAAGTCTTGGTAGAGATTTTCACTATGGATCACATAAAGATGTATCCAGATACATTTTAGAGTGTAGATTCACTCATTTCGCTCCATATATAGTCCATGGTGGAATCTATACAAAGACTTGTATTTAGGAACAGAGAGAGTACATATTAAAGAAGAACGGAAGAGGAACATGGTAAAGAAGAGCAAGCAGATTTTGGATAATAAAATGTTGGTTGTGCAGTGCCCACACATGATGAACTAGAGCGCATTAAGAATGCAACTCCCAGCTGTCTCTCGACCATTTCAGGCGGTTGGATGAAGATCCTACGTCTCCTAACCCTTCTTCTTCCTCGTCTCTGATTCTTCCCATACAGAACACCGCACGGGCCGCCGGCCGGACCACCGCCCCCCATCGCCTGTGTTCCTCCGCCACCCCCACCCCCACCTCCGCCCAAACCCCCACCCGCGTTGAGTTTTCTTCGTTCAGCGAGGCCCCACAACCACCCGAGCCACTTCGTTCGCACCGGCGAACTCTGGCGAACTCTGAAAAATCAACTGACCCAATTTTGAAATTTAGTCTACTGTGATTTAACTAGTGTGGAATATAAAAGGGGAAAACCATAAGTATTGGGAGTATAGTGTTGAGCGTGCCATGGCGAATATGAAGGTGCAAACCGGACAAAGGCAACTTCGCAACCAAGACAAGAAATCAGAGTAAAGCAGTGGCGAACTATTTTCTTGCTGTGATACATAAGTTGAGCAGATACGAAAGAGTACCGCCTCTGGTGCGGCGCCGTGTACGCATATGCTGAGAATTTGACGGTGCTGCGGTAGCGATGGCTGTCGGCGGAGTGGAAGCAGATCTAGGAGGGTAGACGGTGGCGGCAGAGCACGGTGGACGAGACGGTCGTAGGAGCGGTGCCGGCAAGGTGGACGACGGCGGGGATGAAGCGAGAGGATGGGATGCAAGGATCCCGGTCTTAAGCCGTGGATGAGAGAGGTCGATCTCTTGTAATGGAATGCGGCATCGGGGTATCAGCTCCAGCATGGTGGAGGAGGACGGCAGTGGATGGGGTGGCGGACGGCGGCAGGTGGAGTAGGGTGGGGTGGAGAGGGTGTTTTGGCGCCCATGGAGTACGAATGGGGAAAAGGGAGGTAGAGAGGAAGGGGGGAACCATGTATTCAGGGCACGCTTGTCTCAAATGCGAGGAAATTTAGAAACTTAGCCCCCGTTTCAAATTTCTACTACATCACAGCAATATTAGTCGGTTAGGTATAGGACGGTAATCTCGCATACATCGAATATTTGCCGACGAGAGTTTGTTTTTGGCGCCCACCGTGTATGAATATGAATCGGGGAGGGAGTCGATTTCGGCCAAGGACACATTGTGTTTTGGCGCCCACCGTGTATGAATCCGGGTGAGAGGCGGTTACATCATGTTTGGGTGAAATTACAAACCTACCCCTATCGAAACCTATAGAAATTCAGCAGATAGGCTTTGCGTGGTAGGGATAGGCAGTAGTAATTTCCATCTCGCAGATTTTTGTTTCGGGCGGTTACTGCAACTTTCCCCGCTTCGTTCAAATTTTGCAGAGTGCATGTTTACCGTGCCAACTCAATTTGAATCCCGTTTGTATTCTATTTTTTTCGGGCGGGATCCATTTTCAATTGGAATTACATTCTATATACATCATTTTTTGTATATACTTTCAAAAGCACAACACCATTTATACATAAATATGGTTTACAAATGGCATGATCTCAGATTCATAAGGTTGTATCCATCAATTTGGATTTTCAAATATTTGAAACCACTTTATGTTGAAATCCAGTGTATGCATTCCTCGCTAACTGTCTCCAATTAATGTGTGTTTCATGCGGTTTTTTTTACTTCTCAAACATGTATAATGTGTTTCACACACGCAACATATAGTGTAATCCCATTTAGACATTAATTGCATATAAACCATGCATTGTTTGTAATTAAAGAATCTATGGGTCACCAATATTGATAAACTATATAACATTACACGTGTGCCCAAATTCAAATGAATATGCATGTTTGATACACCAATTTGCGTTATGATATTATCGATGTCGTGATCTCCAGTTTAAATATTTGAATCCCCTTTAATCCAGATATTCGTCTCATATAGCTATCACTCATGCATATATAGGACTATCTCTCTGGACCTATACGTGTTCATCGTCTCTCAGGTATCTCTCATGCTACCTGTATGTCGACAATGATCTTTTATCTTTGTAACAAACTGACGGTACTCTCTCCCTCGACCTTCATAACTCTATATCTCTCTAAGTATATCTCGCTCCCTGCTATGTGTCTCTAACTATGATTCTCCATGGGGAATCTCTTTCTCTCACACAAACACAAAACTTTGTCTCCCGGGGTCTCATTTCTCTCTACTATTCCCATGTGTGCCACTCGCACGCCCCTCATACAGAGATGTCTTTCACTCCATAGATATGAGAACCTACAACTCTTCCTCTTAAATATCTCTTTCTCACAGACAAACACAAACTCTGTCTCCCAGGGTCTCATATTTCTCCATTGTTCTCTTGTATGTCGCTCAGACACACTCTCGCACCCTACAGATATCTTGTGTTCCCTCATATGTCTCTCTAGCTATCACTCTCGTTGTGAAATATCTTTCTCTCTCGCAGACACAAAACTACGTCTCTCGGGATCTCATTTCTCTCTGATATCTGTTTGTATGTGACTCACATGCACCCTCTCTCTATCTCTCTCACACCCACACACATAACTCAGCCTTCTGATCCACTCGACTCCTATCTCTAATGCACACTAGCTAGCATCTTTATCTTTCTATTTATTTGTTTCTCCATCAACCTTCTTTCTCGCCCTCACTCTTGATTCCTATCACGCACACTACATATGTTTCTCTCTACATGCAGTCAAGTGCCCTCTCACACACATATATAACTTCACCCTCTGAGCCACCCGGCGGTCATCTCCAACACCCAAACTAGCGGGCGTCCCTCTAGCTAGCATCTCCATCTCTGTATCTATCTATAGTTTCTCTGTCAACATTTCTTTCTCGCACGGAGTCTTGCTTCCTATCACCCACACTATATATGTCTCTCCATACATATGCATTTATAGGTTGATCTCTTTTGCACAATCGTTGTGCCTCACTCCCTCTGCTCGCCATAGATGCATGCTCCAGCCCACGCCACTATCTCTTAAAGATAAAAACACATGCTCAATTGTCGGGCCTTCTTCCCTGAATTTTCACATGCATGCATATTGTCATACCGATCCTTCTCTCCCATGCATATTGTCATACCGATCCTTCTCTCCCATGTCGTTGATCTTATGACTTATGTCTTCCTTCTTTTATATCGATCATGCGCGCGCACACACACACATCCCACATATACATGTATACCTCTCACACATGCACGTTCAAGGTCTCTATGTCTCCATACGTAGTTAATTAACCTCAATCCTAACGCCACATCAAATCGTTCTCCTCTTTTGTGCACATAACTTCCGCCTGGATGGGTAAAACACACACTCACACTTAACAGTCTCCTTCTAGCCCCCCCCCCCCCGCCTCTCACTCTTCCCCTATATCCCCGAAACCAATAAGACCATCCCTTTGTTTAATTCCCGCCTACATGCACCTTCTCTTCCCTCTCTACGGGCATTTTCTCTCTCGCACCCCATCGTTGGTGGCCTCTGCCATACACATCACCTCTCTATGATGAAGCCATGCACACTTAAATTACATCCATC
>NC_041393.1:143336522-143360157 GCF_002162155.2 Triticum dicoccoides | reverse complement strand
TCACACACACACACACACACACACACTAAGACTCCATCTCACACACACATGCTCTAGGCGGAGCATTTGTTCCTACCACCCTTCATCCAACATTACCCGTATGATAAACAATCACCTTTATTTACTTGCATAACATGGACAAATTCCACTTTACTTTAGTAGTCAGCAAACTTATCATTTGTACCCTTATGAAAAAACGAGTTGGCGATGATGGTGTGCCTGCCATCTTGTAATACAGACCGTATGATCTATATCTGATGGATAGAAAGCAAACTATGATAATTTTACAAAACATACTCGCACCTCTCTCCACATCATTATCTCCCACAACCTCATTGCTCAGCAATTAAAAAAGGAATAAGTCTCTGGAACAATCTAGCATGCATGGTGGTCGCTGCCGCCTGCCGGCGCCGTCCATCCCCATGCCTCCGCCCATTCCGACCACCAGTCACCACCATGCTTCACTCCTCCTTGCCTTATCTCTCATCTTTCATTTTTTCGATGACATTCTCGAGATACCAGTTTCCCGATAAAATTCTCGAGATATCATTAGTTTTTACACATGGATTACTCCTGCATGGGTCAATCACAACAAGTGTTTTGTAAAAAAATGCATATTGATGTTCCGTGCAATGCACGAGAATCTTGCTTGTAATTATATAACGCAAATCATGAGTAGGAAGTGACATTTTTTTGACACAACCACGTTAACATGGCCACGTAAATCACTAGCTAATGTAAATACCATTATACTTATATCCCGATGCAAAAGGTTGAGTACATGTCCGAAGAGTAGAGTCGCACACATGCACTCTGTCTCTTAGAATCTCTCTCTCACACACACACTAGTTACGTGACGCCCACTTAAGGAGACACGTATGTTACAATTTGTGCACCCGCGGGTACACGTGATGTTGCGCATTTATTGAAGCCAGAAGGTGAACCCAAATAGTAGCTGCATTCAATCCCCTCCCGCCGCCTCTTCTTTGGTCGCTGTCGCCCGGTAGCCATGGCCCGGCCGAAGGTAACAACATACGCCATACTCCCGCCAGAGCGACGCTTTAATATGGAAATTTTAGTGGTCATGCATGCATCTTTTTGTGCTGGAACTCCTATATAAGGGTTGACCGGTCGCTTCCCGCGGACGTGTGCGGGCGGTGGAAGAGGAAGGAGAAGGGAAGCGGGCTATGGAGTAACGTTTTTTACCACAATTTCTTAGGAACTGTGTGCAATAATTGAGTAGTTTTGTATGCTCAAAAAAATTGAGTAGTTTTGCAAACTACCAGTACTACACCTGAAACGGTTCAAAACCTATACTCGCTTGCCAGCGCGTGCTTACCGCGTGAAACGGTCAGTGTTGCCCAGGAGCGTCAGTGTCGCATTAATGCCAGGCCAGAGCGGAGGCGACCTCTCACTGGCGCCGGCTTTGAAGTGGTGCGACGGCCAAGAGAGCGCCGCTTCCTAGTGCACGTGACTGCTCCGCATCGAGACTGGCCATAGGCCCTATTTGGATCCATGCGTTAGTGTTAGTTTGAGCTAGTTAGGGCTCAAATAGCCCTAAAGTATCCAAGCATGAGGGTTTAAATTGGAGCAAGTTGCACCGAACCCACCAAAAAAAACTATCCCACCCAAGAGGTGCTAACTGGAGATAGTTCTTGTTGGGACCACTGAAAAATCACTTTTCTCTCTCCCTCAAGTACATTTATTGTCTATCTAACCCTGTCACCCGAACACCTCTTTGGCTACGGTTAGTTCAGGGTTAGTCATGAGTTAGTCTAACCTCTAGCTACGTTAGAGTATCAAACAGGAGCAGTATAGGACATGCAAGTTGCTCAAAGCATACAATAAAATTCATACGTCAAAGGATTTTTTTCTTTTGGAAAATGGAACATGAAAGGAGTTTTTTTAGAATGCTCTTGGCATGTTGCTAACATGTGATGAGTTAACCGACCTCAATAGATGGCAAAACGCCAGCCGCCGCACTTTGATAGAGACGAGGAGGGAGAAGCGATACAGGCTGCTGGATTACTAGAGATAGGTGTCGCACAGAAGCCAAGAAATATGGTGATAGCGTGGGTTAGCCATGTACTAGTATGATGTAACTACACTGGGCTGCCATGTTTCGTACTCTTCTAGTCCACTGTGGAGATGATTGGTTGATTTTATATCGTTGAATAATATTAAATATTATGAGTGCATACGCTCCACCACGAGGTTCCTTGCTCCTTCTCGGTCGTCGGGAATCTATGTTCTTCCACTCTAGTATTTTATTTACGTGAGCTTTGTTCATTGATAACCCACAAGTGTAGGGGATCGCAACAGCTTTCGAGGGTAAAGTATTCAACCCAAATTTATTGATTCGACAGAAGGGGAGCCAAAGAATATTGAGTATTAGCAGTTGAGTTGACAATTCAACCACACCTGGATAACTTAGTATCTGCAACAAAGTATTTAGTAGCAAAGTAGTATGATAATAAAGGTAACAGTGGCAAAAGTAAAGATAATAGTTTTGTAGTAGTTGTAACAGTAGCAACGAAAAAGTAAATAAGCGAAACACAAGATGTGAAAAGATCGTAGGCATTGGCTCAGTGATGGATAATTAAGTAGGATGTGATTCCTCATGTAATAGATATAACATAGGGTGACACAGAACTAGCTCCAATTCATCAATGTAATGTAGGCATCTCTTCCGAATATAGTCATACGTGCTTATGGAAAAGAACTTGCATGACATCTTTTGTCCTACCCTCCCGTGGCAGCGGGGTCCTAGCGGAAACTAAGGGATATTAAGGTCTCCTTTTAATAGAGAACCGGAGCAAAGCATTAACACATAGTGAATACATGAACTCCTCAAACTACGGTGATCACCGAGAAGTATCCTGATTATTGTCACTTCGGGGTTGTCGGATCATAACACATAATAGGTGACTATAGACTTGCAAGATAGGATCAAGAACACACATATATTCATGAAAACATAATAGGTTCAGATCTGAAATCATGGCACTCGGTCCCTAGTGACAAGCATTAAGCATAGCAAAGTCATAGCAACATCAATCTCAGAACATAGTGGATACTAGGGATCAAACCCTAACAAAACTAACTTGATTACATGGTAAATCTCATCCAACCCATCACCGTCCAGCAAGCCTATGATGGAATTACTCACGCACGGCGGTGAGCATCATGAAATTGGTGATGGAGGATGGTTGATGATGACGATGGCGACGAATGCCCCTCTCCGGAGCCCCGAACGGACTCTAGATCATCCCTCCCGAGAGAGATTAGGGCTTGGCGGCGGCTCTGTATCGTAAAACGCGATGAAACTTCCTCTCTAATATTTTTCTCCGCGAGATGGAATATATGGAGTTGGAGTTGAGGTCGGCGGAGCCTCAGGGGGCCCACGAGATAGGGGGGTGCGCCCAGGGGGTGGGCGCGCCCCCCACCCTCGTGGATAGGGTGTGGGCCCCCTGGTCTTGATTCTTTCGCCAGTATTTTTTGTATTTTCCGAAACTTGCCTCCGTGGATTTCAAGGACATTCCGAGAACTTTTGTTTTCTACACATAAAACAACATCATGGCAGTTCTGCTGAAAACAGCATCAGTCCGGGTTAGTTTCATTCAAATCATGCAAGTTAGAGTCCAAAACAAGGGCAAAAGTGTTTGGAAAAGTAGATACGTTGGAGATGTATCAACTCCCCAAGCTTAAACCTTTGCTTGTCCTCAAGCAATTCAGTTGATAAACTAAAAGTGATAAAGAAAAACTTTTACAAACTCTATTTGCTCTTGTTGTTGTAAACATGCAAAGCCAGCATTCAGGTTTCAGCAAATATTATGAACTAACCATAGTTACAGTAACACTGAGGTCTCACAATCACTCATATCAATTGCATAATCAGCTAGCGAGCCATAATAATAAAACTCAGATGACATCACTTTCTCAAAACAATCATAACTTGATATAACAAAATGGTATCTCGCTAGCCCTTTCTGAGACCGCAAAACATAAATGCAGAGCACCTTTAAAGATCAAGGACTGACTAAACATTGTAATTCATGGTAAAAGAGATCCAGTCAAGTCATACCAAATATAAACCAATAATAATGAATGCAAATGACAGTGTGCTCTCCAGCGGGTGCTTTTAATAAGAAGGTGATGACTCAACATAAAAGTAAATAGATAGGCCCTTCGCAGAGGGAAGCAATGATTTGTAGAGGTGCCAGAGCTCGATTTTAAAATAGAGATTGAATAACATTTTGAGCGGCATAGTTTCACTGTCAACGCAACAACTATGAGATGGTTGTATCCTCCATACTACATGCATTATAGGCAGTTCCCAAACAGAATGGTAAAAGTTTATACTCCCCCACCACCAACAAGCATCAATCCATGGCTTGCTCGAAACAACGAGTGCCTCCAACTAACAAATGCCCAGGGGGAGTTTTATTTAATTATATTGATTTGCTTTGATCTTTTTGGATCATGGGACTGGGCATCCCGGTTACCGGCCCTTTCTAGTGAATGAGGAGCGGAGTCCACTCCTCTTGAGAATAACCCACCTAGCATGGAAGATATAGGCAGCCCTAGTTGAAAGATGAGCTGCTCGAGCATACAAAACAGAATTTCATTTGAAGGTTTGGAGTTTGGCACATACAAATTTACTTGGAACGGCAGGTAGATACCGCATATAGGAAGGTACGGTGGACTCATTGGAATAACTTTGGGGTTTAAAGAGTTTGGATGCACAAGCAGTATTCCCGCTTAGTACAGGTGAAGGCTAGCAAAAGACTGGGAAGCAACCAACTGAGAGAGCGACAACAGTCATGAACATGCATTAAAATTAATTCACACCGAGTACAAACATGAGTAGGATATAATCCACCATGAACATAAATATCGTGAAGGCTATGTTGATTTGTTTCAAAGGAGGATACCATCCCATCATACCACATCATAATCATTCTAATAGCATGGTGGCACGCAAGGTAGACCATTATAACTCATAGCTAATCAAGCATATCACAAACAACTATAATCTCTAAATGTCATTGCAAATATGTTTACTTCATAAATTTGAATCAAGAACGATGAACTCATCATATTTACAAAAACAAGAGAGGTCGAGTTCATACCAGCTTTTCTCCATCCCAATCAGTCCATCATATATTGTCATTATTGCCTTTCACTTGCACGACCAAACGATGTGTATAATAATAATAGTGCACGTGCATTGGACTAAGCTAGAATCTGCAAGCATTCAACTCAAGAGAGAAGACAAGGTAATATGGGGTCTAAGTTAAATAAACAATCATGCATATGAGAGCCACTAAACATTTTCAATATGGTCTTATACTCTAGACCCCCAAAGAAAAGAAAATAAAATAAAACTATTTACACGGGAAAGCTCCCAACAAGTAAGAAGAAGAACGAGAAATCTTTTTTGGTTTCCATTTTAATTCTACTACAAGCATGGAAATTAAACTAACTAATTTTTTTGGTTTTTCTTAAGGTTTATCAAACACGCAAGAAAAAAACTAGAAAAAGAAAATTAAACTAGCATGGATAATACGATGAAGGAGTATGAGCATCGACCACTAGAATAGTGTGTGAACATGAATGTAAAGTCGGTGAGAAATACATACTCCCCCAAGCTTAGGCTTTTGGCCTAAGTTGGTCTAATGCCAAGGATAGCCTGGCTGATATCTGTAGTTGTAACTGGGGTCGTACTGAGATGCAGCAACAAATGCCTCCTGAGCTGCGGCATGTTGGCGAGCCGCCTCTGGTCTCCCCTCGTGTTCAGCTGCTTCCTCCCTGGTAACAACATATCTTCCTTTTGCCCTGTAATCAAAAAGGAAAGGAGCAGCAAGAGTAACATGGACAGCGCTACGTCTGTCAAAGATTAGTCGATACTGGAGGAATTGTTCATTCCTCTTAAGAAAATGGTGTTGGACCATAGCGTCATAATCTAAATAAGCAGGAGGCAACATCATATCCCCCTCTCGTGGGGCTATACCAAGATAATTTGCCACACGGGTCGCATAAATTCCTCCAAATAAATCTCTAGCTCTACCATTATTATGCAACCTACGTGCAACTATTGCCCCCAAGTTATAATCTTTATAACCTAACACAACACTCTTGAGGACACAAAGATCAGGCACACACATATGACATGCTTCATCTTTACCATTAATGCATCTACCAATGAAGAGAGGCAAATAGTGTATAGTAGGAAAATGAATGCTCCCTATGGTAGCTTGTGCAATATCCCTAGATTCTCCCACAATAATACTAGCAAGGAAATCTCTAAATTCAGATTTGTGGGGATCATTAATATTGCCCCACTATGGAAGTTTGCAAGCAGTTGTAAAATCCTCTAAGTCCATGGTATAAAATGTATCATACATATCAAATAGGACAGTCGGAGAATTACGAGTACATTTATATTTAAACCTTCGCACAAATGAATTAGTCAATTGATAGTACCGAGGACACTTATCTTGTAAGAAGTCCTCCAGATCGGCATTACGCACATACGCGTCAAATTCCTCCTTAAAGCCTGCTTCGACCATAAAATCGTCGGATGGCCACTCACAAGCTCGTACTTCTGTGTCCCTCGGTAGTTCATCGTCTTGCTCACGTATAGCAATCCTGGGTCCTTTCTTTACTGAGGAACCACCTTGGTACATTCTCCTAGACATAATTCTTTCTCTGAAAAAATTCTGAAATTTTAGTAACTTCAAAATAAAAGTGAATAAAACTAAACAAGATTGGTAGCAGTTACTCCTACAAGTGCCTAGAGCCTATATCATGCATTAGAATTACTTGGAACCTCATAAATTTAACATGCAAGCTCAAGAACAGGGTCACCTATGCAGCAAAAATTTGCAATGAATAAAGCACAAGAACAAAACTAATTGGACCAATGGAGGAGTCACATACCAAGCAACAATCTCCCAAAGCAGTTTTGTGAATGGAGCTTTGAGCAAGGAGATCGAAAATCGCAGCAAAATGAGCTAGAACATGCCTTGAGCTGGATGGGGATTTTTTTGGGAAGAAGATCGAGTGTGTGGGTGCTGGCATAAGTGGAGGGGGTCCACCAGGGTCCCACGAGACAGGGGGTGCGCCCAGGGGGTGTGGGCGCGCCCTCCACTCTCATGGCATGGTGCTTGCCCCTCCTGAAGTGATTTCAGTTTCTAAAATCCTGAAATATGCCATAAAAACATACTAAATTTGCAGGGCATTTGGAGCACTTTTATTTTCAGGATATTTTTTTATTGCACTGATAATTCAGAAAACAGACGGATAATACTATTTTTGCTTTATTTATTCTAAATAACAGAAAGTAAAAAGAGGGTACAGAAGGTTGTGCCTTCTAGTTTCATCCATCTCATGATCATCAAAATGAATCCACTAACAAGGTTGATCAAGTTTTGTTAACAAACTCATTCCGAATAACACGGAACCAGAGAAATTTCGAATAACACTAAGTTACCTCAACGGGGATATGAACATCCCCAACTATAAGAATATCATACTTTTTCTTGACAGTAGGGAGAGGAAATTCAAAACCTCCAATAATGATAGTTGGAACTTTTCCAATAGAATTGATGCTATGAACTCGAGATTGTTTCCTCGGAAAGTGTACCGTATGCTCATTACCGTTAATATGAAAAGTGACATTGCCTTTGTTGCAATCAATAACAGCCCCTGCAGTATTCAAAGGGTCTACCAAGGATAATCGACATACTATCGTCCTCGGGAATATCAAGAATAACAAAGTCCGTTAAGATAGTGACTTTTGCAACCAGAACAAGCACATCCTCACAAATACCGACAGGTATAGAAGTTGATTTATCAGCCATTTGCAAAGATATTTCAGTAGGTGTCAACTTACTCAATTCAAGTCTACGATATAAAGAGAGAGGCATAACACTAACACCGGCTCCAAGATCACATAAAGCAGTTCTAACATAATTTCTTTTAATGGAGCATGGTATAGTTGGTACCCCCGGATCTCCAAGTTTCTTTGGTATTCCACCCTTAAAAGTGTAATTAGCAAGCATGGTGGAAATTTCAGCTTCCGGTATCTTTCTTTTATTTGTAATGATATCCTTCATATACTTAGCATAAGGATTTACTTTAAGCATATCAGTTAAGCGCATACGTAAGAAGATAGGTCTAATCATTTCAGCAAAGCGCTCAAAATCCTCATCATCCTTTGTCTTGGATGGTTTAGGAGGAAAGGGCATGGGTTTCTAAACCCATGGTTCTCTTTCTCTACCGTGTTTCCTAGCAACAAAATCTCTCTTATCATAACGTTGATTCTTTGATTGTGGGTTATCAAGATCAACAGCAGGTTCAATCTCTACTGCATTATTTTTGCTAGGTTGAGCATCAACATGAACATTATCATTAACATTATCACTAGGTTCATGTTGATCACTTGATTGTGTTTCAGCATCAGAAATAGAAATATCATTGGGATTCTCGGGTGTGTCTACAACGGGTTCACTAGAAGCATGCAAAGTCCTATCGTTTTTCTTTTTCTTATTTTTGGAAGAACTAGGTGCCTATAAATTATTTCTCTGAGAATCTTGCTCGATTCTCTTAGGGTGGCCGTCAGGATACAAAGGTTCCTGAGTCATTCTACCAGTTCTAGTAGCCACTCTAACAGCAAAGTCAGGTTTATTATTTAATTCATCGAGCAAATCATTTTGAGCTTTAAGTACTTGCTTAGCTTGGGTAGCAACCATAGAAGCATATTTGCTAATGAGCTTAAGTTCACCTTTAACTCTAGCCATATAATCACTCACGCGTCCTACCTCGAAAGCATTATTCTTTAATTCTCTACCAACATAAGCTGTAAAACTTTCTTGTCTAGCCATAAAGTCATCAAATTCATCTAAGCATGGGCTATGAAATTTAGTAGAGGGGATTTCAACTTTATCATATCTATAGAGAGAATTTACCTTTACTACCTATGTCGGCTTATCAAGACAAAGTGTTTCTTCAACAGGTGGTACATTAAGACCATGTATTTCTACAATAGGTGGTAAATTCTTAACATCTTCAGCTTTTATACCTTTTTCTTTCATTGATTTCTTTGCCTCTTGCATATCTTCAGGACTGAGAAATAGAACACCTCTCTTCTTCGGAGTGGGTTTAGGAATAGGCTCAGGAGTTGGCTCAACTGGTTCAGTAATTGTCTCAGGAATTGGCTCAGGGAGAGTCAAATTATTTTCATTAGTCAACATATTATTCAATAGTAATTCAGCTTCGTCGACTGTTCTTTCCCTGAAAACACAACCAACACAACTGACCAAGTAGTCCTTGGAAGTATCGGTTAATCAATTATAAAAGATATCAAGTATTTCATTTTTCTTAAGAGGATGATCACGCAAAGCATTAAGTAATTGGAGAAGCCTCCCCCAATCTTGTGGGATACTCTCTTCTTTGATTTGCACAAAATTATATATTTCCTGCAAGGCAGCTTGTTTCTTATGAGCAGGGAAATATTTAGCAGAGAAGTAATAAATCATATCCTGGGGACTACGCACACAACCAGGATCAAGAGAATTAATCCAAGTCTTAGCATCACCCTTTAATGAGAATGGAAATATCTTAAGGATATAATAACAGTGAGACTTCTCATCATTAGTAAACAGGGTGGCTATATCATTTAACTTGGTAAGATGTGCCACAACAGTTTCAGATTCAAGGCCATAAAAAGGATCAGATTCAACCAAAGTAATAATCTCAGGATCAACAGAGAATTCATAATCCTTATCAGTAACACGGATAGGTGAAGTAGCAAAAGCAGGATGAGGTTTCATTCTAGCATTAAGAGACTGCTGCTTCCATTTAGCTAATAATTTCTTAAGATCATATCTATCTTGACAAGCAAAGATAGCTCTAGCAGCTTCCTCTTCCATAACATAGCCCTCAGGAACAACAGGTAATTCATAACAAGGGGGGAGAACTTTCATCATCACTATCATCAATAATAGCATCTTCAATAATTTCATTCTCTCTAACCCTAGCAAGTTGTTCATCAAGAAATTCACCTAATGGCAACGTAGTATCACGCAGAGAAGTAGTTTCATCATAAGTATCATGCATAGCAGAAGTGGCATCATCAATAACATGCGACATATCAAAATTCATAGCAGTAGCAGGTTTAGATGTCGCAAGCTTACTCAAAACAGAAGGAGAATCTAGTGCAGAGCTAGATTGCAGTTCCTTACCTCCCCTCGTAGTTGAGGGAAAAATCTTAGTTTTTGCGTCTTTCAAGTTCTTCATAGTGATCAACAGATATGAATCCCAAGTGACTCAAAGAATAGAGCTATGCTTGCCGGCAACAGCGCCAGAAATTAGTCTTGATAACCCACAAGTGTAGGGGATCGCAACAGCTTTTGAGGGCAAAGTATTCAACCCAAATTTGTTGATTCGACACAAGGGGAGCCAAAGAATATTATTGAGTATTAGCAGTTGAGTTGTCAATTCAACCACACCTAGATAACTCAGTATCTGCAGCAAAGTATTTAGTAGCAAAGTAGTATGATAATGAAGGTAACAGTGGTAAAAGTAAAGATAATAGTTTTGTAGTAGTTGTAACAGTAGCAACGGAAAAAGTAAATAAGAGAAACACAAGATATGAAAATCTCGTGGGCATTGGATCAGTGATGGATAATTATGTCGGATGCAATTCCTCATGTAATAGCTATAACATCGGGTGACACAGAACTAGCTCCAATTCATCAATGTAATGTAGGCATGTATTCCGAATATAGTCATACGTGCTTATGGAAAAGAACTTGCATGACATCTTTTGTCCTACCCTCCCGTGGCAGCGGGGTCCTAGCGGAAACTAAGGGATATTAAGGTCTCCTTTTAATAGAGAACCGGACCAATGAATTAACACATAGTGAATACATGAACTCCTCAAACTACGGTCATCACCGAGAAGTATCCCGATAATTGTCACTTTGGGGTTGTCGGATAATAACACATAATAGGTGACTATAGACTTGCAAGATAGGATCAAGAACACACATATATTCATGAAAACATAATAGGTTCAGATCTAAAATCATGGCACTCAGGCCCTAGTGACAAGCATTAAGCATAGAAAAGTCATAGCAACATCAATCTCAGAACATAGTGGATACTAGGGATCAAACCCTAAAAAAATAACTTGATTACATGGTAAATCTCATCCAACCCATCACCGTCCAGCAAGCCTACGATGGAATTACTCACACACAGCGGTGAGCATCATGAAATTGGTGATGGAGGTTGGTTGATGATGACGATGGCGACGAATCCCCCTCTCTGGAGCCCCGAACGGACTCCAGACCAGCCCTCCCAAGAGAGATTAGGGCTTGGTGGCAGCTCCGTATCGTAAAACGCGATGAAACTTCCTCTCTTATTTTTTTCTCCGCGAGACGGCATATATGGAGTTGGAGTTGAGGTCGGTGGATCCTCAGGGGGGCCATGAGATAGGGGGCGCGCCCAGGGGGGTGGGCGCGCCCCCGCCCTCGTGGACAGGGTGTGGGCCCCTGGTCTTGATTCTTTCGCCAGTATTTTTTATATTTTCCGAAACTTGCCTCCGTGGATTTTTAGGACATTCTGAGAACTTTTGTTTTCTACACATAAAACAACATCATGGCAGTTCTGCTGAAAACAATGTCAGTCTGGGTTAGTTTCATTCAAATCATGCAAGTTAGAGTCCAAAACAAGGGCAAAAGTGTTGGGAAAAGTAGATACGTTGGAGACGTATCATTCATCGTTTGCCAACACGCAAGACATCTAGCATCAAGGTGCACGTGTTATGCAAGGATCGTTCCATCTATATGAAGAACACGTGGGACTGGAACTCGAGACGGACATGTACCCATGTCAGGACCCCGACTCAATGCCACATCGACCTAGCATGTAACACCTCATATCACTTTGCGGCCTCACGCACGGTATTCCCACGGGTGTCGCCTTACCTTTGCCCGGGACCGTTTGCGCCTTTTGGCACACGTATATGACAGTGTTGCTAGCATCCATATGATAAGGAGCCCGGGCTGACATGGCTAGTCGTAAACCCAAAGTGGCACAGACTTATAGGGACAGGCATCCATGACCCGGCATCGAACGTGTCGGTCATCAGCGAGTGAATCCAGGCTGTAGCACTGGGCTAGCAGGACTCCGGTGTACCGGGCTGTAGCGGGCTAACAGGACACCGGTATTCATCGCGTGACATTTCCCCGAAGGGACAGACACAGGAACGAAGAAGGACACATGCCGGCCAGCCTAAGTGTTCCGGAGCAGTAGCAAGCTACCAAGGCTCAATGGAAACACTAGGAGACATTTCCCGGTAAGAGAGGCTACTAAAGATAAACAACTAGATGGTCAGATCCCACACATACCAAGCATTTCAATAACATACACACAATATGCTCGATATGTGCAAATACAACATGGCATCACAACATGACTCTACGACTCAAGTATTTAATCAATAGGCTCCGAGGAGCGAGATATTCAAACATGGGTCTCATGACCCAACACTCAGAGCATACAAGTCAAAGCACAAGCGGAAGCTATCATGTCTGGGTACAGACATCTATAAATGAAAAAAGGCTGAGAAGCCTGACTATCTACCAGATCCTGCCGAGGGCACAAGATCGTAGCTGAGGTAACAAGCTAAACGTCGAAGTCCACACGGAACTACTAGTGAGACCGGAGTCTCTCTGCAAAAACATAAAATAGGCAAACGTGAGTACAAATGTACCCAGCAAGACTTACATCAGAACTAACTACATATGCATCATTATCAACAAAGGGGATGGTGGGGTTTAACTGCAGCAAGCCAGCTTTGACTCGGTGGCTATCCTAAACTACGACTGCAATGTAACTCTTTTGAGGTGGCGCACACGAGTCCACATAGTCACCATATCAATACACCACTATGGAACCGCTCCCGTCTCCCTACGAGAACGCCATCCATAGCACTCACGCTCATCTTGCGTATTTTAGAGTATCCACTTTCACTTGTCTATGAACTATGCAAGGGGTCCAAGCTTCCATATCCGAGGAATCTGGCTATTCGAATAGATGATGTTAACCCTGTAGGGGTGTACTTCTTCACACACGCTTTCGCCACTTATCGCCCTGTACACGTCATGTACCTCGGCAACCTTCAAGCGGAAGCCGGGCGAGGGAGTCGGCCACGACCTGACTAACCGAACAAGTCTCTGGTCCAGGTTTATCGCCTATTCGGGTTCCATCCGCAAGGAGATCCGGCCGGGGTGTCGCTTACGGCCCCAAACGATGTGTGCAGGGTTCCCAAGCCCATCATCCGGGTGCCACTTGGTACACCGGGCCACTGTGCCTAGTCTGTCCCAAGCCCACCCGTACCGGGTGCCACTTGGTAGACTACTAACACTACCTACAAACACCAGAAACTAGTTGCAACTCCTGGACAGAGATCATGTTGATTAATAAGTCGAGAGGGGTCGAGTTACCGGAACCCAATGTGTGGTAGTAACTGGTCATGGATCACAAAACACAGAACTCAGTTCCTGAGGACGGCTGCAATGAGACAACCCACCATGTACTCCTACATGGCCTCTCACCGCTACCTTTACCAAATCGTGTTCACACACTTAGTTCACCCATAGTAGGACATGTTCACACGCCTCTGATTCATCCCCGATGAATCAAACCTGACTCAACTCTAAGCAGTAGCAGGCATGACAAACAAGCATGAATGAGTAGGCACATCAGGGCTCAAACAACTCCTACTCATGCTAGTGGGTTTCATCTATTTACTGTGGCAATGACAGGTCATGCAAAGGATAAAGGGTTCAGCTACCGCAGCAAGTATCAAATATGTCGTTGTTATCCTAATGCAGTAAAGAGAGCAGGAGCGAGAGAGTGGGATTTTATCGGAATGAACAAGGGGGTTTTGCTTGCCTGGCACTTCTGAAGATAACATTGAGTCTTCATCAGTGTCAACGATCACGTCATCGGTATCACGTCTATCGAGAGGGGACAAATACCGGCAACACAGAAAGGAACACAATCAATGCAATGCACAATATGATGCATGATCATGACATGGCAAAATGAATGTGTTTTGAGCTAATGCAACTAGCAACAGATTAAATGAAGTTGGTTTGAATACAAGATTCAAATTCAAACTCCATCTGTGATTATTCAAATGTCATTCACTTTATTTTCCCTAAACAGTAGTGATAAGTTGTTCTAACATGCATGAAAATGGTACAGATGGATTCCTTGAATTTTTCTGATAATTTTTCATATATAAATTATTTAATTTAGAGTTACGGTTGAATTTCTATGATTTATTGAAGTTTTAGCTATTTCCTGGAATTTCCTGATTATTTTTAAAATAAACTAAATTCCAGAAAAGGAATATTGCGTCAGCATGACGCCGGGGTGACGTCAGCAGGTCAAAGGCGTCGACCAGGTCAAACCTGACCAGTGGGGTCCACTGGTCAGTGACCCAGTCAACTAACCAAGTTAGTTAGCCCTAACTAACTTAGTTAGCCGGGCGGGGCCCGCATGTCAGTGGCCTATCTAATTAGCTAAGTTAATTAGCGCTAACTAATCTAACACTAATCAAGCAGGCGCCTGGGCCCACACGTCAGGGGGTCAAACCCCGGGTCAACTCGCCGGAGTTGACCCGCGGCTCGTCGCCGGTGAAGCCCGAGACGGCGGAGGGGGTCGGAATTCCTCCTCCGGCGACCAAATGGCCGGCGGAGGGCAGCTACGTGACGCTGAAGATCCCGCGCGTCGAGTGGTGCGGTCAGTTAGGCCGGGGGCGACCTATATCGACGGCGGCGAGCTCAAAGGCGGCGGCCGGAGTTCGGGCAACCGCGGAGATGGCGCTATAGGGCATGGCAGGGAGCACTCGTGGGTGTTTCGGGTTCGCAGGAGCGCGGTGAGCACGCTGGTGATGCTCGGGCGAGCGGACGAGCTCAGGAGCATGGAGCTCGTCGGCCGTGGCGGCGGCGAGCTTCGGCGGAGGTGGGGAACGGGGCTAGAGCAAGAACGCGAGCAGGAGAGGAGGGGGAATCGGTCCATGAGCTCACTGTGGTTGCAGAGCGCGTCTCAGTGGGCTCGGGGGCGACCTGTCGGCGGTGAATCGAACGGCGGCGATCGCCGGCCGTGGCGACGAAGATGGCGGTGATGGCGTCACTGCAGGGCTCCGGGTGTTTCTTGGAGGGGTGGGGAGGGAGAGTAGGTCGAGGCAGAGCTTTGGGAGGCGTCGGGGAGGCTAGGGGTGGCCGGTGGCCATGGGTACGGCGACGATGACGGCGAGCTCCGCTCGGTGGTGTGCGCGAGAGGGAAGCAGAGGAGGGAATGGGGTCCAGGGGGAGAGAGGAGAGGTGCAGGGGGCGAAGGGGAGTGCGTGGCGTCTCCGGGCGTCGAGGAGGGAGGCAACCAGGCAGGAGGTGGCCAGGGGGGAAGCAGGAGGTGGCCGAGGCCTCTCGGGCGCGCGCCACGCCTCGCCTCTGTTCGTCCTCCTGGCAGAGGAGGAAGAGGACAAGGGGGAGGAGGTGGGCTGGGCTGGCCAGGTGGGGGAGCTGGGCCAGGCTCTGGTGGGCTGCACGGGTAAGGCCAGGTAACTTCCTTCTCTCTCTCTTTTATTTACTGTTTTCTATTTTGTTCTGTTTTGTTTATTTTTATTTAATTTATTTTGCCACTGTTTTGAATTTAAAAATAATTCAAACAATGCCAAAAACTCCTCTGAATATTTTATATTGCTAGATGGACTTTTCCAAAAGCTTATAAAATATATCAGGGGTATTTGAAATTATATTCTAAGTATATGAATATAACTCGAATTCAAATAGCTAATGAATTAAATCCAAAGTCCCAAAAATAATTCCTTAAAAATGTTCAATATTTTGGTTGGGACCAGAACCCTTACCAAAAATTATCAAACATTTAAGAAGAGCATTTTGGAGCAATGAATGAGATTTCTAGGGTTTTTGCCCCTCTTTTATTTAAGTTTTTGAGGCTTCCAAAATTCCCTCAGTTCAAATTTTCAGAATTTAAACATGATGCACACATGAGCTAGCCTAGAGCACTACTAGTAGCTAGGGATGTGACAACTCACCCCCACTAAACAAAAATCTTGCCCCGAGATTCGAGTGTAGGGTAAGGTGAAGGGGAAACGCAACTAGTATAATCTTCACGATCCAGGGTGCACTTCATAGGAACGTTGATTCGATCACCATCATTGTCTTGATGTCTTGCTTTGAGAACTCCAGTTATTATGACAAAGAGAGGAGAAGGAGACTCTAGAAGAATCGATCTTCTCGAAGGTCGAACAACTCAGGATTAACTCACGGAATGGGTCATAGCAACATCTCTCGAGCTGAGACACGAGATACACATCAAGAGGGGTGGAGAGAAACGGATGACGAAGGTTCACTAGGTGGACAACAATTCCACACTTAAGAAGGTGGTAATCGATTATCAACGTAGCGAGGATTTTAGTTGCCATGATAGCACAACGGGGCACCTTAGGGATGGTGACTCGTAGATATATCCCCTTAAGTGAAAAAAAGAATTACTTTTGATTCAGAGATCATTGAAACTCTTTATACCAGCCTAAGGCAATTCTTGAGTGATTGTTTGGAGGGGGTCGGTAGAATGGCATACTCGGACTTGGATGATGTGGATTACCTTGTTGAAGACAACGTAATGGATGAATTTGCTTATCACTGGAAATGGAAGAGACCCATGGTAGAATGGCACATTGGTGGTGCAAACTGGGAACAAAATGCAAATGCTGGGAATGATTCTGGTAACTGGGGAAGAACCCAACAATAGAGGGTGAATTCACTGTTTGAAAGGGTCATAGCATTGCCGAGGTAACTGAGAGCAAACCCAGTTAGTGCCGATGATAACACCTAGCGCTTGTGCGTGCTCTCAAGAACTTGAGCATTTCCATATTCATCAAGGTTTTACCAACATCTGTGTCAAGGATCCTGGCAACACAACATACCACCATGATGAACAACGATGGACGATGCAGATGCATAGAAAGATAACATCAACTCAGATTTCACCCTAGCGAGGCCAAGGAAACAAAATCTGGATGATCGACCGAGAGACATTTAGCACTCCGCTTCTAATGTTCTCCTTGACGTGCTAGTGTAACCCATTCATAGATATGGTTTGATAACTAGAACATCAAGTAAGGTCGGAATTCGGGAGCAATAGAATCCATAAGGAACAGTTACGGAGGTAAATCCTACGAAATCCTTATGGGGAGGTGGCCAACTTCCTCAAACAAGATACTACAATGATAGGTCTTCCGGCTGGGTGTGTTGGCCACGACATCCACTTTACCGGTTATCGAGGGACCAATATTATAGTTGTTGGGAAATGTTCCAACCATCATATCTGCCTGAGATTCAGATCTGGTTGGTGTCAGGATATTCCAGACTCATCGAGTCTAGGAAGAAAAATGAAAGTTTGCAACACAAATCGACGAGATGACGTTGCGAGATTCTCGGGAAATGAACTACGATAGCAAGCTCCAAAACATGAGCTGGTTCTGCTACAAACATGTGAACATGTTATCCCAGACAAGCACGACCACATGGTAGTCTTATAATAAACACTACCGAGTTCTGGTTGGGAACCATCATCGAGGATATCAAAGTTCTTGATTAAGCCCGGGTTAGCTCTTAAAAAGAACTCCTTCTCCTAGAACAAATCAGTCAGTGGCTTGGTGTGCTAGGATACACATATGGAATGAAGATGATCAGTCTATCAAACCACAGAATACTTCGCACGTGCATAACTGACTTTGGATGGTTCCAGAGGAGGTAAAACATGCTTTCTCGAATTCACGGCGGCAACTTACATCAAATGCACGTGAATCAAAGGAAGTCACTTCTTCCATCCAAACATATACCTCAGAGACGGAACTCGAAGGCATTGTTTACAAAGTTTCCAACAATAGCTTAATGTTCAACAAAATCATGGAGGAGATAAGGATGTTGTCAACGGGCTCAACAACAATTCATCCGGGTTCCCTTTTTAAAAGGAATTCCATAGTTAAGTGAACACGGTGATAGCATTGGTCAGACCCAAAAGATATAATGGTGTATGCTCGAGGGATCAACCACGAGTAAGACAACATTACGAACATCATTGGTTCTGACTTGATTTGACGATAGCCCACACTCAAATCAAAGGATTGATAAGACAATAGGTCCAGCAACTGATCACAGGGACCAATCGATGAAGATATCATCTTTCTTCAACACACACTACACAAGAATATCCCTTTGGAACGAACTAAGTCAGGCAAGCTTTTATCTTACAACCCTCCAAGTTGTCGTTTAGCTTAACCAACTAGCTCAGGGATATCTAACACCGATTCTTGGAGAGAAGGTGGTTCACAAGAAACCAACTTGATCACGAGCTCAACATAGCGGTCAGGTGACAACCTGGTAATACTTCCGAGAAGATCTTCGGAAATCACGAACCACCGGTATGTTACTAAGCTCGAGAACAATCTTGCTTTTCAGGGCAAGACGATATGATCAATAGAGCAAGGATTTGAAATAATCCTAACTCATCGATCGAGGAGTGAACCAGGAGAATGGACTAGGTAGCACGATCAATCTTAGAATGATGATTCGATAACCAACACACTAAGAATGAAATTATTGTCCTTTAACTACCCAGCAACGAGGTTGCTAGGCGTATTGATTTCACACATCACAATTCATTTGTCGTTATTCCAGTTGCATCAACACGAAGACCGAGGAATGACTAATGATGGCAAGAAGTATCACTGTACCAAGAGTTCATAGGATGGTGTGCAATTCCTATAACAATCCCGATATAAAGATGGTAATACTCCAAGGTAGAACAGAACAAAAGCTGGATTAGCAATTTGATCTGCGGAGCACAACTTCTTTGACCCAATCCTGGATATGGAAGAGGTACTGGAGTTTGTTTCTCCTAGTCATTCTGCGATAGAATGGCTTGACGGACCACAAGAGTAATAGGCATCGATAAACGAACGCACGCATACTCTTGACTATCAATTGATAGACGAGGGTCAGAATGCAACTAAAGAGAACAACTCAAAGGAACATATAATTTTCTGAGTTGTGGATGCATAGATTAGTATGTCGAACCAAGTTCAACATATTTCTTCCGGATAACCCATGCAGAAAGGTAGAACTGGCAGAGTCACGATTTATGAATGGAGAACTCCTCAAGAATAATCCTTTTGTGATATTTCAGTTCAACGAGGAACTTCTGCCATAAGTAGTTCATGGTATCTGGAAGAAGAAGATACCACGGACTTCAAGGACTATCGCAAAGGTTACTAATATCCTAAAGGCGCTAGCAATTACTATCAACATGAAGTAAGTAGAGTGAATCTCGGGTTCAAGAACCCAGGAATAGAATACCTACTACTAAGTAGCATCACGGAATGCTTTCGAGAATGATGGCCAGAATCATCACACTGGGAGCACAAATCATGGCTAAATTACTAGATGATCCCCTAAGACACCTAGGGTCATAATACTAGCTCCAACATATATGTCAAGGCAATAAAGTACCTCAACTCACTAATTAGTGTGGTTAATCTGGCCCAAAGGAACATCGAAACGGGAAGAAAGGATTTGCAAATTGCATCAGATTGTATAGAAACCTGGGATGACTCGGACAGCATAACGGCTGTAAATGCTCAGAAAAGATTTGAGACATTCACAAAATGGTGGCATAACCACTCAGAAACACAATATCAAGGTTTCGAGATCAACAGTTAACATACAGAAGATAGTAGGAACTGAACTGAGGCTTGAATCAACAATCTTATAGGTCTACGGATTAGTAACACGTGATCCTGATAGCAAGAAGAGATAGCCTAGTTCTTAATCCCCGTAGAAGAGAAGATGATGACTGACTCAGATCAGAAGGCATAAGGTGTAAGGAGTAAAAAGAGCCTTACGTTCCATCCCACAATCAATTCCCTTATATAACTAAAGAATTTCTAGACTCAACTTCGACCAGTTTGGCTTGGAGAACCTACAGGCAGTCAAGCTCTGATACCAACGCTGTCAGGACCCCGACTCAATGCCACATCGACCTAGCATGTAACACCTCATATCACTTTGCGGCCTCACGCACGGTATTCCCACGGGTGTCGCCTTACCTTTGCCCGGGACCGTTTGCGCCTTTTGGCACACGTATATGACAGTGTCGCTAGCATCCATATGATAAGGAGCCCGGGCTGACATGGCTAGTCGTAAACCCAAAGTGGCACAGACTTACAGGGACAGGCATCCATGACCCAGCATCGAACGTGTCGGTCATCAGCGAGTGAATCCAGGCTGTAGCACTGGGCTAGTAGGACTCCGGTGAACCGGGCTGTAGCGGGCTAACAGGACTCTGGTATTCATCGCGTGACATTTCCCCGAAGGGACAGACACAGGAACGAAGAAGGACACATGCCGGCCAGCCTAAGTGTTCCGGAGCAGTAGCAAGCTACCAAGGCTCAATGGAAACACTAGGAGACATTTCCCGGTAAGAGAGGCTACTAAAGATAAACAACTAGATGGTCAGATCCCACACATACCAAGCATTTCAATAACATACACACAATATGCTCGATATGTGCAAATACAACATGGCATCACAACATGACTCTACGATTCAAGTATTTAATCAATAGGCTCCGAGGAGCGAGATATTACAAACATGGGTCTCATGACCCAACACTCAGAGCATACAAGTCAAAGCACAAGCGGAAGCTATCATGTCTGGGTACAGACATCTATAAATGAAAAAAGGCTGAGAAGCCTGACTATCTACCAGATCCTGCCGAGGGCACAAGATCGTAGTTGAGGTAACAAGCTAAACGTCGAAGTCCACGCGGAACTACTAGTGAGACCGGAGTCTCTCTGCAAAAACATAAAATAGGCAAACGTGAGTACAAATGTACCCAGCAAGACTTACATCAGAACTAACTACATATGAATCATTATCAACAAAGGGGATGGTGGGGTTTAACTGCAGCAAGCCAGCTTTGACTCGGTGGCTATCCTAAACTACGACTGCAATGTAACTCTTTTGAGGTGGCGCACACGAGTCCACATAGTCACCATATCAATACACCACTATGGAACCGCTCCCGTCTCCCTACGAGAACGCCATCCATAGCACTCACGCTCATCTTGCGTATTTTAGAGTATCCACTTTCACTTGTCTATGAACTATGCAAGGGGTCCAAGCTTCCATATCCGAGGAATCCGGCTATTCGAATAGATGATATTAACCCTGCAGGGGTGTACTTCTTCACACATGCTTTCGCCACTTATCGCCCTGTACACGTCATGTACCTCGGCAACCTTCAAGCGGAAGCCGGGCGAGGGAGTCGGCCACGACCTGACTAACCGAACAAGTCTCTAGTCCAGGTTTATCGCCTATTCGGGTTCCATCCGCAAGGAGATCCGGCCGGGGTGTCGCTTACGGCCCCAAACGATGTGTGCAGGGTTCCCAAGCCCACCATCCGGGTGCCACTTGGTACACCGGGCCACTGTGCCTAGTCTGTCCCAAGCCCACCTGTACCGGGTGCCACTTGGTAGACTACTAACACTACCTACAAACACCAGAAACTAGTTGCAACTCCTGGACAGAGATCATGTTGATTAATAAGTCGAGAGGGGTCGAGTTACCGGAACCCAATGTGTGGTAGTAACTGGTCATGGATCACAAAACACAGAACTCAGTTCCTGAGGACGGCTGCAATGAGACAACCCACCATGTACTCCTACATGGCCTCTCACTGCTACCTTTACCAAATCGTGTTCACACACTTAGTTCACCCATAGTAGGACATGTTCACACGCCTCTGATTCATCCCCGATGAATCAAACCTGACTCAACTCTAAGCAGTAGCAGGCATGAGAAACAAGCATGAATGAGTAGGCACATCAGGGCTCAAACAACTCCTACTCATGCTAGTGGGTTTCACCTATTTACTATGGCAATGACAGGTCATGCAAAGGATAAAGGGTTCAGCTACCGCAGCAAGTATCAAATATGTCGTTGTTGTCCTAATGCAGTAAAAGAGAGCAGGAGCGAGAGAGTGGGATTTTATTGGAATGAACAAGGGGGTTTTGCTTGCCTGGCACTTCTGAAGATAACATTGAGTCTTCATCAGTGTCAACGATCACGTCATCGGTATCACGTCTATCGAGAGGGGACAAATACCGGCAACACAGAAAGGAACACAATCAATGCAACACAGAAAGTGAATGTGTTTTGAGCTAATGCAACTAGCAACAGATTAAATGAAGTTGGTTTGAATACAAGATTCAAATTCAAACTCCATATGTGATTATTCAAATGTCATTCACTTTATTTTCCCTAAACAGTAGTGATAAGTTGTTCTAACATGCATGAAAATGGTACAGATGGATTCCTTGAATTTTTCTGATAATTTTTCATATATAAATTATTTAATTTAGAGTTACGGTTGAATTTCTATGATTTATTGAAGTTTTAGCTATTTCCTGGAATTTCCTGATTATTTTTAAAATAAACTAAATTCCAGAAAAGGAATATTGCGTCAGCATGACGCCGGGGTGACGTCAGCAGGTCAAAGGCGTCGACCAGGTCAAACCTGACCAGTGGGGTCCACTGGTCAGTGACCCAGTCAACTAACCAAGTTAGTTAGCCCTAACTAACTTAGTTAGCCGGGCGGGGCCCGCATGTCAGTGGCCTATCTAATTAGCTAAGTTAATTAGCGCTAACTAATCTAACACTAATCAAGCAGGCGCCTGGGCCCACACGTCAGGGGGTCAAACCCCGGGTCAACTCGCCGGAGTTGACCCGCGGCTCGTCGCCGGTGAAGCCCGAGACGGCGGAGGGGGTCGGAATTCCTCCTCCGACGACCAAATGGCCGGCGGAGGGCAGCTACGTGACGCTGAAGATCCCGCGCGTCGAGTGGTGCGGTCAGTTAGGCCGGGGGCGACCGATATCGACGGCGGCGAGCTCAAAGGCGGCGGCCGGAGTTCGGGCAACCGCGGAGATGGCGCTATAGGGCATGGCAGGGAGCACTCGTGGGTGTTTCGGGTTCGCAGGAGCGCGGTGAGCACGCTGGTGATGCCCGGGCGAGCGGACGAGCTCAGGAGCATGGAGCTCGTCGGCCGTGGCGGCGGCGAGCTTCGGCGGAGGTGGGGAACGGGGCTAGAGCAAGAACGCGGGCAGGAGAGGAGGGGGAATCGGTCCATGAGCTCACTGTGGTTGCAGAGCGCGTCTCAGTGGGCTCGGGGGGCGACCTGTCGGCGGTGAATCGAACGGCGGCGATCGCCGGCCGTGGCGACGAAGATGGCGGTGATGGCGTCACTGCAGGGCTCCGGGTGTTGCTTGGAGGGGTGGGGAGGGAGAGTAGGTCGAGGCAGAGCTTTGGGAGGCGTCGGGGAGGCTAGGGGTGGCCGGTGGCCATGGGTACGGCGACGATGACGGCGAGCTCCGCTCGGTGGTGTGCGCGAGAGGGAAGCAGAGGAGGGAATGGGGTCCAGGGGGAGAGAGGAGAGGTGCAGGGGGCGAGGGGGAGTGCGTGGCG
>NC_041393.1:143332707-143336089 GCF_002162155.2 Triticum dicoccoides | reverse complement strand
TTTCTATTTTGTTCTGTTTTGTTTATTTTTATTTAATTTATTTTGCCACTGTTTTGAATTTAAAAATAATTCAAACAATGCCAAAAACTCCTCTGAATATTTTATATTGCTAGATGGACTTTTCCAAAAGCTTATAAAATATATCAGGGGTATTTGAAATTATATTCTAAGTATATGAATATAACTCAAATTCAAATAGCTAATGAATTAAATCCAAAGTCCCAAAAATAATTCCTTAAAAATGTTCAATATTTTGGTTGGGACCAGAACCCTTACCAAAAATTATCAAACATTTAAGAAGAGCATTTTGGAGCAATGAATGAGATTTCTAGGGTTTTTGCCCCTCTTTTATTTAAGTTTTTGAGGCTTCCAAAATTCCCTCAGTTCAAATTTTCAGAATTTAAACATGATGCACACATGAGCTAGCCTAGAGCACTACCAGCAGCTAGGGATGTGACAACCCAGGAGTGGACGTACGAACCTGAGTAATGTAGCGCAGTAAGTGAAGTAGAAAGGCACAAATGGTATGAACATTCATGGCATATAGGGTGTGTTTGGTTGCATTCTCGTCTCAGCATAGTTGTTCCCTCTTCATGCATGCTCAACTCAACACCCCTCTTCATGCATGCTCTCTTCATGCATGCTTCTAGTGTATTTGTGCTAAACTAGTGTGGACTCATGCACCCTCCATACACTCTACCAAACACCCAAAAGTAGGTCAAGAAGGGAACTCTTGGGCGGCATTTGTCTCTTACTACGTACTACCACTAAATGTTGTACGTGCAATGCATGGTGATGTTATGGAGTACGTGCCTAAGTACTCTACTACTACTATATTAGTTGGAGGCACATATTAACTTTTATATTTGTTTACGTGTATGCCCCAAGACCTTCCAACTAGACATGTATTTCTCTCCAGGTCGCACTTTGTATCGTTCATACCACTAAGTACTACTACGTGCGGTCTCCGACCCAGAAGTGGAAGAAGTGGAGACGCTCTACCACGCTGTTTTTCTACACTGGGCTCTACCACGTTGTTCATGTCCCACTCCTTTCGATGACGTGTGGGACATCCAACACGTGCCGTGTTTGGCACCCTTCGTCGTAAGAGTTGAAATGCTAGCATTCATCAGAAATAAAAAATAATTATAAATCAGCAGTGATACTATTTTTTGAGAACCAATCAGCAGTGATACTATACCACGTGGTTTCCTTGCTCCTCGATATCGGAAAGAATACTTCTATTCGCCAACATGTGGGACGTCGACCATCCTGGTCCACTTGCCATGCACGCAAAACTCCGAGGGAGAGTCACCCAGGTCATCGCGCCGCAGTAACAATGACTAATGAGCTGTCAAATCACAGGCCCACTTTCCACTTTGAAGTTGCTCGGACGAAGGAACCATCATGACTTCTTTGAATTCCACTTCTTGAAGAAAACTACTGTACCAGCAGTACTGCTAGCTATAGTAGTTACTCCAACAGAGGCCTCCTTTGGTTCATAGGATAGGAATTTTATAGGAATATGAAAATCATAGGAAGTGAGATGACATGCATCTCAATTCCTATAGAGAAAGAGATGCCATTTGATGCATAGGATAGAAATTTTTCCATTTAGTCTAGGCTAATGTACTGGTAATTTGATTTAAAAACTATAGTAGTAACTAGTAGTACTGGTACATGCTCGTACTCAGACACAGACACACACACACGCACACTAACTACTAGCACTACTACTTCTCACATGCTGGCCAGACGCCGTAGTTCTCCTTCCCGGCTTTGTTGGCGACAGCCCACCGTGCCTGGATCTCTGCCGACCTCTCCGCAGCAGCGCGTGCGTCCTTATCTTTCTTGCGGCGGCGGGCCTCTCTTTTCTTGAGTGCTTTTTGACTTTTCCGCTCCCTCTGTGCGGCTTTGGCTGCCTCTTGCTCTACCGCCCATTCGGACTTGGCATCTTCAAATTCCTCCCACATAGTTGTGAGGTCGCGAGCGGCGATGAACTCGGCATGGCGGGATGCCATCGCTTCCCTACCATTTTGTGTGCTTTCGTGGGCGGCATGGAACTCAGCGCGGCGGGATGCCATTTCTGCCTTACTGGTTAGTGTGCGGCGCGATGGCAGGAACGAAGCTTGGTGAGAGCTCTGGGGTGGAGTGGCCGGACAACCGTATAGTGCATTGGTTTGTCAAGAGCTCAAGGACAGAAGATGAAGGAAATTTGGATTCCCCTTCAATCCTGGTCATTTATTACCAAGTAAAATGCATTGGCGGTCATCGAACTTGTCTTGATAGCTCACTTTGATCATTGTATACGAGATATGGTGATTATATGGTCACTAGCTCAGCGTATAGCTCCGTATTTGTCTGGTTGACCAGTCAAACAGTCTGCATGCGCCTCATCAGCTCGTGTTCTTTATCTATCTACGCGGGCCTACCTGTCAATGGAGAAAGAAACATTGTAAAAACCAAAATTATGCGTATGTGGGGAATCAAACCACGGACTCGTCGCTGCAACGCACCCTCGTCAGCCAAATGAAAATGAAATACTTCGCGTCAGACACTCACGCTCACGCTGTCAAAGCATGCTAATGCATGCACGTCGCCCTCTAAATCAAAGTTCTGCTCATGACGCAACGCAAACGGCGAGCCCATCACCTGCGCGCCCCGGCGGTGCCTGACATTACTGTTTAGACGTTTGATGGAGGCCTACGCGAACGCCGAGCATGTATTCACCTGGCTCAACACCAACGGTCATACTCGGAGCGACTTGCTCAGGTATATCGTCCATCTCAACGACAATTTATAAAACAGCCTAGCTAGAGAGGGTACTATGGTAGTATGGTACGGAATATGTACTATCGTGAGCGACCGATCTTAGTGCCACTGCACACTGAAACCCCTTCCATCGCTAGCATGCGCTTCGCGCCTGAAACGGTCACCATCTCTCCAGAATGTCAATGCCGCATTCACCGGACTTAACTGCAGGTGCAATTGGTGTGTCACTGACATGTAGGCCAGATGCCCGTTGGGCCCACATGTCATTGACCCAACGCATCTGCAGTTAAGTCACTGAAGCAGCGTCCACATTCACGCCCGACGAACCTACTCCGGTGCCAGTTGTCCATTCGTCTGCCGCGGCTCATTTCCATTCGCCCGCTATATTAACTTGAGCCCCAACTCCCAGCCATAGCCAAAGACCCACACTTATTCTCCTCCAGTCCCTTCCTTCTGTCGGTACCACTCCAACCATGGCCTCCTAGTGCTCCGAAGCTCTCTTGGACGTACTGTCGCAGGAGCAGACAAGGGACATCGGCAGCTTTGCTCCGGGCACGCTCCAAAGCTCTCTTCGACGTACTATCGCAGGAGCATACGAAGGAGATCGCCG
>NC_041393.1:143319265-143332471 GCF_002162155.2 Triticum dicoccoides | reverse complement strand
CGCCGCCACGACCATGAACCCGGCGCACGTGCGCGGCCGCAGCCGACAGTGAGGAAGAGTAGTACATGGTAGGTCGCCGCCGCTCTGGTCCTAGGAAGGCCACCGCTTACTCCACTCAGTCGATGCCAAGCTTGGTGGGGTAAACATCAGTGGCCGATTAGCCGCTTGACAGCGACGTGGAGGCAGAAATCTTCGGAACCTTGTGCTCTGGAGGAGGAGGTTATCGAGGCGGATGAGGAGGAGGCAAAGGCAATGGCCAACTTTCTCGGGTTCATGGCCGGACATGGTGGTCGGGCGCCGGCGATAGTTTAGATTAGGTTTACAGTAGGTTTTAGTATGGTTTGTGTGAAATATATAATGAATTTCGTCCAGTTTGTAGGAAAAGTTTTTCGAAATGTAATGAATTTCATCCGGTTAATTTGAAATTTTCTTTTTTTGCATGAATTTCGTCCGGTTATGTTCGTATAGTTGTCGAAAGGTATGCGGGCAGCATCGGATGGCATCCATCAGTGTCCTCGGACAGATGCCGGTGTAAATTTGTGGGCCAGCGCTAAAGATGCCCTAACTATCATGCTATAATCGCTAACAGTCCTCCAATATTTGGTAGGGAACAGTTATCCCTTGATCAAAATCAGATCCGTGGTCTTTCGCACTCCTCCCGCGTAAGAGTGTAAACTCTTGCTTACATAAAAATGGAGCAAGTGGACGGCACTGTAGCACGTCATATCACTCGAACTAGCCCGCCTAACGAGCGGGAAAGCACCGCCCTCATCATTTTGTTCTGGATTTCTATCGATCGATCACGCGAAAATGTTATGCTTCGCAAGTTCTAAAGGAAAAGGCGGCACACTTACGACTCGTACACGTCGCACCCCCGACAGACCGGCTCGCATGCCGCTCACCAGAGGGGACACGCGTTGTCTTGCAATTTCAATGACAAGTGGGACCGTAATTGAATAAACCGTCGATAGTCGAAATCTAATCGCTTGGCGAGCGTCGACTGAGAAGAGAGCAATGGGGGAGGGAGAAGAGATCTCCCGCCTGCCGCGCATGGACTCCAAGAAATATATGGTGATAATGTGAGGTGGGCCATGCTGGAGTTCGGACAGTTTCCGGAGCCCGCTCTCACCGCCCTGGCCCCTCAAGACGCCAGCTGCCCGCCACATGCATGCATAGCAAGTAGTACTCCTTATGTGGAGGAGAGAGAGGCATTGACAAAGTCAAGGAGTGGGCTCCACAAGAGCCCGTCTCTACACATGCTCCTAAGTATAAAAAAATAATTCTAAAAAAAGGCATAAAAAACAATTGTGTCTAAAAAAGAAAGGTAAAAAACATTTGAGAGGAAATGATAGAGAGAAAGTGAGAAAAAGTTGTAACCTGGGCATTACATGAGGAAGGAGGGAGTGGTGCACATGCCAAGTTCACGGGGCTGCCGTGTTTCACACTCCTCTGTTGTAACAGTGGAGACCATAGCTTTCATCACAAATAAACAATGAATACTCGTTGCTCGTCCTCTATATCGGAAAGAATACTTTCATTCACCGACATGTGGGACGTCGACCATCCTGGTCCACATGCCATGAACAAAATTATACTGGTCTACCCCGATCGTATCGCAGGCCCAACCTTTCCCACTGTAAGTTGATCGGACGAAGGAACCATCACGACGTCATTGAATTCTGCTTCTTCAAGAAAACTTACTGTACCCGCAATACTGCAACCACACGCGAAGACTAGACGGCACTGTACCATGTCATATCACTGAAACCCACTAGGCCAAACTAGCCCGCCTAGGTCATCTATTTTGGAACGGAGGGAGTACGTCTCTGCACTGCTATGATTTTGTGTTGCACGTTCTCTGTACTTTTGCTACAATTTTCCTAACCTATGAACCAAATGAGGCCTAAATGTATCTGTGTCGACTATTGTCTGATCGATCGCTAAGCCTACAATTTTAGGAGCTACGGCTATTGGTCGATCGACGAGGGATAGGTATAAGCGTACCACGAGCTCATCAGCCCCAACGTTTCTTTTTGGTGAGTGTTTTGCAAGCACTATAGCTCACACAGTAGCTAGCCTACTAACACCAAGAATCATCAAACAAGCCCTGCTGACATGATAAACAGTTCAAGCTTACATCTAAGCATGCCATATATTACATCAAAAGCTGGTGAGGATACATCTGTTTCCATAACTTGGAGAGGGTTCGCATGATTCATCGCATGATTAACTATCAAACAAAAGTAGCAAGTACCGCCCACACAAGAGAGTGCACTAGCCCTAAGATGGTTTGATAACACGCATCATTCTGGTAATTAAAGACAGGGCAGTGCAAACTACCCTGAATGATTAGCGCAACCAACTATTTCTTGTCATCGATCTCTCGGGCAATGACCACAGCACAGACAGCGGCATGGGAATCGATTTATGGGTCGATGTCCATAGGACTGACCACGACATCGAAATCAATCTCTGGGGCGATGTCCACAGGATGGACAGCGGCATCGGAATTGATCTCCAGGGCGATGCCAACAGGACGAGCTGCGACATCGGAATCATCATGGACGTCCATCGGCACCTGCACAACCCTAACATATTAGCAAGCACATTGCAAATAATCAAAAACCACAACTATGGTAATAAGCCATTATTTTTTACCTTGTGCAGCTCACCGGGGGATCTCATCCCTCCGGGGGCCATCTCCTTGTCCTCGATGGGGGCCATCACCTTGCCAGGGGAATACTGCTTCTCAACGGAGACTATCTCCTCAAACTCGGCCTTGAGCCTCGTATAGGTGGATATCAGAGTTCCTGGGGTAGGCACGGTGGGGCCCTTGCTCTTCTTCCAACTTTCTTTGAGGAGTTCGTCCGCCAACTCTTTGCCTAGTGCTCCAGGATCCATCAATGAACTGACAAACAAAAAGCAATCAAAAGGAAACCACAATCGCAATGAAAATGGGAAAAAAATAGGATGTGAGAATCGGTTGGTGCTTCACAAAAAGAAGATTCTTGGAATGAAATTATAGCAGCATAACTGATTCGCCCACCTTTCCTTCATCGGTACAGAAGAAAAATGGCAGAAGTGAGTAACCTGGAGTGAGGTTTTCTTCAAGAAAGGGAAGAAAGGGCTTAAACGAGCGTTCTAGTGAAATGATGGTTGCTTCATCCAGTCCAACTTGGAGGCCACCTTACCACTGCTGGTAAAGGTGTGGGTTTTGTGATCTGAAGGGTCATGACGGCCACACAGGGGTGACATGTGAGTCTCGACTGTAGCACCTCACTATGATTTGGTGGATGGCACGCCGGCCCGGATGCTTTGAAATGTCCCGCATGTAGATAGAGCGGCTAGTCATATAGGATTGCTCAATATTGTGCACCGCGACCAAGGCGGAGAGGAAAATGAGAGAACTACGTGATTAATGCATGAGTTTAATTAGGGTAGTTTTGTAAAGTATGAAATACATTCCTCCAATCGCAAAATGCCTTGGTTCATGAGATTTGAGATTTGAGACCTATAGACCGGAAGGGAGGGAGTACTACACGCGGTGTAGTCTAGTCACTTGTTGAAATCTCTAGAAAGGCAAATACTCCTTTCCGGTTTACAGGGCTATACTACTCCCTCAGTCTAGGTGTGTAAGTTATCTTACGAAAACCAAATAGTCCCAAAACACTTAGGCGCGGTGCATTAAATTCTACCTTGTTTCTTGTTTCTTGACATACCAACCAATAAGAGATGAGAGGTGTGCATGCTTTTAATGACTTGCAATGGCTAATTCATTGCATGCAATGCTATTAATTAGCAAATAAACATTGGTGACCCCAGGAGGAAACGGTGCTAAGCGCGTGGACCTATGCAGAATGAGTACCAACTAGTGGATGATGGAGTTTAATTGTTAAACAATACTCCCTCCGTCTAGGAGTTCTATTTGTCTCATGCAAGAGCCTGGCTAGTATATGCATGCTCCAAGGCACCGCACCATACGAGCGTTCGCAACTGCCACGTTCGGGTTGCGCTTGGCTCTTCGCCTCTTCGAGAAGACAAACAATGATGTTACTCCTACTTCTATAGTATCGAGTCCACTGCTGCATGTCCGTCCACCTCGTGCGGGAGGGATAGCGTGTAGCGAAAGCTTCTACATACTACTCCTGCCTTTGCGTCTATGACAGGTGGGCCCAACAGCTGGTTGGCCTTCGTGTCATGCAGCCAAAGGCAGGTGCAGTTAAGGCACCGGAGCTCAGTCCGCGAGGGAGAGGGCATTGTAGTAATCAAATTTCTCAGTCTTATACGAGTTCACGTGACACATCAAAGCACTGTACTTGATATAAGTCTTTTTACACATTTCAAATGGACTACTTCGTATGTAGACATATTCTACTTCATATGTAGTCACATGTTGCAATCTCTAAAAAGACTTATATTTGGAAACGAAGGGAGTACAACGCATGCATGCATGCCGTGACTTTCCTTTTGATACATGCATGTGTTGATTTGATGCACCTTGCCAAATTTTGACAACAAAGTTAACTAACCAAATTTTCATGCATGTCACAAAAAATTACGGGGCTGTTTGGATTGTGACTATGTTTGTCTTATGTTGCCACATTATTTTTCCCACACTTGCCACACTTTCCTAACCTGAGTTGCTCAAATTGTTAGACACACTTTGGCTTTCCTAAGGGAATCTTGCCACAATTTTTGTGTCTATGACATGTGGGGTTCACTGCTAATAAAAAAAATCTTGTCTTAGGTGTGGCTAATAAAAAAGACTTATATTTAGGAACGGAGGGAGTAGAAAATATAAATAATAATGCATGTTGGGGCAACCCATGTTTCCGCTAATTTTAGCCGTGGGCTTGTTCACAATTTTTACGAGGGGGTGGTTGTTCATTTAATTGAGGGACTTGTAGTACCAGACTTGAACAATACAAAGTGCGACCTGTCACACCGTAACACCACTTGGAACAAGCGGGTCGCTATCTCAGAAAACAATCAACAACTAAAAAACCGCGACCTGGCATGTAGTAGTACACAATTTTAAACGATTCTTTTGATGGAGTGAAAAAGGAAATTACCCCACTACGTATATATAGGTCGGAGCCTCCGTGCTTGCTTGCTAGGGTTGCTCTATTCACACACTCTCATCCTCTCCAGATCTAAACAAGATAGGGGTAGTAACACTATCTTTCTCCCTTCAAAAAACACTGGCTTTCTATCCTCACTGTTGGTTACAGATCCGGACGTATCCCCCTCCGCCAGTGAAGAGGAGGAGGGGTAGCATTTAGGCCGTCATCGACAGCGAGGGAGGAGACCCACTGCCAGCCGCACCGTTATCTCTGGCCGAGTGCCGGCGCGGGAGGTCCTCCGGTCCCTTCGTCGTTGCCTGTGGGCTGATCTGGCCTCCCGCCGACCACAAATCCACATCCCGACGACCTTCAGGTATATCTTCGTTCGAAACCGCCTTAGCTCTACTTCTCCAGCTCGCTACGTTGCTGCATGTGCATCATTTTCTACCTCTCAGCCCCTCTCGATCGGATGGTCCAACGTCACCTTTTTTCTATTGTTAGAGGTAAAGCTACTTCATGGAGTCGAATCTTGTACTCCCTCCATCCGAAAATACTTGTCATTGAAATGGATGTATATGGATGTATTTTAGTTCTAGACACATCCATTTTGATGACAAGTAATTCTGGATGGAGGGAGTACATGGTTCAAACAAGAAATAAAGTGGGGGTGGGGGAATTTAGTATGTACATCGGACTTGGTACAAACAGGAAGGAAAGGGGGTGAAAGTAGTACAGACTGGTCATCCAACCGGTCTCTTGGTCGAAAAGGGAAATATAGGGGTAATGTCGTACACAATGGTATGACCAGGACTAGATTTGCTATCCACACATAGGAGTAGGTGTCTAGAGTGAACAAAAATGAGACCAACCTAGATATGTTTCTTGGATGTTTGTTTCTCAGGGCAACAAACTATGAATCACCACTTTATGCCCCTGTTTACGTACATGGTGCTGGACTGCTGGTGCACCCACTATCCCATGCCCTTATACCAAATATTTAGCTGTTCTTAATCTAATGTCACTGGTAAAAATGAAGCCATGCCACTGTTATAAGCCATGACAAGTTTAGCCAAATGTTTTTGCCTGTAATTGTTTGAGACACTGACTGTTTCCTCTGTACCTTTTTGTGCAAACAGGGATATCCAATTCACCTGGTTGCTGTTGTGACCTTTTGATTCACTAAACAAAACTCTTCTTAAAAGAAGTGACTTTTGTGCTGTTTAACTGGAATGTCAGAATGGAACAGTTGATTCATTTCGGTGGAACTGCACAAAGGGAGATCTGTGTTCCTATCCTCATCATCCATATTGGCGCCATAACCTTCCTTTAGGTAAGAATGATATTTAATGCATGTGTTCATCTCTATTTTCCGACTGCCATGAGAAAATAATGCTATTTTTTACTAGTACACTTGTACTCCCTCACTGACAAAACCAAATCTGAATTAGAAGGCCAATCATGTACTTGGTTTCACCAACTGGTGAGGAGAAAGAGAAACAGAGCATGGAGGGGAAGAAGAAGAAGAAGAATAAATAGTGCCAAGGCGATCTTGCTGAAGCCAGAGGCCTCAGTCGAGTTCATTCAAGGGCTCTGGCAATGACTACCTTACATGTGAGACAATCCTCCAGGGATCCCTTCCACTTCTGTTGGCTCACTTAATTAATTAGGAGTACTTAAGTACCACTAATTTATTACTACCTAATTTTCCTTTTGGAGTTAAACAAATCTTTAGTAGGACCCTATGCTGAATCATGTACGTGTGCATGTTTGTCAATGGAGGTGAATCATGTGGTGGAACAGGGAGGGAATATTATTAGTGTCATGACATAATAGTGCTATTGTTTTGCATGTCAATTTATTGCCATTGGTTCAATGAGGCAATGTTTGCGTATTGTCCATCATGAATTTGATGCTACTGTTTGAGTAATATGCTAATGTCTTCCTATCCTTTCTCACTAAGCTAATGAAGGTTTCACCTTGTTCCTACTTGTGCAAACAGGGATCATGTTGTGCCAATCATACATTTTAGTGGAACTACACAAGACAATACAATGAACTATATCCCAACCAGTGCTTTAACTCTACTGGAAGTTCTTGATAATCTTTCGATATAATCTCAACACTGGTAAACAAGAGTGATTTCAACCATACATTTGAAGTGCACAAAAATATATACTATTGTGTGATTCCAGTGAGTGCTTTATCATCTCTTATGGGACTACATGAATAAGCTTTTTTTCTTAGGTTGTTACGGGCCTAAGGCCTTCATCCATATTAGTTTGTTGTCATCTCTATTTGTATCGTGCTACTGTCATGAGAAACCCCTTTATCTTTGCACGTTAAAGTTTTGCAACCTATGATAAATGGCAATGCTTTGAGTGTTGAGCTAATTGGCACTGATTAAATAAACTAATACCTCTCTTTAAGCAAGACTACTATGTTGCTAACTTTACCCATTAAGATAATGATGGTGCTTCTATTTGTTAGTGTATCTTTCATCAACTAGTCCCACTATTACAGTAATCTCACTCTCTCAATATATGTGCCAACAGGGATGCTCGATTTTGGTGGAACTGCACAAAAACTTTGGGTGCTTCATTGCCTCGACAGCTTCCGTCCTTTCCTGTCAGTCGCTAATCTCATCTTGCTTTCTTCCTTCGCTGTCAGTCGCTTCGCTTATCTCGGCTTCCAGTCAAAGGGAATAGTAATTTATATGCTACCTCACACAGGTTGGTACTGGTCTTTATGCTGATTATTGTGCTTGTCATATGTATTGGTAATTTGGTATTGTGCTACTATTTGCCGAGTTCATAAAGGAGTGATTTGGAGCCTGAACTCACAGGTAAATCATTACATCGGGTGATTTCAGTAGAACTGCACAAAATGATCAGATGGACAGGTACTTATGCTGTTGCAATGTACTCCAAAGTTCACGCAGACAAGCATCGATGTTGATAAGTAGAAGTGCCTATATTCATTCGAGTATCAACCGGCGTCAACCAATTGTCAAACTCCAAGTATTAGGAGAGTGAACGCCAAAAATATTGCTTGGTGCATAGCCTAGAAAAACGCAGTCCAGTCTTTGGTCCCAACTCGTGCCTTTTGGTTATCGGCACATATGGTAGCGAAATATATGGCATGGAGTCTAAAGATTCCAGACAAGTTGGTCGACGCGTATATTGATCTGGCACTTAATCAATCTGCACGCCAAGGATGCTCCATTTCAGTTGAACTGCACAAAAAAATTGGGTGGTTCATTTTCTCAACCGCCTCCTTTCTCGTCTGCAATGTAGAATTTTGGCGAGATACAGGACCAAGATGAGCCAGTAAACTAGTTCGATGAAAGTAGTGGCCAAGTTGCTCAAACCTCCCTCGGCACGAGGCCACTATTTGAGGATAAACCTACAAGCAAAGTTCAAATTGTCTGTGCTGCCTCTTATGTACTCGAAAGTTTACTCGTACAAGAACTAATTTTAGCAAGAAGTACCTCCAATTGAACACCATTTACCAGTCTGTACCCTAGGTAATTAAAGTTCATCCATGTGTCATATTGGCTGTGATCTCAATCATTTGGATGCATAAACATACTAAACATGTGTATATCTGAATCTTTTTGTGAATTATGTATGAATATTTTCGTGTGATCTATCAATCATTTGGATGCATAGATATGTCGAGCTTGTGTATATATGAATCTTTTGAGTTGTTGTTAGTGAATGTTGGCTATGAATATGAACGTGTCCTGTGAACCTGAGTTTGATACGAATGTTTACCTTTTCTGTTGTATTTGTGTGTGAACTTGTTAGTATGCCTACTGTGGGGTATGTGACGTGTGGGTGTCAACAACACACCTTCTTCCCGAGAAGAATTGCACCTGCTTTGTTAGGGTAGCAACGGTGCATCAGCTCTTTTTAATCTTTTTATTACTCTATCTTCCCCTCTCCCCCGCTTAACCCCTGTCGTAATGTTTTCGGCCTCAAAACAAACATAGTACTACATTGTTTTTGGGGCTTGATGAAAAATCAAGTGCTGGTTTTTGTAGGTTGGCCCGCCCAGCAAATGGGCTGCTGGTCCACCACGACGGACTAGGAGGCTAAAAATACAAGTTGTATGGTGCAGAGGCAAGTAAAAAACGCTATCGAGAGCCATCCACTGAAGAAAAAAAATCGCTCCTGATGTGCTTCTTCAGTGGTGCCGCCGGCCCCCTCTTAAATCCAGTTTGCTCGAGGATCTGGTATCATTTTTTTCAGAGGGCGAACAAGTATCAGCTAGGCCTAGATTTTGTATTTTAACATGCGTAGCCCACGACATACGGAGACAATGGTTTCAACTTATTTTTTGAGGTCCATACCGGCCTATGGGATTTTTCTTAAAGATTGGCAGCCCAATGTATTTTTTAATAAAACTCAGGTCTCTATTCTATTTATCTATATATAAGAATAATAATGTGTCCAATTTATGTTTTCCCTTCTAACCACATTATATATATTTATATTATTACTATTATCGTATATTTTATAGAGACTTATATATACATTATAAAAACATCCCACGTGTTATTAACTTATAAAAGTAAATGTTTAACGGAAGTTGGCAAGGAAAATCCTGATTGTTTTTGACTCACATGCAAGGAAAATCCTGGTGATTGCGTACAAAAGCTTGCGAAGATTTTAAGGACCAATTTAATAATAATGCGCTCATTTTCATTTGAGCAATAACTCGCTAATTTGTTAATTATATATATATATATAATGTGCCTCTCCGGTTTATTCTTTGATATTAATTGCTCCTTCTAACATAACATTATATATATAACAAGCCCACCTACTACGTGTATTTCAAGGAAGTGCAAATGGGCTGGGATTTCTTAGAAAATATAAATGGGCCTGATTGACGCGAAATTATTTGTTCACCCAGCCCAGAAAATGGACTATACATTCTAGAAAACATTGGTTAAATATATGCCACATTTTTGCAGGCTGACATGTGGGCCAATAGGTCGAAGCCTACCCAGGGCGTTGTCAACTTGGTCAACAAATGATTGTGTCTTCCACAACCATTGGATTTATATCCAACGGCCGGCATGCACCTTCAATCTATCGCCTTCTTCCTCCAGCGTCGCCGGGACCGCCTGGTCCGGCCTCCGATGGCTAGCGGCTCTTCTTAGCACGCATCCCTGCGTAGCGCTACCCCACCGCCGGCCAGGCTATCCCTCCACCCCTCGACACCTCCTGTTATTCTCCACAGACTGCAGCCCCACGCCGCAACAGAACCAGTTATAACCCTTCTCCTCCTCTCAATCTGCGACTCCACTGCCTCTTCTTCCCATCTCCGAGTCATTCCCGTCCGGGGCCTCATCGTCGTCCACCGCCTCGCTGCGCTCGGTTCGGCGTGGTCAACAAATGAGAGTCATCGGAAGAGGACTATACGTGGAGAGCCTGACGGCTGGGACCCACGAGGTCCATGGTCGCACGCAAGGAAAGTTCCTCCTTATTAAGCTGAAAAAATGTTTCCTCCACCTGACAGCTGGGACCCACCAGCTGTGTCTTCGCACAGAAGGAAGTGCCTCCTTGTTTTGCAAAAAAAATTATTCATCTCGTTGACAGCTGGGACCCGTCAGATTTGGTGGCTGAGTTGTGGGCCTACTAAGCGAACATGTACGCACGACTTTTGTCAACTTAATCAACAAATGATTCTAGCAGCTAGACCGTTGGATGTTAATCCAACAGCCATGCTCCTTCTTCAACCTCTGTTCTTGCTCCTGTCTCCCGTGGGCGGCACCGCGGCTGTGCTGCCGCGCACCCGAACCAGTGAAGTTTCCCACTCCTCTCCATCTGCGACTCCACTGCCCCGTCTTCCCCATCTCCTGGTCGTTCCAGTCTGGGTGCGCTCAGCATGGTGTGGTCAACATGGTCAACAACCGAGAGTCATTGGAAGATGACTGTACGTGAGAGGCTGACAGTGGGGACGCACCACGCCCATGGACGCATGCATGCAACGGAACGCGGCGTGGTCAAGGAACGACTTCCATCGGAAGTATACTGTATGTGGAGAGTCTGACAGCTAGGTCCACAGCCGCAGCAAGTAAGTGCCTCCTTATTACGCGGAAAATAATGATTCCTCCAACTGACAGCATGGACCCACTGAACGGGCCACCGTATTTTGCGAAAAAACCTTTGCCCCCTGACTGCTGGGACCCACCTGACGGGCCACCATATTTCATGGAAAAAATGTTCCCCCCGCTGTCAGCTCGGACCCACCGGAAGTGCCTCCTTATTAAGCAGGAAAAAAATGAATACCCCCTGCTAGCTGGGACCCACCTTGGTGGGAAGCCGACTTGTGGGCCCACTAAGTTGACGGGGACGGAGGGCTTTGTCAACTTAGTCAATATGAACGATTCTAGCTGCAGTGACCGTACGATGTCCATCCAACGCCCATCGTGATTCTTCAACCTCTAGTCTTCTTGCTCGAGCCGCCCAAAGCAGCGCTGATCGTGTCGACTGCTCCTGCCTCTCGTGGCCGGCTGTGATGCCGCGGAGGCCTCACCGCCCCCTACTACTCCCGCCACTGGCCAGGCCATCCCTCCACTCACCCACACCCCCTGTTATTCTGCGGCGACGGCAGCCTCACATCGCAGCCGAACGAGTGAAACCCCATACTCCTCTACGCGTGGGAATCCACTACCGCGTCTTCCCTGGCTCTGCGTCGTCCGCTTCCTAGGCCTCGTCGTCTTCCACCACCGTGGTGCTCTCGGTGCGGCGTGGTCAATGTGGTCAAGGACCGACTTCGATCGGAAGAGTACTGTACATGGAGAGGCTGACAGGTGGGTCCACAGCAGCCGCAAGGAAGTGCCTCCTTATTACACACAAAATAATTATTCCTCCACCTGACAGCTGGGACCCACCGGACGGGCCACCGTATTTCACGAAAAAAAGGTTTCCCCCTGACTGCTGGGACCCACCAGCTACACCTTCGCACCCAAGGAAGTGCGTCCGAGCTAAAAAATAATTCGCCCCCCTGACTGCTGGGACCCACCAGCTACATCTTCACACGCAAGGAAGTGCGTCCGAGCAAAAAAAAAACGATTCGCCCCCCTGACTGCTGGGACCCACCAGCTACATCTTCGCACGGAAGGAAGTGCATCCGAAAAAAAACGATTCGCCCCCTGACTGCTGGGACCCACCAGCTACATCTTCGCACGCAAGGAAGTGCCTGACAGTCGGGACCCACCTGGTCGAAGCGTACATAGCATTGTCATTTTGGTCGCGAACATGTACGTACATACTGGTGGATGTAGAGGCGCGCATGTGTCGTAGTAGAGGCATGCATGTAGCATGTACACGTATGTAAAATGGTCAGTGTGCAAGAAAGAAAATACGGCCACATATGTGTACATACAGGCGGGGTCTCGAACGCCTACTCGCGTTGTACGGCCAGGGCTCGTGTACATGGCTGGGTCGGAATGGAGAAACAACATCG
The DNA here is from genome assembly GCF_002162155.2 of Triticum dicoccoides. NCBI lineage: Eukaryota > Viridiplantae > Streptophyta > Magnoliopsida > Poales > Poaceae > Triticum > Triticum dicoccoides. The sequence goes on along the minus strand of NC_041393.1, from coordinate 143,319,929 downwards.
TCGTCGTGTTCATGGTGAGGCAACGGAATGCGTTGTGTTCATGGGTAGGCAACGGAATGTGTCGTGTTCATCGGGAGGCAATGAAACGCGTCGGAGCCAACCGGCTGGGTCGGAACGGAATGCGTCGACGTGTTCATCGGGAGGGCTTGGATGGAACAGGCAATGGAAACGAGGCCTGGCGTACCGCAGAACAGAGGAAACGGCCTTGTGTTCGACCGGCCATGTTCGAAATGGGATCCTATTCATCAGGAGGGGTCTGGCATACCGCAAAATGGAGGAAACGGACCTCCTACGGTCGAAACGGGGGTCCTGTTGATCGGGAGGGGTGTGGCGTACCGCAAAACAGACAAAACGGACTTGTGTTGGAGCGCTACTGTCGAAACGGGGGTCCTGTTCATCAGGAGGGGTGTGGCGTACCGCAAAACGGGACTCCACAGGATACTGTTCATCTCCATCGTCGACCTCCTCCAGCCTCTGCGGGCTACCGTCGACCTCATCCAGCCTCCACAGGCTCCTGTTCATCCAGCCTCCACTGCGCGCTACTCCACCGGCTACTGTTCAACACCCCTCCACGGGCACCCCTCTACCGTCTACTGTTCATCCAGCCCTCCATGGGGTCGTCCTATTCATCCAGCCCTCCACACCACGGGGTCATGTTCATCCA
>NC_041393.1:143259453-143319100 GCF_002162155.2 Triticum dicoccoides | reverse complement strand
TAATCCAGAGAGGCAGCATCGATCGGCTTCAGTTAGCAGTAGTAGCGAAGGAATCGCTCGATCGGGTTCAGTTAACAGCCATCGATCGATCGCTCGGCTTCAGTAACGCGTAGCCTGCAGTGCAATCGCTCGGGTTCAGGTAGAGCCCAACGCCTCGCTCGATTTCAGTTAGAGCCAACGCCTCACACACACGCACGTACATGTAAGAGAGGAACGTGCATCGCTCGGCCCCCGACCGCCCACCATAACCGGGAACTCCCCAAAATTTTCCCCGCCCTCGCTTCTACCATGGTTTTTTCCGTCATGGACGACCCAAAGAATGTCATGCAGCTACATCTCTAGCCCGCCCAGGATGAAAAGCCCATTTTGTGTCATGAATTTTTGTCATAGAATTAGGAGCCCATCACATCTATGATGATACCGGGTTTTGTCACAATTATCGTCATAGAAGTGTCATATGTATGACACAAAAAAGTTTCATTTGGCCCAAAATGTCATGGATGTGTCTTTTTTTTGTAGTGCAGGTTGAGTCGAGGCCATGCGCGTTGAACACTGGCATCATGGCGATGATGGCGGTCAAGCAAGAGTTGTTTCTCAATGGGACCACCCCCGCTGGCAACTTGAACGGATTGTCCACCTTGCCAGTCTTGGCGGCCTTGCCGGTCTCATCAACCGTGAGCTGAAAGAGCCTCTAGCAGAGATGCGCATGTTGTATCACCATGAAGTTGTAATTCAGGCCAAGGCGGAGCCTCATGATGTCGGCTGCATTCTCGTAGTCCCAGGCCGGCCTCCCCTTATTGTGCAGAGGAGCAATGCAGCGGCGGATGAAGTCGGCCCCGATCATCTCGAGCATGAGCCCGTCTGAGGTGAGGCGATGGATCCTGGTGGTGGCGATCGTGAGCTTCTCATCGTCGGTGTTGGGCTCGCCCCAATCGTTGCCCCGAACCAGCGGCTTCCAGCAGACGTGGCAGAACTCCTGCGGATCCTTCTCCTCGATCCAGCACCACCTGCCCTGCCACTCGTCCCACTTGTCTATCATGGAGCCCTCTGGGTACGTACCCTTGCTCAGAGCCCTGGGAATCCAGGTGACGCATCCAGAGATGGCGCCCCCTGCCTGGATGCGGGGGATGAAATAGTAGCGGAAGATCGCCGTGTTGGGATGCACCTCGGCAAAGCCCTCATAGAGGTGGGCAAGGAAGGCGATGCACACCACGACATTCGACGTAAAATCTAGAAGATGAAAGCCATAGGTGTGCATGATGTCATTGAGGAAGTCGGAGAAAGGAGGACAGAGCCTGTAGGAGAAGTAATCAACAAAGAAAGGGTATTTGTCTGGACCTGGCTTGGCGAAGGGAGCGGGGATGATGACCGTGGCAGGATGCCCTGCCGTCTCTCTCCCCCACAGGCACTTGAATTTCTCCCTGTGGGTGAGCGCGTCGATCATCAAGATGAAGAGGGCATGCTTCTTCTACAGCTTCACCAGCTCGCTCTCCGGCACCTCCTTCCCCTCGACGGCCTTGGCTGCTCCCTTGCCCTTGCTCGCTTTGGGCGCCATGGCGGCTAAGATGGAGCAAGGGATGGAGAAGCAATGTAAGTGCGGCGGCGGCGAACAGAGGCGAGAAGCTCTGGTTTGCGCTCGAGGGAGAAGAGGGGAACGGCGGTTCCTATATTGGGAAGGGCGCAGAGGGTAAATGAGTAGCGCCCCTGCACATTCGTCTTTTCATGGGGAAGGCGCGGGCCGCCTCTTTACTATTCACTACAAGGTGACGCAGGCATGTTACGGCCGTCCCACGCAAGACCCCCATGTCACGCACTCGATGTGGATCGTGCGGAAGCGCAACTGGCGAGAAGATCAAGTTAAGTTTCTACCATGTATGCCCACGCACTGCTTTGGGCCTAGCCCAACTACGCTTTGCGCTTATGTGTGACCCAGGCCCGGTGGCTCCTGTCGGTGTACAAAAGTAAGGGCTCTTCTATACCCCTTACTTGTGCACGGGTAGTCGTAGCCACGCCCGCAGCAAGGCTTGGCAGGGAAGCAGGAGGCAAAACACGAGACTACTAAGACAGTATTCAAGATGGAAAACACCCGAGCAGAAGATAGACTAGGCCTCCCCCGGTGATACGACCCCGTCTTCGGAGAAGAGGGAGTTCAAGGGGAGGTCCGATCTTCACGGTTTAGGATCGATAAAGGATGGGGATAACTAGCTGCAAGCAGCCAAAAAAATGGAAAATAAGAGATTATGACCCGACAAGGAGGAGGCTCACCGAAGCTTGCAATCCGAACATTCGCCGATGCACAACCCGCAATACTACCCCACACAACCACGCTCAAGTCGTGGAGCATGGGATAGATGCAATCCGCAAGGGAAACCACGAACTCTAATCCACATAACACGATCTAGTCGTGGAGCACGAATTAGGTGCAATTTGTCAAGGAATCATGAGAATAAGGATAACAAGAGCTCTCCAATCTCAGGAGGAGTCTATGTCTTTGGTCTTTGATAGAAATGGCAAAAGTTCCCAACAAAGGGAAGAGCTAGCCTATTTATAATCGGGACAACCCCCCTGGATAGGTGTGAAACAGAACTAGCTTCTGGAAACAGCTTAGGTTTGAAAGGGAACCATCTTTGTTTGACTAAATGGCTTCAAGACTTATTGAGGTAGCTTCTGGAATACTCTCGTTGGAGGTGGTTGGCAGTTCCCGACCAAAAATTGTTAACTCGAGTCGAACAATGTTTTCTTTAGCAGAAAACTCGGGTTCTGGGAACCTTTCACAAGTTGGAATATGCAAACTCGTACAAAATATTGTTTCGTCAAAATCGGAACAATCTTTCTTCAGCGGACAACTCATTCTTCATGAATTCCTAACTTTGTTCCTTCGTCTAAAACATTGTTTTGCACGGATTGAAATGTGTTTGGCCTTCTTAGATATTGCACCTGAGGTCAACCAACAACAAAGGAGGTGAAGGCACAACCATGTTTTCAAGGTCAAATGATATACTTAAGTTAGCGTTCACCTGATCATGTATTTGCATTGCGCGGCTTCTTGTGATTGGACCATTGATGATTGTTGGTGTGTTTCCCATGGTTGGGATGTCCTCATCATCCTCCCCCTCTTGAGAAGGAGTCGTCCTCGACTCTAAAGGTTGAATGGTTTTCATGTCCTTATCATCCTCCCTCTCTTGAAAAGGAGTCGTCCTCGACTCTAGCTTTGCGAACTTCAAATGTTTTGTTCGACTCGGCAGTTCTTTCCAGCTAACATTTCCATGGAGTACAAAGTTGTATTCAGGCACATCCGTGTTTGTATCATCCTCCCTCTCTTGAAGGAAAGTCATCCTCGACTTCCTTTGGTCTACAAAACAATAGCACAAGGACAATACAAAATATCTTGGCCAAGTAAAAGTCGAATAAGCATATTCAGTTTTTAGTTTTATTGGCTCCTTGATGGTTTCATTATGATTAACAAAAGGATATTGTTTGACAGATGACTTAGCAATCATCTTTTCTCTAATTTCATCGCGCCAATGCTTCAAGAGTTCATAAGTGCATACCTCTGGGTGCTTCAAGATGAATGATCTCTTTTCTTTTACCTCACTGAGTACCTCCATGCCTTTTTGAAGATCACATACCCCACATGATGTTTCTTTGATGGTGCTCCACGTGCACCATAATTGTTCATGGATCTCATCCTCCCATTGCTGTAGCAGGGCAGCTAAGTATGATTTTTGCATGTGCACATACTTCAAAGAAAGGGAGCTTTGTGAATGGTTAGTAGTTTAATAGTCTCCTCTCCATTCATTTGGTGGATCTCTCATCTCTTTGATATTGTGTGTAAACACCTCAAGCTTAGATTTGGTGGACTCACACAACTCGCTACTCCTCTCACTTTGATGGTGTGGTATAATATGTTGTGGTTCACTCATTCCTCTAATATTGTGGTGGATTACCTCACCCTCATATTTGGTGGACTCACACAACTTACTAATCCTCTCTCGCTGAATGTGAGGTATATATGGGTGGAGACATTCCATCTCTCTAATCTCATTTTGAACAATCTGATCCTCACATTTCGTGGACTCACTCACCTCACCTCTCTTATCACTCTGATTATGTGGACTTTTGGGAAGTGAACACTCTTCCTCACATCTTGTGGAGTCACTCATCTCATCTCTCTTATCATTCCAAATATGTGGATCTTTGAAAACTGGACATTCTTCCTCACATTTGGTGGAGTCACTCAACTCACCCCTCTTAGCACTCTCAATATGTGGAATTTTTTGGAAGTGAACACTCTTCCTTAGATTTGGTGGAGTCACTCAACTCACCTCTCTCGTCACTCTCAAATTCTGGGATTTTGGGATATTGACGTTCTTCCTCACATTTGATGGAGTCACTCAACTCACCACTCATCTCACTCTCAACTTGTGGAATTTTAGGAATTGAACACTCTTCCTCACATTTGGTGGAGCCACTCAGCTCACCTCTCTTGTCACTCTGGAATTGTGGGATTTGGGGTTGGGGACCCTCTCTCACATATTTTGTGGAACCACTCAACCCTCCATTCTTGTTGTCGTGGTAAGAAAACTCCTTGTGGGCAGCAACATACACATGGGAATTATGCTTAGTGAAGTTTCCACGGCCTTGTAAAACTCTCATAACTGGGGCACCATTGGTTGTGGCATAAACAACCCATCCATGACCACCATGGGGTCATGGTTGTTGTGGCATCGGCGGTTGTTGGTTGGCAGCGAGGTAGCGGGGCTATGTCGGTGTTGATCCCCATTACCCGCGATAGGAAGACGACCTCCGAGAAACCTTTGAAAGGCCGCAACTATAGTTTCCTCAATAAAATCATCAAGTGCAGCCCGAGTCTTTGGAAAATCATCTTCCACATTTTGATGTGCATTCACGCTTGACTTGGAGCCTACCATGTTAACTCTTGGAAACAAGTGGACAAGATAATATATATATGTGGAAAACACTCAGCTCACCTTCTTGCTTACCCAAATTCTAATGATTCCTTGGCGGCTGTGCGGAAGTAGCAAATCAGGAGTGGACGGGAAAATGAAAAGAAGGAAGATGACGGTTTCTAGGTGGATCTGGGTGGGGTAAAAAGGAAGGGCTAGTGCTGAGATCCAATCGATGCAGACCAAATGAACAAGAAAAATTTGTAGATCCTTGCACCATGTTTGAGCTCCAACACTTGCCACTACAACTTCTGAAATTTCTCACCCAACTGAAAATGATTGCACACTTGCTCAACACTTTCTCTTCTCTTTTTTTTTGCTCTTTTTTCACTCTTTTTTTTCCTCTCTCTTTTTTTCTCTCTCTTTTTTTGCTCTTTTTTTGCAACACAAAAGATCCAACAACAAGACTCAAGGAAAAACAGCAGCAACTTTGGATAGAACTTGGTGCAAACACAACGAGGAAAGCAAACAACTAGATTTTAGCAAACAAATGCTTGGATTTTTTTGTGGCTTTTTGGCTTTGGACTCTAGGATGGGGAAAACCAAACTAAAAAGGATAGATCTAGCAACAAAGATACAAATCCTACCGTGTAAACCTTGCTCTGAATACCAGATGATACGACCCCGTCTTCGGAGAAGAGGCAGTTCAAGGGGAGGTCTGATCTTCACGGCGTAGGATCAATAATGGATGGGGATAACTAGCTGCAAGGAGCCAAAAAATGGAAAATAAGAGATTATGACCCGACGAGGAGGAGGCTCACCGAAGCTTGCAATCCGAACATTCACCGATCCACAACCCGCAATACTACCCCACACAACCACGCTCAAGTCGTGGAGCACGGGATAGGTGCAACCCGCAAGGGAAACCACGAACTCTAATCCACACAACACGATCTAGTCGTGGAGCACGAATTAGGAGCAATTTATCAAGGAATCACGAGAATAAGGATAACAAGAGCTCTCCAATCTCAGGAGGAGTCTATGTCTTTGGTCTTTGATAGAAATGGCAAAAGTCCCCAACGAATGGAAGAGCTAGCCTATTTATAATCGGGACAACCCCCTAGATAGGTGTGAAACAGAACTAGCTTCTAGAAACAGCTTAGGTTTCAAAGGGAACCAGCTTTGTTTGACTAAATGGCTTCAAGACTTAATGAGGTAGCTTCCGGAATACTCTCGTTGGAGGTGGTTGGCAGTTCCCGACCAAACATTGTTAACTAGAGTCGAACAATGTTTCCTTTAGCAGCAAACTCGGGTTCTGGGAACCTTTCGCAAGCTGTAATATGCAAACTCGTACAAAACATTGTTTTGTCAGAATCGGAACAATGTTTCTTCAGCAGACAACTCATTCTTCATGAATTCGTAACTTTGTTCCTTCGTCATAAAACATTGTTTTGCACGGACTGAAATGTGTTTGGCCTTCTTCGATATTGCACCTGAGTTCAACCAACAACAAAGGAGGTGAAGGCACAACCATGTTTTCAAGGTCAAATGATATACTTAAGTTAGCATTCACCTGATCATGTATTTGCATTGCGCGGCTTCTTGTGATTGGACCGTTGATGATTGGTGGTGTGTTGCCCATGGTTGGGATGTCCTCATCACCCGGCAACACCCTTGCCGGGGCAGCCTCTGTGGCCCCAGCAAGAGCCTTACCGGGGCGACCTATGAAGCACCAGCAAGTCCATCACCCTTGAGGCTGAGACCTTTGACACCATCGACAGCTTCAGGGCCAAGGCTTAAGGGGGTGCGTGTAAAGTAGCATGTAGATCTTTGTGAAGATTTATAGCCTCTGGGTCCACGTGGGACCAGAAGACGGAGACCCCCGGCAAGACCCTTGCCAGGGACAAGCACAAGGCCCTCGGCAAGCCTTGTCGGGGACAATTTCGGGGCTGCAGCAAGGCTCACGCCCAACAAGGTTTCGCCACCTCAGCACCGTTCCAGCGCGATGACCAGCTTGCCAACCAGGCCGGCGCCTGCATGGTGGCATGCAGATGTTCGTGGAGGCTCTACCACCGTGCCAGCACAGCAGCAGCTAGCCAACCTAACGTTGCATGCCTCATCAGCCTAGACGCGTGTCAAGGCAAGGAGGGGCGGTGAAGGACGGGACGAATTCCGTTGATGTCCCCGATAAAATGAAGGGGCACGTAGGTAACGCATTCAATGTGTTTGTTCTACGATGTCAGAGATAAACTTTTATACTCTAGATACTTTCCACCTTCTGTGTGCCGCCGTGGCAACCCCTTTGACATATAAAAGGAGGCCCGAGGTGTACTGAGAGAGGATTCAGACTTTTTGGACTGGGCGTGCACCGTAGCTAGTTCAAGAGATCAAGAACACAGAATATACACACAAGCAGGACTAGAGTTTTACGCACCAGTGCGGCCCGAACCTGGGTAAAAATTCCCTGCGCTGATCACTAGACCTGCTCTTGCGCAACTCTCTCCCCGCCAACCATAGAAGGGATCCTTGTGTTCCCATAGGTGTTCGTTTCCCTGACACCGAGTCCACCTTTGACCGTTTACTCGTATAGTGGTTTCGTATGCTGACCGTACAGTGGTATTCGTATATGTGGGCGCATGCAACTGACCACGGTCATGAGGTAGCACGTGTCCATGGGACATAGCCGAAACGTCCCATCATATAAATACGGGGAACCACCTCCTGGTGCGTCGCACCTACCATTTCCCCCCAAATCCACTCCTTGTCGCATCGTCTTCCCCTCCCCCACCAGTGTTGTCTCGCTCTCCTCCACTGCCTCCACCGCGCCATCTCGCTCTCCCACACTACATCCTCTTCCCCACCTTCATCGCCTCCATCTGTCCGATGGCGGAAGCTCATAGCGCCGCCGGTGCAGCGGCCGGAGATGTAGTGGAGCCACAGAGCGCGGTGCCCACGGATGAAGTGAAGGACATTGGCGGTGTCCACGGCAGTGCGAGGAAACTCGCAACCACTGCAGATGTGGAGAAGGAGGTGGCGGGCTCTTCCTCGGTGCTGCCGGAGCAGAAGGTGACGGTGTCGAGCGATGCAGTCCATCCCGATAACCCCGATGCACAGCTTAGCGAAGAGCAGGAGGTATTTGCACTTGCTTGTTAGTTGCAATATTTAGGATATTAGCTTGTAGAGTTAGTTGCATTGGTTAGATTGGGATTCATACGGTAGTACAGATGGTTAGAGTAGTTGGTTTGACGGATGGGCCGGGGTTTTCTGTATGGGGGGGTGGGGTTTTTGTTCTAGAGTTTTGGGATTACGTTCGTTGCAAAAATGCTAGATAGATCTGTATGAGAGATAGGGATCTCTGTGCTTCAATGCTACACAGATGTATGCTTATTAGATTTGTTTTAATTGCTACACAGATTGGGTTTTTTAATGCTACAGACATGTATGCTTATTAGATTGGGGGTCCCTATTAGATTTGTTTTTGAATGCTACACAAAGTGCGGTTTTGAATGTCATATGCCAAAATGGAATCCATTGATTAATAAGTTATTTGATTCATTAGTATATAAATTTTCCCACAATATATAGTTATATTAGCTCTGTTGTTCAATGTGTGTGCATGACAATGGAAAATGCAAATAGGATCATAGTATATTAGCCCTATGATCAATGTGAAATGTGTGCATATCTAAATTTTCAATTGGCTTCTATATTTACTAGTGATGGATGTAATTGTATATTCAGGGGGATGATGGTTGAGGGAAAAAGTGGAAGCTTGCCCTTACTGGGTTCGACCCATACGATCCAGAGTATAGTAACGACGAAGAATATGAGGTAAGCCTACTTGACATTTAGATTGTTCATTTAGTTCCTTTGACATGGTGTATATGAATCTATAATGTATTAATGTAATTCATTCATGTGTGCAGTGTGATTTTGGAGAAGATGTGTACGAGGGAAACGTCGCGTCCTTCACAACGAAGGAGGTGGAGAAGATCAACGCCAAGGGAGTTGCTTCCTTCTACAACCGCAAGATCAAGAAGTGCCACTGCCCCTACTGCACCACCAAGCCAAAGCCAAAGGATGGCTGCTTGGATCACCTTGTGTCACATGGAGAGGATGTAGCGATTCGCAGGGAGGACTACATGATCAGGGGGCAACATGCTGCCCTCGCGAAGGCCCTGACTCCAGCATGCTGTAAGGATGTGATGATGTGATGAACTGAATGTGGCAGCATGTTTTATCTTTATCTTTTGGGTTACTTTTGGTAAACTGAATGTGGTTTTTATGATGTGATGAACTGAATCTATGGTAGTAATGTATTATGCTATCCATATTTCCCTGTCCTTAAATTTGCCTGTGGTGTATGGTTAGCTCTATTTAGTTCTTGTGGGCTATGAGTTTAGGTGTTGCAATGATCACACATGTTGTTTCAGTGTTGCTTCATTGATCAGACATACTACTTTTTCTCACCAGTTTAGGTGCTACAATGATCACACATGTGGTTTCAGTGTCGCTTCACTGATCAGACATGCTGCTATTTCACTAATCATAAAGGAGTATTATCCTAATTATTTGTCTCATGTTTATTAATCAAATGAATGCTTTTTCCGACCAGCATGTCTCATTTTCCGATGTTTTGAACTGACATTCGGCAGGACAGTATAAATTCAAAAAATGCAAAAAACAAAATCTTGGCAAACTATCTATGTTTGTGTAGGAGATCATGTGTGCAAAATTTGAGGTGATTTAGAGGAGGTCAAAGAAATTTGAATTTGAGAAATGTGCTCCAAATGAGCTCCCAGGCTAGGGTAAACATACCCATTTGTAATCAAGTTTTTTTGGACCTACTCCAAATGAGCGAAATGTTTTTTTATTAACATCTATTCAATCTATATAGTGTAGATTCGAAGTCTCACTATTTTTTGAATTAATCTTCATATTTTTACATTTTATTTTGAAAAAAATATGCTTTTATATAAAAACTATTAAAAGCGTTTAAAATATGAGAATGGAAAACTAAGTTCAGATCCTTCTTATTCACTTTGAAATAAAGTTTTGCTGATTTTTTTAATTTTTTTAATTTTTTCAAAAACAGAAGGAAACCCTACCTCCTCTCATTGAACTCTATGAAATGTTGTACATGATAGTTCATATGTGTGAAGGTTCTTTTCATGAAAATGACCATAGACCAAGTTTATGATTTTTGGTTGGTAACATGTCACACAACACAACATTATGCACATGTTTTATATTTTTTTGATTTTTTTAAATTAATGGTGCTCATTTGACCTCGATGGTGCCAGCTAGGGTTTTCTCATGAAAATGACCATAGACCAAGTTTAGTATTTTTCTTCGTTAGTGTGTCTTATAAAATGACGAACGACGAAGGTTTCATTTTTTTCGTTTTTTAAATTCATTATGCTCAGTCAAAGCCTTGGAAACCGTGTTGACCGGCTCAAAACCCCACTAAACCCCGTGGGTTTCGCCTAACACTAGCTCCGAACATCAGTCGTCTGATCATACCCCGACGCCAAGCGACAACCCTCTGATGTGGTCTTCTAGAAGGGATTCGCTGGGCAGGCTGCGTGCAGGCTCCACGCCGTTGTGCGCATCATTGGATTGTGGGGCGATTCGCGAGAGGCGATCCTGTTGGTTGTGCTCGGCTCCTCGCCCACCACTCACTCCGCAAGAAAACATTATTGGGCCCTAAAGGAAACCAAGCTCTGGTTGGGCCGTAGAATCGCGTCGTTTTTTTTGCGTCATTTCCTTTGGTTTTTTTTAACATGGTGGATCTATTTTTTTTGCATAGTTTGAAATTACACAACAACTGACATTGCCTAGAAAATTTAGTTCCTTTTGCTCAATACAAATGCAAAATGACCAAATTTATAAGGGCCAAATTTATTTTTATCATGCAAAATGGCCACAAACTATTCAAAAATTGTCTCTTTTTCTTCATACAATATATAGGGACCCTAATATACATGATCAGGGATTCCCATGCGTGCAATTAGATTCTCTTTATTCTACTTTTCAAACCGTGATTTTCCATGCTTGTACACTCCCGATGCCGCGGTGGGTGTGAAAACGGGCTACTTCACATTTGACCCCGTTATTGCCACGGCAAAATAACACGTAGCACTACAGCTATTTAATCCACCCTCTACCTCCGCTATCCCTCATTCATCTCCCATCCTCTTCCATCTGTCCTTCTTGCTCTTCGACCCCTTCTCCTTCTTCTGCACATCCCTCAGCCATGCAGTACACCGGACCAACCTACCGCTTCCCACCCACCATGCCGAAGAGGCTCTATGCTCCTGGCGTGTACGTTGAGCGCACACTACGTGTGTGGGAGATATCAAGGTGGAGGACCGCAAGGAACTTCACCGAGTTATTCCTCGCGTCCGGCTACCACCACCTCCTGCAGGGATCTCCAGGGATGTTCCGTGTCTAGGAGGTCATCCAAAAAGGGGTGGTGTTTGCTCTCCTTGCCCACTTCACCAACACATTCGACACCTTCTACCTCCTCGATCGGGTGTTTTGGTGTAGCTGTGAGTTCCTCACTTTCACCACCCATAACATGTTCATTGAGTACACCAACATTTTCCCCAACACGCTGGGCATGCACACTCTTCCGTACCCCATTGACAACTCCCTGGAGGAGCAGTGAAGGGCGCCCGGAGGAGGAGCGAGGTGGAGAAGGCAGCGGCTAGGGTTCTAAACCCTCTATCTTCTTTTGATTCTATGTTATGTTAAGTTGTAATTGAACTATGTTGGAGATGCTATGGGCTTGTTGGCCCTTTTATTAAGTTCTATTATTAAGTTTTCTATCTATTCTATTATTAAGTTCTTCCTAGTTTGAACTATGTGATCGTGCTATGGGCTTGTTGGCCCTACCTACATATTGAGACTACATATTTGTCGATTGTTTTCTTAGAGAGATCGCTTTGTTAGTAACCACCTAGTGCATGCAGCCACAACGCTGCTCTTTTTTTTACACAAGCCACAAATATGTAGCCACCTAGCTAGAAGAGAGGAACCAACGGCAATGGTCATTGCTGCATCTATGGCGGCTGGCATGCAAGAAAGCTGCTCGGTCAGTGCATCGTGGCGGCACGCATTAGCGCATGCAGGCTCGGTCGTCGCATCATGGCGGCGCACATCGATGCATGTAGGCAGGCTTTGCTGTGTGCATGCATAGAAGGCTTCTATCATGGCGGCGCACGTAGGTGTTTAATGCAAGGGACGGTCCAACGGAACCACGGCCCAACAGTCGAACAACGACACCGCCCAACGCGTCCCCACTTGTCAGGTCCAACAGACATCATAGTCCTGCGCGGCCCCACTCGCTAGAGTTAACGGTCAAGCCATTGACCCGGCGGCAACGTCCGTTGTGACCAGTTCTGAGGGTTTTGGGCAAGGGAGTGGGGAAAACTGAGCAAAAGTTAAGAGCGCTGGGATGGATGAGTAGAGCTAAGGAACCAGGGGCACAGATGTAAAAAACCCTAAATTGCATGAGATTTACAAATAGATCTAGGAAAAACACAAAATAAAATAAATAGAGATAAAGTGCAACAATGTATTTTTGGATTTTTGGAATAATAGATCTAAAAACAATATGATAGGAAATAGACCCCGAGAATCGTAGATTTCACTAGAGACTTCTCTTGATAAAATAGCATATGGGTAAACAAATTACTGTTGGGCAATTGATAGAAAAGCGAATAATCATGACGACATCCAAGGCAATGATCATGTGTATAGGCATAATGTCCAAGATTAGTAGACTGGCTCCTGCCTGCATCTACTACTATTACTCCATACATCGACCACTATCCAGCATGCATCTAGTGTATTAAGTTCTAGGAAAAAAATGAAGTAATGCAATAAGAACGATGACATGATGTAGACAAGATCTATTCATGTAGGAATAGGCCCCATCTTTCTATCCTTAATGGCAACGATACATGTGTGTCATGTCTCCTTCTGTCACTGAGATTGAGCACCGCAAGATTGAACCCATCACAAAGCACCTCTTCCCATGGCAAGAAAAATCAATCTAGTTGGCCAAACTAAACCAAAGTTTCGGAGAAGAAATACGAGGCTGTAACAATCATGCATAAGAGAGTTCAACAAAGATTCAAATAATATTCATGGATAGAACTGATCATAAACTCACAATTCGTCGGATACCAACAAACACACCATGAAAAGTCATTACATCAAATAGATCTCCAAGAACATCGAGGAGAACATTGTATTGAATATCAAAAAGAGAGAAGAAGCCATCTAGCTACTGCCTACGGACCCGTAGGTCTGTGGTGAACCACTCACGCATCATCAGATGGGCAAGGGTGGTTGAGGGAGTCCCAGACTAGCGTGTGTCCGGATAGCCGGACTATCATCATCGGCCGGACTCCCAGACTATGAAGATACAAGATTGAAGACTTCGTCCCGTGTCCGGATGGGACTTTCCTTGGCGTGGAAGGCAAGCTTGGCGATACGGACATGTAGATCTCCTACCATTGTAACCGAATTTGTGTAACCCTAGCCCTCTCCGGTGTCTATATAAACTGGATGGCTTTAGTCCATAGGAAGAACAACAATCATACCATAGGCTAGCTTCTAGGGTTTAGCCTCCTTGATGTCGTGGTAGATCCACTCTTGTAACACACATCATCAATATTAATTGAGCAGGACGTAGGGTTTTACCTCCATCAAGAGGGCCCGAACCTGGGTAAAACATCGTGTCCCTTGTCTCCTATTACCATCCGCCTAGACGCATAGTTCAGGACTCGCTACCCGAGATCCGCCGGTTTTGACACCGACATTGGTGCTTTCATTGAGAGTTCCTCTGTGCCGTCACCATCAGGAAGGATGCCTTTTCCCGTCTTCAAAGATGGCACCATCGTCAAGGGAGCCTTGGCCGCCAGCCAGACTATCCGGCTAGGTGGTTTTCTTATGACCGCCTGTTCGGCCATCGATCCGACAATGACCTCTCAGGTCATTAAAGGCGATCTTCACGTCAGCTCGGAATTCGCCGAGCAGCTAGATCCGATTGAGCTCTCCTCCTAAATGAGCTCTTGGATCGCATCGCCGCCCTGGGAGTCGCTACCGACTACGATCAGATTGGGCTTAAAACCGATCTAAGAGAAATCAACTCTCCCCAGGTTACCCACCATGTTGTCGTGGTAGAGGAACAATGCGGTGACTCTTCTTCTATGTTAAAAACCAACTATGTCCGGATTCCCGATCCCTCCATGCCGGATTCCCGCGGAGGGACGGATGCTAATCAAATACTGAACCTAAAGTCAGGCATCGGACCAAATTTGTGGGAAAGCGTCCAGCAAACCAAGTTTCCGAATCCAAAAGCTTCGTGGCCTTTGAGCCTCAGATTGGACGGGATTCCGAACTAGATTCCGCCCGCCCACCCAAACATAAGTGATCTATCTCAAATACGGCAAGAGCCCGATGAAACAGTACATCATTACTGGGCCAGATTCCTCCTGGTTATGGACAGGATAAAGGACTGCCATGAAGAAAGCGTGATTTCAATCTTCTGCAACAATTGCACGGACAAGGGAATCATAAACGCCATCAGTCATCGCGAAGTTACACGCTTCGCCGACCTAGCGACCATTGTACAAAAATACTGCACGATGGAAAGTGCCTGGAAAACCGAAACTAGGTTTTGGGACAATCTGGCCCTGAATACAACCCCAGTCCGAAATAAAAGGGTGCGTCATACTCAAGCACCTAGGTTAAAAACCAAAAAGCAAACACCCCATAAAGGGTACGGAACCGTACTGGAGGGATGGCTCAACGGACCCTGCAAAATCCACAGTACGGAGGGCGCCACTCCAACACATAGCCTTCGAGCATATTGGATATTAGGGCAGGTGGCCAAAAGTGGCGAAGGCTTTTTAGCCCCGGGCAACCAGCCCAGCAGCACCAGTACGGTATTAATAGTCTTCGAGACTTTCGCATCAAATAACATGCGGAAACGAACAATCCGCAGTCTTGCCAAAGTCTACCAAGTAGCGACAACAAA
This sequence comes from Triticum dicoccoides, assembly GCF_002162155.2. Lineage (NCBI taxonomy): Eukaryota > Viridiplantae > Streptophyta > Magnoliopsida > Poales > Poaceae > Triticum > Triticum dicoccoides. Next base: position 143,304,142 of record NC_041393.1, on the reverse strand, counting down.
TCCATGGAGCGACACGGCTATCACCTTCAATGCCAGCGACGAACCTAAATTCCGAACAGCTAGAGCACCAGCCGCATTTGTCCTCAGTCCGATAGTGGACGGCTTTCGTCTTACCAAGGTACTCATGGATGGCGGCAGCGGATTAAACCTCATCTACGAGGAAACCCTTCAAAAAATGGAAATTGACTGGAGCCGCATTGAGCGAAGCAGCACAACCTTCAGGGGAATAATCCCTAGTCGAGAAGTACGCTGCACAGGAAAAATCACACTAGATGTAGTGTTCGGCTCGCCGGACAATTATAGGTCCGAAGAGGTCACGTTCCAAGTGGCCCCATTTGGCAGCGGATATCATGCTTTGTTAGGGCGAGAGGCATTCACAATCTTCCAAGCTATACCCCATTACGGGTACATGAAGCTCAAAATGCCCGGACCCAATGGAATAATCACTCTCGCCAGTGATCCAGATACAGCACTCCGCGCTGAAAATAAGACAGCTGCACTGGCCCTATAGGCATTATCCGAAGCCCTAGCGGCAGAGGAATTAACTGCGCTGCGCTCCATGGTGGATAGGGACGATGTGATACTCGATAAAAGGCCCAAGTCCACCTCTTTTAAACCAGCAGACGAAATAGTCAAATTTCAGGTCCATCCAACCAAGGTTGTCAGAGTCGTGATCTTGAATCGGATCGGAGGTTCAATGGTAGGATCGCAAATCATAGAATCTTCACTATCAGAATCATAGAAACGTAGATTCTAATAACCAAAATCGTAGAATCATAGGGGTTAGTTTGGATCGTAAAGTCGTAGAATCGTATGACACAATCGCGATTCTGACAACCTAGCATCCAACGGACCCCACAAAGACGACATCCATTGGGGCACAATTAAATCCTGATGTAGAAGCCGCACTACAAGAATTCCTTCGAGAAAATTGGGACATTTTTGCCTGGCACCCTTCAGACATGCCAGGAATCCCACGCAGGCTGGCAGAGCACAGTCTAAATATCCTAAAATGATTCAAGCCAGTCAAACAAGCTCTTCGGCAATTTTCCGAACCTAAAAGATAGGCAATGGGAGAGGAGCTAGCCAAACTCTTAGAAGCCGGATTCATCAGAGATATCAAACATCCGGACTGGCTAGCCAACCTGGTAATGGTACCAAAAAAGGACAAATCCTGGCGCCTCTGCGTCGATTTCAAAGACCTTAACAAGGCCTGTCCAAACGACACTTTCCCTCTCCCTCGCATCGACCAAATCATCGATGCTACCGCAGGGCATGATTCATTGTGCTTCCTCGATGCATACTCCGGATACCATTAAATCAAGATGGCGGAAAAAGACCAGGCCGCAACGGCATTCATTACTCCATATGGGCCATTCTGCTTCAACACAATGCCCTTCGGACTCAAAAACGCCGGCGCAACATATCAGCGCATGATTCAGACATGTATGGCTACCAAGATAGGCAAAACAGTAGAGGCATACGTAGACGATGTGGTCGTCAAGACCAAACACGTCGAAACTCTAGTAGACGACTTGAGGGTGACATTTGACAACCTCCAAGCATATGACATTAAGCTCAACCCGGAAAAATGTGTCTTCGGAGTACCAGCCGGAAAGCTTTTGGGCTTCATCGTATCCGGTAGAGGAATTGAAGAAACCCAGCCAAGATCCGAGCTCTGTCACAATTGGATATCCCAAAAGACCTCAAGCAAATACAAAAACTAACTGGGTGCGTAGCGGCTCTAAGCCGCTTCATCTCCCGTTTGGGAGAAAAGGCTCTGCCCCTCTATCGCCTCCTCCGGCGCACCGAACATTTCGAATGGACGGATGCCGCCACGGCCGGACTCGAAGAAATCAAGGCCATACTGGCAACAAATCCAGTCCTGGCCGCGCCCAACCTGGGCGAACCTATGTTATTATATATCGCAGCAACACATCAAGTTGTCAGCGCGGTACTCGTCGTCGAACGAGAAACAGAAGGGCACACATTCCCTCTTCAAAAACCAGTGTACTACGTATCCACTGTCTTAACTCCATGCAAGTCCCGGTACCCACATTATCAAAAGATAGCGTATGCGGTGTTCATGGCATCCCGGAAGCTGCGACACTACTTTCAAGAGTGTTCCATAACGGTGGCCTCCGAAGTACCTCTCAACGATATTATAAACAATCGCGACGCAACGGGCAGGATTGCAAAATGGGCCATTGAGCTCTTACCATTTGACATAACCTACAAACCACGGCGAGCTATAAAGTCGCAAGTCCTGGCTGACTTCGTCGCCGAATGGACTGAAGCCGAACTCCCTAAAGAGTACGGCGCGTACTCCAATTGGATCATGCATTTCGACGGATCCAAAATGTTGGCTGGCTTGGGGGCTGGCGTCGTCTTGACGTCCCCAACTGGAGACACAGTCCAATATGTACTTCAAATAATGTACATGGACTCCAACAACGCAGCCGAATATGAGGCCCTTCTACACGGCCTCCGGATGGCCATCTCCATGGGCATTCAACGCCTAGAGGTGCGTGGGGATTCAAACCTCGCAATATCCCAAGTAAATGGAGACTTTGACGCCAAAGATCCGAAAATGGCAGCTTACCGCAACGCCGTCCTAAAAATGTCAGCTCGGTTCGAAGGACTCGAATTCCATCATGTAGCCCGGGACAATAACCAGGCAGCAGATGTGTTAGCATGCATCAGCGCAAAACGTGACGCCGTCCCTCCAAACATCTTCCTGGAACGGCTCTTTAAGCCATCCGTACTATGGGAAGAGGAGTCCGGAAATAACAATCCGGAGCCAGCTGCATCACCTAACTCAGACAATTCTGACACAATCGGCGGCTCAGCCAATGAAATAACACCTTCAGCCCATGAAATAATGGGAGTAATTGCCCCGTGGACGGAACTATTCCTAGCCTACTTAATTAGGCAGGAATTTCCCGAAGACCAAAACGAGGCCCGCTGCATAGTTCGGCGATCTAAAGCCTACAATGTCCGTGAGGGAGAACTTTATAAGAAAAGCACAACCGGAGTCCTTCAAAGGTGTATCTCCGAAGAGGAGGGGCGAAATCTCCTGGCTGAAATTCACGCCGGACTCGGCGGGCGCCACGCCGCAGCCCGGGCCCTTGTAGGCAAGGCCTTCCATACAGGATTTTATTGGCCAACAGCCCGGGCAGATGCTCAGGACTTAGTCCAATGATGCGTCGGTTGCCAGCTCTTTGCTAATTAGAGCCACATGCCACCCACCGCCCTCAAAACTATACCCATCACCTAGCCATTCGCGGTCTGGGGGCTTGACATGGTTGGACCCCTTAAAGGGGGAACCCACAAGCACAAATACTTATTGGTCATGGTGGACAAATTCACCAAATGGATTGAAGCCAAGCCGGTTAAAACGGCAGAATCCGGACTTATGATAGACTTCATATCCGGGGTAGTACACCACTTTGGCGTCCCCCACAGCATCATCACCGATAACGGCACGAATTTCACGGCCGACGAGGTTAAACTCTCGTGCAAAAACATGGGCATCAAGCTCGACTACGCTTCAGTCTATCATCCTCAAACTAACGGTCAAGTCAAGCGAGCAAATGGTCTAATCATGAGCGGCATCAAACCCAGACTAGTGCAGTCCCTCAAGGAATCTAACACGCACTGGGTAGAGGAGCTCGACTCCGTACTCTGGGGGCTGTGGACCACGCCAACCCGAACTACCGGATTCACACCATTTTTTATGGTGTACGGCGCAGAGGCAGTTCTGCCCTGCGATATAATTCATGACTCACCTCTCGTGCGCATGTACGAAGAAAGAGAAGCCGAGCTGGATCGGCAGGACAGTTTGGACGCCTTAGAGGAGGAGCGGGACGTGGCAAAAGCTCGTTCCGCATTTTATCAACAGCAGGCTCGAAGATATCAAAGCAGAGAAGTACGGGCCAAAGCTTACAATGTTGGCGAACTTGTTCTACGCCTGCCGGACAAGAAAAAGGACAAACTTAAGCCCAAGTGGGAAGGTCCCTTCATCATCGACCAAGTCCTGACCGGCGGAGCATACCGTCTACGTAACGCATCTGACAACCGACTCGAGCCGAACCCATGGAACGCATCCCGTCTCCGAAGATTCTACGCCTAACGCCGGACTCAGAGTTCGTCTCACTCCTCCGTCCATCTTTTTACATTTTCACTATCTCTTGTCCCCCTCCTTCTTCCCACTTTTTTTTCAATACCTTTGATAGGATGATTTGCGCATTGTTCGCACACACTCGATATGCTCCTAGCACTCGTTATACCTGGGGCTTCTTTAGCAGAAGCTTATTTATACGGGCTTCATGCCCAACACAAGTGTCATACTTCCGCATGTACCTTTTATTCACCATTATATGCATCGATATGACTTAAGTTTTGGCCAAGCTGGGTTGCCTGGCTCCTGTGCTTACCCCTACGTTCCCGATTGTTCGGCTAGGAGGTAAAGGGAGCACCTCTGCGATTGTTACTGCCGGGTCAGCCGGATGTGTACCTCAGACTTACTTATTTATTTGCCCCCAGATGCTTTTTCAGCTATTTTCGCAGTCCGGACATGCACTTTAGGGCATGCCTCCCAGGGAAAGGAACCCTTAATGGAACTATTCTCCCTAGAAGATGTTTCTTACTAACCATGTAATATAACATAGCTAGTTGGACACTTGTCTGATAAAGCAATTATGACCCCGACGCCTTGTCTCCACGCATGCCCCGGTTCTTCTATAACCGTAAGGGTATTCGGACACACTCCGGACTGTTGGGTCCAGAGGTTGAAGCGAAAAGGTCCGCAAAGACAAACAATCTACAATCTGCGTAGAAGGCATTTTACATGTCATTTCAAATTACATCCTCAAACTGACTGATTGTACTCCTCTTCAATCCCATCTAACAGGCTGTCTAATTTACAGTCCTGTTGGGAATATTTCGCGGCCAGTTCTACTTGGCCGTACATCAAGCTCACAGGGATCTCCTTCCCATCAGGCCCCGCAGGTCCGACCTCGGCCATGTGGTTTGGGTCAGCCTTCGGGTACCGCGTCTTCACCATGGCCCAGGCCTCCCTGGCGCCCTGACGGCAGGCTGATATTTTCCACAGACGGAGGCGTCGCCGTTCTCCCTGAAGCTTCTCAGCAAGCTCTCCAAGGCCCTCGAGTAGGGAGTAGGAAGGCCATAAAGCCTGAATGACGCCACTCATCGCCTGCCGGACACGTTCGAGCAATTGAACCAGCTCGGGAAGTTGGTCACCCGTTGAACCAGGCATTTCCTCCGCAGGGCGACCTGTGAGCACACCTAAAGACACATTTCTGTCAATCGACTTCCTCGCCGAATTCTTCTTTTCAAAGGAATTTGCTCAAGCACTTACTATAAATGCCGCGACGAAGCCGCTGATTCTCCTTCACGGAGCCAGACAGCTGGGCCCGAACACCTTTCAGCTCTTCTCCTAGCTGGGTGTGGGCATCTTGGAGCTTGTTTCTCTCCTGCTGCACCTTCATAAGCACCCTCTCGCCGGCCTTTAGCTGACGCAGTAGTTGTTGCTTGTCCGGATCTAGTCCGGCGCCCTCTGCAATATTATTGTCAGATTTATGCACACGCCGCACTTTGTTAACTACTTATCTTTTCGAAGTACGTATTACCAGCGGGGGTCTCTGTGGCTCCCCTTGAGGTGGCTAGTGCGGCCTCAAGTTGGGCCTTGCACTCTTGGAGCTCCTGGGACAGGTGGGTATTCTTCTCCGTAAGATCCTGCATAATAAATGATCCTTAAATCAGTTGTTTTAACTATTTTAAGTCTCGGGGGCTACTAGCATATATAACTATTAAAATTACTTACCCGTATGTCCTTCACATACTGCTTCGTGGCTCTGGTTAAACCATCTTGAGCAGCACGTAGGTGCACGTTTCCCGCATCAAAGGCATTCAACGCCTCCGGGGAGAAACACGCGTCACGAAGAACTGTCCGGCGACGCCTGTGATTCATGGCGCTCTCCACCTCAGACCGGGTGGCGGACAGCCTGTCGGCATCCTCTGTCGGAGGAGCATCCGGCTCTTGCCTTGTGTTCGCCTCCACTTCCGGACCACGCGATGGAGCATGGCTGGCGGAGGCTTGATTGGCAACCTCTCCGAACACTGTCCGGCGAGCGCTCTTCCTCCTAGAAAGAGTTATGAGCGTTAATATACCTCATAGGGATCCTTCCCTTAAAAACAACGATGCACCGTACCATTGCGGCAACGTTTCGATTTGCGTCGCACTCCTCTTCCGCCTGCTGGGCCGAACTAACCCTTGTTGGTCAGCCGCCGCAGGTTTGGCTTCCCGCCTTAAAGGCACCTCCTGCGATGCATCATCAGTATAGGTTGGTCAGAATTGAGCACGGATCAAATGATGGTGTCAAGACCTCGGTCGTAGTCACCTGGGAGGCCGGAATCAAGCCGGGGTAGTCAGCCGTAATGGCGACTAGAGCATTGTCCATGCTAAGTTGGTGGAACACCCCGTCAATCAGCTCCACCTTTATGTCTGGATCCTCTTCGGGGGTCGGATCAAGGGATCGTTCCGGATCCTCGGGCTGTGGAGTTCGGCTTCGTATGCCCTCCACATCCCGGCGCAGCTCCTGCGTTGAAATCACAAAGGAAAATACTTGACTTTGGAAGTATGGATCGGGTAGATAAACGTCCGCTTACCCAGCTCCGAGGGTTATTCATGGAGAATCCGTTCAATGGATTCGTGCGGCGAAAGTCCTCCTCCTCCCCCTTGTACAAGCCGGACAGGATCTTTGCCAGATCGGCTGCCGAGCTCGGCCCTCTGCGGCCGTGATGGGTGGCGTCGTCTTCCCCGTTGAAATCCCACATAGGGTGGCCCCTACATTGGAGTGGCTGCACCCCTCGCATAATGCACGTGTCCATGATTCCAATCATGGTCAATCCGGAGTGGGCCAGTAACCTAATCCGGCCCATCAGATAATGGACGCTCCTATCATCCTCCCGTTGAGGGCTCTGTGGGCGCCAACTCAGGCGTTTCTTCAAGGGAGCATTGCTGAACTCCGGGAGGCCGACCCAAACTGGATCCGGCAGAGGGGCGTCCTCCATGTAGAACCATTCCGAAGGCCAGTCTTTGGACGCCTTCTTCGGGGTGCCGGATAGATATCTGGTCCCGGCGATGCGCCATATTTCGGCTCCACCCACTTGATATATCGACCCCTCATAAGAATGGGGTACAAGGCAAAACAATCTCTTCCACAGCGCAAAATGGGGCTCAATGCCCTGGAACAGCTCGCAAAGAGCTACAAAGCCCGCGATGTGCAAAATGGAGGCAGGTGTGAGGTGGTGAAGCTGGAGTCCGTAGAACTCCAGGAGCCCCCGGAGAAACGGATGTATGGGGAATCCGAGCCCCCTTATTAGATAAGGGACGAAGCATACCCGCTCTCCTTTGAAAGGGTTGGGGACTCTCTCCGCCTGCTTTCCACCCTTGAAGGTGGCCAGTCCGGCTCGAACCGGAACCATGAAGGCTGGGGGAAGATATCCCTTGGTTTGGAGCGCCACTAGCTCGCTATGTGGAACTGAGCATCTCCCCCAATCTCCTGGCTTAGGGATGGGAGAGCGAGAGGAGGAGCCGCGTCGACTATCCATGATGGAATGGATTTTTGTCAGAAGCGCTTCGATGAGAACTTGCGAATGAAGGATGGTGTGAGCTGGATCTAGATCCTCGCCTCTCTTATAGGTGGCTCGTTCGCGCGGCTAGGGGGTAAAATGTAAAAATACCCTAGCTTTTTTGCATTCATACGACACGTGGAAGAAGGCCATTATTGGGCGTAGAAGCCAAGGAGTGCAACATTTATAAGGAAGCCGGACACTATTCGACAGGAACATGAAGTTTGAAGGAGAACCCGCCTTGCAACGCCGAAGACAATATACACGCCGGACTCGTCGTCGCTGAAGCCCGGTTCGGGGGCTACTGAGGGAGTCCTGGACTAGGGGGTGTCCGGATAGCCGGACTATCATCATCGGCCGGACTCCCAGACTATGAAGATACAAGATTGAAGACTTCATCTCGTGTCTAGATGGGACTTTCCTTGGCGTGGAAGGCAAGCTTGGCGATACGGACATGTAGATCTCCTACCATTGTAACCGACTTTGTGTAACCCTAGCCCTCTCCGGTGTCTATATAAACCGGATGGCTTTAGTCCATAGGAAGAACAACAATCATACCATAGGCTAGCTTCTATGGTTTAGCCTCCTTGATCTCGTGGTAGCTCCACTCTTGTAACACACATCATCAATATTAATCGAGCAGGATGTAGGGTTTTACCTCCATCAAGAGGGCCCGAACCTGGGTAAAACATCGTGTCCCTTGTCTCCTGTTACCATCCGCCTAGACACACAGTTCGGGACCCCCTACCCGAGATCCGCCGGTTTTGACACCGACAGTGGTGATGAAGAACCACTTCGTGATTGTTGACACCTCCGGCAGAGTGCCGGAGAAGGCCTCTAGATTGGATCTCGTGGTTCTGGAACTTGCGGTGGGCTGTGGAATTGTGTTTTGCCGACTCCCCTACGGTTTCTGGAACATTAGAGTATTTATAGAGCTGAGAGGTGGTGGTGGGGTGCCTGTGGGCCCTACTACCTACCAGGGCGCGCCTGAGGGCCCTAGCACGCCCTGGTGCCTAGTGGGCCCCACAGGGCCTCTCTGGTGCACATCTTGGGCCTCCTAGGTGTCTTCTAGGCAGAAAAACTCTCCAAAAAGTTTCGCTGCATTTGGACTTTGTTTGATATGGATATTCTATGAAGTAAAAAAGAAGCAAAAAATAGCAACTGGCACTGGGCACTACGTCAATAGGTTAGTCCCAAAAAATGATATAGAGTTGCTAGTAAATGAATATAAAGCATCCAAGAATGCTACTTTAATAGCATGGCATAATAAAAAATCATAGATACGTTGGAGACGTATCAGCATCCCCAAGCCTAATTCATGCTCGTCCTCGAGTAGGTAAATGATAACCATCTTATTTATAGATACGTTGGAGACATATCAGCATCCCCTAATGCTACCCATCATATTTATGACATATTCTTTTCTTTTGTAGCATGTACATTTGTACTTTAGATGATTCAAAGCAATAGTCTATAATTTGACATGAAGACCTCAATACTCAAGCATATCAACAAGCAACCGTGTCTTTCAAAATATCAACACTAAAGAAAGCTATCCCTGGCCCATTATGCTCAATCATTGATCCATTCATGAAACATACTCAAATATTAGCTACATCCAATGCTCAAGCATGATAATGGTGCTCCCTAGTTGGTTGGTACGTCCATTTTGCATCATGTCTTTAGATCAATATTTATTGCATTATGGACTATTATTTCGCATTATGGTACAATACTTATGCCTTTTCTCTCTTATTTTACAAGATTTACATGGCCAACAATTGGAATTCTAGACCGAAAAGGAGCAAATTTGAGATACCTGTTTAGATGATTCAAAGCAATAGTCTATAATTTGACATGAAGACCTCAATACTCAAGCATATCAACAAGAAACCGTCTCTTTCAAAATATCAACACTAAAGAAAGTTATCCCTAGCCCATTATGCTCAATCATTGATCCATTCATGAAACATACTCAAATATTAGCTACATCCGATGCTCAAGCATGATAATGGTGCTCCCTAGTTGGCTGGTACGTCCATTTTGCATCATGTTTTTAGATCAATATTTATTGCATTATGGACTGTTTTTCACATTATGGTACAATACTTATGCGTTTTCTCTCTTATTTTACAAGATTTACATGGCCAACAATTGGAATTCTGGACCAAAAAGGAGCAAATCTGAGATACCTGTTCTGCACAACTCCAGAAGTCCTGAAAATTTATGGAGAATTATTTTGGAATATATAAAAATTATTGGGTGAAGAAACTACTAGATGGGACCCACCAGGTGGCTACAAGCAGGGGGGCGCGCCCTACCCCCCAGGGCTTGTGGGGCCCCTGGGAGGTCTCCGGTGCCCATCTTCTACTATATGAAGGCTTTTGACCAAGAAAAAAACAGAGAGAGAGCTTTCGGGACGAAGCGCCACCGTCTCGAGGCGGAACCTGGGTAGGAGCAATATAGAGCTCCGGCAAAGCGATTCTGCCAGGGAAACTTCCCTCTGGGAGGGGGAAAATCGAAGCCATCGTCATCACCAACGATCCTCTCATTGAGGAAGGGTCAGTCTCCATCAACATATTCACTAGCACCATCTCCTCTCAAACCCTAGTTTATCTCTTGTATTCAAGGTTTGCTTCAGAACCTCAGATTGGTACCTCTGGGTTGCTAGTAGTGTTGATTACTCCTTGTAGTTGATGCTAGTTGGTTTATTTGGTGGAAGATCATACGTTCAGATCCTTAATGATATTCAATACCCCTATGCTCTTGAACATGAACATGCTTTGTGAGTAGTTACTTTTGTTCCTGAGGACATGGGATAAGTCCTGTTATAAGTAATCATGTGAATTTGGTATTCGTTCGATATTTTGATGAGATGTATGTTGTCTTTCCTCTAGTGGTGTTATGTGAATGTTCACTACATGACACTTCACCATGATTTGGGCCTAGGAAAGGAATTGGGAAGTAATAAGTAGATGATGGGTTGCTAGAGTGACAGAAGCTTAAACCCTAGTTTATGCATTGCTTCCTAAGGGGCTGATTTGGATCCACATGTTTCATGATATGGTTACATTTATCTTAATTCTTCTTTCGTAGTTGCGGATGCTCGTGAGAGGGGTTAATCATAAGTGGGAGGCTTGTCCAAGTAGACAGCACCCAAGCACCGGTCCACCAACATAACAAATTATCAAAGTAGCGAACGCGAATCGTATCAGCATGATGAAACCTAACTTGACAATAATTCCCATGTGTCCTCGGGAGAGCTTTGCTTTATATAAGAGTTTGTACAGGCTTGTCCTTTCCTATAAAAAGGATTGGGCCACCTTGCTACACCTTTGTTACACTTGTTACTTGTTACCCGTTATGAATTATCTTATCACAAAACTATCTGTTACCGATAATTTCAGTGCCTGCAGAAAATACCTTGCTTCAAACCGCTTATCATTTCCTTCTTCTCCTTGTTGGGTTCGACACTCTTACTTATCAAAAGGACTACGATAGATCCCCTATAATTGTGGGTCATCAAGACTCTTTTCTATTGCCGTTTCTGGGGAGTGAACCGCCTTTGATGAGTGGAATTCGGTAAGGAAAATTTTATATTACGTGCTGAAATTTACTGTCACTTGTCACTATAGAAAATAATCCTTTGAGGGGCTTACACGGGGTATCTTCACCCTGACCGAAAGAACAAAGAGTTGCTCCTCAACCTACTAAACCTACTAAAAATATTTATTATGAAATTCCTTCGGGTATGATGAAGAAACTGCTAGCTAATCCTTATGCAGGAGATGGAACACTACATCCTGATATGCATCTAATCTTTGTGGATGAAGTTTGTGGATTATTTAAGCTTGCAGGTTTGCCCGGAGATGAAGTCAACAGGAAGGTCTTCCCTTTATCTTTGAAGGGAAAGGCATTGACATGGTATAGGCTATGTGATGATATTGGATCTTGGAATTACAACCGATTGAAATTGTAATTTCATCAGAATGTTTATCCTATGCATCTGCTTCATCGTGATCGGAATTATATATATATATATATTGCCCTCGTGAAGGATAAAGTATCGCTCAAGCTTGGGGGAGGCTTAAGTCAATGTTATATTAATGCCCCAACCATGAGCTCTCGAGAGAAATTATTATTCAGAACTTTTATGCTCGGCTTTCTCGTAATGATCAATCCATGCTCGATACCTCTTGTACTGGCTCTTTTATGAAAAATACTATTGAATTCAAATGGGATCTCTTGGAAAGAATTAAACACAATTCTGAAGATTGGGAGCTCGACGAAGGTAAGGAGTCAGGAATAAAGCTTGAGTTTAATTGCGTTAAAACTTTTATGGATACCCGATGCTTTTCGTGAATTTAGCACAAAATATGGACTTGATTCTGAGATAGTAGCTTATTTCTGTGAATCTTTTGCTACTCATGTTTATCTCCCTAAGGAGAAGTGGTTTAAATATCACCCTCCCATTGAAGTGAAAGTAGTAAAACCCATTAAAGTTGAAGAAGAAACTATTACTTATAATGTTGATCCAGTTATTCCTACTACATATATTGAGAGACCACCTTTTCCAGTTAGGATAAAAGAACATGCTAAAGCTTCAACTGTAGTCCCTAAGAGTTATACTATAACACCTAAATCCCCTGAAAAAATTTAAAGTTGGAACCTATGCTATGGTTAAAGATCTCTCAGTTGATAATATTGATGGGCATGTTATTTATTTCTGTGATGAAGCTGCTAGAATTGCAAAACATGATGATAAAGATAAACATAGACCTGTTGTTGGCATGTCTGTTGTCTCTGTTAAGATAGGACATCATTGTTATCATGGCTTATGTGATTTGGGTGCTAGTTTGAGTGCAATTCCCTTCACTTTACACCAAGAAATTATGAATGATATTGCACTTGCAGAAATAGAAGATATTGATGTTACTATTAAGCTTGCTAACAGAGATACTATTTCACCAATTGGGATTGTTAGAGATGTTGAAGTCTTGTGTGGGAAAATAAAATACCCTACTGATTTTCTAGTTCTTGGTTCCCCACAAGATGATTTTTGTCCCATTATATTTGGTAGACCCTTCTTGAACACTATTAATGCTAGAATAGATTGTGAGAAAGAAACTGTCAGTGTTAGTTTTGGTGACGTGTATCATGAGTTTAATTTCCCCAAATTTCGTAGACAACCTAATGATAAAGAATTACCTAGTAAATATGAAATTATTGGTCTTGCTTCTGTTGTCGTGCCTCCTACTGATCGCTTAGAACAATATTTGCTAAACCATGAAAATGATATGTTCATGAATGAAATAAAGGAATTAGACGAGATTTTCTTTAAACAAATGCTTGTTTTGAAACACAATTTGCGTGTCGAGACACTTGGAGATCCTCTACCACCCAAGAGTGATCCTATATTCGATCTTAAACAATTGCCTGATACTTTCAAATATGCTTATCTTGATGAAAAGAAAATATATCATATTATTATTAGTGCTAAGATTTTAGAGCATGAAGAAAACAAATTATTGAAAACTCTGAGGAAGCACCAGGCTGCTATTGGATATACTCTGGATGATCTTAAGGGCATTAGTACCACTCTATGTCAGCACAAAATTAACATGGAACCTGATGCTAAACCAGTTGTTGATCACCAGCGACGGTTGAATCCTAAAATGAAAGAAGTGGTAAGAAATGAAATATTAAAGCTTCTAGAAGCATGTATAATATATCCTATTGCTGATAGTAGATGGGTAAGTCATGTTCATTGTGTCCCTAAGAAGGGAGGTATTACTCTTGTTCCCAATGATAAAAATGAATTGATTCCACAAATAATTATCACAGATTATAGAATGGTAATTGATTTCAGAAAATTAAACAAAGAAACTAGGAAAGATCATTATCCTCTACATTTTATTGATCAAATGCTAGAAAGACTATCAAAACATAAACACTTTTGCTTTGTACATGGTTACTCTGGTTTTTCCCAATTACCTGTGTCACAAGAGGGTCAAGAAAAACTACTTTTACATGCCCTTTTGGTACCTTTGCCTATAGACGTATGACTTTTGGTTTATGCAATGCACCTGCTACCTTTCAAAGATGTATGACTGCTATATTCTGTGACATTTGTGAAAAGATTGTTGAGGTTTTGATGGATGATTTCTCCGTTAACGGAACTTCTTTTGATGATTGCTTAAGCAACCTTGATCGAGTTTTAGAGGGATGTAATGAAACTAATCTTTTCTTGAATTGGGAGAACTGACACTTTATGTTTAATTAAGGTATTGTCTTGGGGCATAAGATCTCCGAAAGAGGTATTGATGTTGATAAAGCTAAAGTTGATGCAACTGAAAAAATGCCGTTTCCTAAAGATATCAAAGGTATAAGAAGTTTCCTTAGTCATGCTGGTTTTTATATGAGATTTATTAAAGACTTATCTAAAATTTCTAGGCCTCTTACTATTCTCTTTTCAAAAGATGTTCCATTTGTTTTTGATGATGATTGTGTAGAAGCATTTGAAATACTTAAGAAAGCCTTAATCTCTGCACCTATTCTTCAACCACCTGATTGGAACCTACCCTTTGAAAATATGTGTGATGCTAGTGATTATGTTGTTGGTGTTGTTCTAGGACAAAGAGTTAATAAGAAATTAAATGTTATCCATCATGCTAGCAAAACTCTAGACAGTGCTCAAAGAAACTATGCTACTACTGAAAAAGAATTTTTAGCAGTTGTATTTACTTGTGACAAGTTCAGATCTTATATTGTTGATTCTAAAGTAACTGTTCACACTGATCATACTGCTTTTAAATATATTATGGAAAAGAAAGATGCTAAACCTCAACTCATTAGGTGGGTTCTCTTGCTGCAATAATTTGATTTACATATTACTGATACAAAGGGAGCTGAGAACCCCGTAGCAAACAACTTGTCTACGTTAGAAAATATTCTTGATGACCCACTACCTATTGATGATAGTTTTCGGGATGAACAATTAGGTGTCATAAATGCTTCTTGTAGTTCCCCGGGGTATGTAAACTATGCTAATTATATTGTTGCTAAATTTATACCACCTAGTTTTACATAGCAATAAAACAAAAAGGTTTTCTATGATTTAAGACATTACTTCTGGGATGACCCACACCTTTATAAAGAAGGAGTAGATGATATTATTAGACGTTGTATACCTGAGCATGAACAGGATCATGGCCTATGCAAGTGTCACTCTGAGGCCTACGGAGGACACCATGCTGGTGATAGAACTGCACACAAGGTATTACAATCTGGTTTTTATTGGCATACTCTTTTCAAAGATGCCCGTAAGTTTGTCTTGTCTTGTGATGAATGTCAAAGAATTGGTAATATTAGTAGACGTCAAGAAATGCCTATGAACTATTCACTTGTTATTGAACCATTTGATGTTTGGGGCTTTGATTATATAGGACCTTTTCGTTCCTCTAATGGGTATACACATATTTTAGTTGTTGTTGATTATGTTACTAAGTGGGTAGAAGCTATTCCAACTAGTAGTGCCGAGCACAACACTTCCATTAAAATGCTTAAAGAAGTTATTTTCCTAAGGTTTGGAGTCCCTGGATATTTAATGACTGATGGTGGTTCACACTTTATTCATGGTGTTTTCCGTAAATTGCTTGCTAAATATGATGTTAACCATATAATTGCATCTCCATATCATTCTCAGTCGAGTGGTCAAGTAGAATTGAGTAATAGAGAAATAAAATTGATGTTGCAAAAGACTGTTAATATATCTAGGAAGAATTTGTCTAAGAAACTTGATGATGCATTATGGGCCTATAGAACTGCTTATAAAAATCCTCAGGGTATGTCTCTGTATAAAATGGCATATGGAAAAGCATGTTACTTACCACTTGAACTAGAACATAAAGCCTATTGGACAATTAAAGAGCTCAACTATGATTTCAAACTTGCCGGTGAAAAGAGGTTGTTTGACATTAGCTCACTTGATGAATGGAGAACCCAAGTGAGGGAGTCCTGGACTAAGGGGTGTCCGGGTAGCCGAACTACCATCATCGGCCGGACTCCAAGACTATGAAGATACAAGATTGAAGACTTCGTCCCGTGTCCGGATGGGACTTACCTTGGCGTGGAAGGCAAGCTTGGCGATACGGATATGTAGATCTCCTATCATTGTAACCGACTCTGTGTAACCCTAGCCCTCTCCGGTGTATATATAAACCGGATGGCTTTAGTCCATAGGACGAACAACAATCATACCATAGGCTAGCTTCTAGGGTTTAGCCTCCTTGATCTTGTGGTAGATCTACTCTTGTAACCCACATCATCAATATTAATCAAGCAGGACGTAGGGTTTTACCTCCATCAAGAGGGCCCGAACCTGGGTAAAAACATCGTGTCCCTCGTCTCCTGTTACCATCTGCCTAGACGCACAGTTCGGGACCCCCTACCCGAGATCCGCCGGTTTTGACACCGACATTGGTGCTTTCATTGAGGGTTCCTCTGTGTCGTCACCGATAGGCTCGATGGCTTCTTCGATCATCAACGACGATGTAGTCCAGGGTGAGGCCTTCCTCCCCGGACAGATCTTCGTATTCGGCGGCTTCGCACTGCACGCCAATTTGCTTGGCCAGTTGGAGCAGATCGAAGGCTACACCCCTGGCCGTCAGGTCAGATTTCGAAGTTTGGACTTCACGGCTGACATCCGTGGGGACTTGATCTTCGACAGATTTGAGCCACAGCCGAGCGTGCCGCACTGTCACATCGGGCATGATTTAGCTCTGCCGCCGGACAGTACTCTCGAGGCCGCACTCAAAACCACTCCGATCTTCAATTCGGAGCCAGCCCCGCAGGTCGAGGATGGATGCCTAGACACCGCCTCGGGGGCTGCAACCTCTATGGTGATAGAGCCAAACACTGACTTCGTCCCTCATAAAGCTCGTGACTCCAAGGCGCCGGACTCTGAACCTCCCACGCCCGCCCCGATCGAATCCGACTGGGCGCCGATCATGGAGTTCACCGCAGCGGACGTCTCTCAACACTCACCTTTCGGCGACATCTTGAGTTCACTAAAATACCTCTCGTTGTCAGGAGAGACCTGGCTAGATTGTGGTCAGGACGGCTGGGATGCGGACGACGAAGAAATTCAAAGCCCATCCACCACCCACTTGGTAGCCGCTGTCGACGATTTAACTGACAGGCTAGACTACGACTCCGAGGACATCAACGGTATGGACGACGATGCCGGGGACGACCAAGAACCAGCGCCTAACGGGTGCAGGAAAGCCACCCCATCCCACAACGTATGCATGGTGGACACACCAAAAGGAAGCGACAATGAGGAAAAACGGGACGTGGCGAAGGACAACTCCCCCAACAGACAAACAAAGCAGCGACGCAAGCGCCGCCCTGTCACATCCCTACTTCTGACAATGCCTAGTGCATGCATTAGAGTGTTGCACCATGTTTAAATTTCATTTAAACCTGAGATGGGGATTGACTAAGCCCTAGCACCAAATGAATTCAACTAGGGACAAAATAAAACCCTTTTCATTGAACTCAAAATGTCCTCTAAAAATGTTCAACATTTCTGGTTTGAGGTGGAAGCATCTACCACAAATGGTTTATATTTTTGCAAGACATATTTGGTCACTGAATAAAATTTTATGTATTTTGCTTTTGGGCATTTAAATGCTAGTAAATATCTTAAATGCCCAAATAATTCTAAAAATAAGTGTGGGCTGTTGGAAATATTCTAAACAGAGCCCCTGATTATTTTCTGGAATTTTAGAGATGCCTAAGTATTTTTAATAAAGCCTCCCAGTTACAGAAAAATAGAAAACAGAAGTAAAATAGAAATAAAAACCAGAGAGAGAAAGACCCGTACCTGGCGCTCACCTCAGCCACCCGGCCCAACTCCAGCTGGTGGCCCAGCCCGCCACCGCTACCCCCCCTGTCGTCTTCTTCCCTCGCCAGAAGGACGCGGGCACGCGCCGACGCGCGCACGGCCCCGCACGCCACCTCCTGCTTCCCCCCCCGGCCTCCTAGCGACGCCACGACGACGCCCCGTGTCCCCTCGCTCCTCTTTCTCACTCGCTGCACCCTCTCTCCCTCCCCTGACTCTCTTCCCCGAGCCGCCCGAGAGTCGCCATCGCCGCCGCTCGCCATAGCCACGGCCACCGACCACCACTCGCCTCGCCGACGTGTTCATGGCCTCCATTTCGACCTCCTCGTCCTCCCCGTCGACTCACTCGACGCCGGATGCTTTAAAACACCGTCACCGGCCTCTTCTTCATCGCCGGCCGCCGCGGATCCCCATCATCGACTCGTCGCCGTCCGGCCTTCCCCGAGCCTGCTTAGACGTCCGCTGCAACCGCCGTGAGCCACCGAACCTTTTCCCCCTCTCCGTTCCCTCTCTGGCACGCCGTAGCCGCCTCGCCCCTTTCGCCCGACTGCGTCGCCGCCTGCACTCACCGCCGACACGACTCCGGCGACCATTTGGTCCGGGCGTCGTGTCCAACTTGCTCGCTGCCTCGCGTAGCTGCTGTAGGTGCCACGAACGCGATACCACGGCCGCAGCAGCCCCGTAGCCAGAATCAACCGAACGCCGGCGCCGCCTCGAGCTCGTTTCCGGCGAGCTCCGGCCGTCCCCGCTGCTGCCGCAAGCCTCCCTGGGTGCGGGCGAGCCCCAGATCCCCGCGCGTGCACTCGGCCGGCCGTTTGGTCGCCGGAGACGCAAACCCGAGGCTCGCCACCGCGGCTGGCCTCGCCGGCGTCAAGCCACCGGTGGGTTGACCCACTTTGACCACGGCGGGACCCCCCCCTGTGTCCATGACATGTGGGGCCGGCCTGTTAATTAGGCTAGGATTAGTGTTAAACTAAATACTAGTTAGTTTAATAGACACTGACAGGTGGGCCCTACCCTTTAATTAACCCGGCTAACCATTTAGTTAAGTCAATTAAACTCTGTTAAATCACTGTGCAGCTGACATGTGGGTCCCCTAGGTCAGATTTGACCTGGACAACGCCGTTGACTTGCTGACGTCACTGTGAAGTCATGCTGACGCAGTAAATTCATTTCTGGATTTATTATTATTCAGGAAATTACAGAAAATGCCTAAAACTTCAATAAATCATAGAAAATTAACCGTAACTCCAAATTAAATAAATTATATATGAAAAATTATCAGAAAAATTCAAGGAATCCATCTGTACCATTTTCATGCATGTTAGAACAACTTATAGCTGCTGTTTAGCACAAATCAATTAAATGGCATTTGAATAATCACATATGGAGTTTGAATTTGAATCTTATATTCAAACCAACTTCATTTAATCTGTTGCTAGTTGCATTAGCCCAAAACACATTCATTTTTCCATGTCATGATCATGCATCATATTGTGCATTGCATTGATTGTGTTCCTTTCTGTGTTGCCGGTATTTGTCCCCTCTCGATAGACGTGATACCAATGATGTGATCGTTGACACCGATGAAGACTCAATGTTATCTTCAGAAGTGCCAGGCAAGCAAAACCCCCTTGTTCATTCCGATACAATCCCACTCTCTCGCTCCTGCTCTCTTTTACTGCATTAGGACAACAACGATTCATCTGTTACCTGCTGCGGTAGCTGAACCCCTTTATCCTTTGCATGACCTGTCATTGCCACAGTAAATAGATGAAACCCACTAGCATGAGTAGGAGTTGTTTGAGCCCTGTTGTGCCTACTCATTCATGCTTGTTTGTCACGCCTGCTACTGCTTAGAGTTGAGTCAGGTCTGATTCATCCGGGATGAATCAGAGGCGTGTGAACATGTCCTACTATGTGTGAGCTAAGTGTGTGAACACGTTTTGGTAAAGGTAGCGGTGAGAGGCCATGTAGGAGTACATGGTGGGTTGTCTCATTGCAGCCGTCCTCAGGAAGTGAGTTCTATGTTTGTGATCCATGATTCAGCTACTACCACGCATTGGGCCCGAAACCAATGGACCCTCTCGGCTTCTTGATCACCCTTGTCCTCTGTCCAGGAGTTGCAAGTAGTTTCTGGTGTTTGTAGTATGCTGGAGGCCGTGGGCAGCGCTGACCGTAGGGGTGGGCTGTGATGCGGTAGGCACGTGGCACGGTGTACCGGGCGCCCGTTTGGTGTCTCGGGAACCCTGTTCACATCGTTTGGGGCTGTGAGCGAAACTCCGGCCGGATCTCCTCATGGATGGAACCCGAATAGGCGATAAACCTGGACTAGAGACTCGAGTGTTTAGGCAGGCCATGGCCGACACCCACGTTGGGCTTCCGCTTGAAGGTTGCCGAGTACATGTCGTGTAAACGGCGGTAAGTGGTGAGAGCGTGTGTGAAGATGTACACCCCTGCAGGGTTAACATCATCTATTCGAATAGCCTTGTCCGCGGAAAAGGACTTCTGGGTTGCTTATATCAGTTCATAGACAAGTGAAAGTGGATACTCTAAAATACGCAAGATAAGCGTGAGTGCTATGGATGGCGTCCTCGTAGGGAGACGGGAGCGGATCCATAGTGGTGTATTGATATGGTGAATATGTGGACTCGTGTGCGCCACCTCAAAAGAGTCGCTCGCAGTCGTAGTTCAGGATAGCCACCGAGTCAAAGCTGGCTTGCTGCAGTTAAACCCCACCACCCCTTTGTTGATAATGATGCATATGTAGTTAGATCTGATGTAAGTCTTGCTGGGTACATTTGTACTCACGTTTGCCTATTTTATGTTTTTGCAGAGAGACTTCGGTCTCACTAGTAGTTTCGCGTGGACTTCGACGTTTAGCTTGATACCTTAGCTACGATCTTGTGCCCTCGGCAGGATCTGATAGATAGTCAGGCTTCTCAGCCTTTTTCATTTATAGATGTCTGTACTCAGACATGATAGCTTCCGCTTGTGCTTTGACTTGTATGCTCTGATTGTTGGGTCATGAGACCCATGTTTGTAATATCTCGCTCCTCGGAGCCTATTGAATAAATTACTTGAGTCGTAGAGTCATGTTGTGATGCCATGTTGTATTTGCACATATCGAGCATATTGTGTGTATGCTATTGAAATGCTTGGTATGTGTGGGATCTGACCATCTAGTTGTTTATCTTTAGTAGCCTCTCTTACCGGGAAATGTCTCCTAGTGTTTCCACCGAGCCATGGTAGCTTGCTACTGCTCCGGAACACTTAGGCTGGCCGGCATGTGTCCTTCTTCGTTCCTGTGTCTGTCCCTTCGGGGAAATGTCATGCGATGAATATCGGAGTCCTGTTAGCCTGCTACAGCCCGGTTCACCGGAGTCCTGCTAGCCCAGTGCTACAGCCTGGATTCACTCGCTGATGACCGACACGTTCGATGCTGGGTCATGGATGCCTGTCCCTGTAAGTCTGTGCCACTTTGGGTTTACGACTAGCCATGTCAGCCCGGGCTCCTTATCATATGGATGCTAGCGACACTGTCATATACGTGTGCCAAAAGGCGCAAACGGTCCCGGGCAAAGGTAAGGCGACACCCGTGGGAATACCGTGCGTGAGGCCGCAAAGTGATATGAGGTGTTACATGCTAGATCGATGTGGCATTGAGTCGGGGTCCTGACAGCGTTGGTATCAGAGCTTGACTGCCTGTAGGATTACTAAGCCAAACTGGTCGAAGTTGAGTCTAGAAATTCTTTAGTTATATAAGGGAATTGATTGTGGGATGGAACGTAAGGCTCTTTTTACTCCTTATACCTCATGGCCTTCTGATCTCAGTCATCATCTTCTCTTCTACGGGGATTAAGAACTAGGCTTTCTCTTCTTTCTATCAGGATCACGTGTTACTAATCCGTAGACTTATAAGATTGTTGGATTTAAGCTTGAGTTCAGTTTCTACTACTTCCGTATGTTAATTGTTGATCTCGAAACCTTGATATCGTGCTTCTGAGTGGTTATGCCACCATTTTGTGAATGTCTCAAATCTTTTCTGAGCATTTACAGCCGTTATGCTGTCCGAGTCATCCCAGGTTTCTAAATAGTTTGAAGCAATTTGCAAAATCCTTTCCCTCTGGTTTCGATGTTCCTTTATGCCAGCTCAATCACACTAATTGTTGAGTTGAGGTAATTTATTGCCCTGGCATATATGTTGGAGCTATTATTATGACCCTAGGTGTCTTAGGGGATCACCTAGTAATTTAGCCATGATTGGTGTCCCAGTGTGATGATTCTGGCCTTTATCCTCGAAAGCATTCCGTGATGCTACTTAGTAATAGGTATTCTGTTCCTGGGTTCTTGAACCCGAGATTCACTCCACCTACTTCGTGTTGATAGTAATTGTTAGTGCCTTCAGGATATTAGTAACCTTTGCGATAGTCCTTGAAGTCCGTGGTATCTTCTTCTTCCAAATACCATGAACTACTTATGGCAGAAGTTCCTCGTTGAACTGAAATATCACAACAGGATTATTCTTGATGAGTTCTCCATTATATATTGTGGCTCTGCCAGTTCTACCTTTCTGCATGGGTTATCCGGAAAAAAATATGTTGAACTTCGTTCGACATGCTAATCCATGCATCCACAACTCAGAAAATCATATGTTCTTTTGAGTTGACCCATCTTAGTTGTTTCCGACCCTCGCCTATCAATTGATAGTCAAGAGTATGCGTGCATTCGTTCGTCGATGCCTATTACCCTTGTGGTCCGCCAAGCCATTCTATTTTAGAATGAATAGGAGAAACAAACTCCAGTACCTCATCCATATCTAGGATTGGGTCAAAGTAGTTGTATTCCGCAGATCAAATGCCAATCCAGCTTTTGGTTCTGTTCTACCTTGGAGTATTACCCCCTTTATGTCAGAATTGTCATGAGAACTGCACCAACTTTCATGAATTTTGACATAGTAATACTTCTCACCATCATTAGTCATTCCTCGGCCATCGTGTTGATGCAACCGGAATACCGACAAATGAATTGTGATGTGTGAAATCAATACTCCCAGCAACCTCGTTGCTTGGTAGTTAAGGGACAATAATTTCATTCTTAGCGTGTTGGTTTTTGAATCATCCTTCTAAGACTGATCGTGCTACCTAGTCCTTATTTCGGTGCACCCTTCGATTGATGAGTTAGGATCTTGTCAAGTCCTCACTCATTTGATCATATCGTCTTGCCCTCAAAAGCGAGATTGTTCTCGAGCTTAGTAACATACCGGTGGTTCGTGATTTTTGAATGTCTTCTCGGAAGTATCACCAGGTCGTCACCTGACCGTTATGTTGAGCTCGTGATCAAGTTGGTTTATTCTTGTGAACCACCCTTTCTCCAAGAATCTGTGATGGTTATCCCGAAGCTAGTTGGTTAAGCTAGACAACAACTTGGAGAGTTGGAAGATAAAAGCTTGTCTGACTTAGTTCATGTTAAGGGATATCTTTCTGTGTATGTGTGTGTGTTGAAGAAAGATGATATCTTCATTAATTGGTCCTTGTGATCAGTTGTTGGACCTATTGTCTTACCCCATCTATAATTTGAGTATGGGCTATCATCCAATCAGACCAGAACCAACGATATTCGTAATGTTGTCTTACTCGTGGTTGATCCCTCGAGCATACACCATTATATCTTTTGGGTCTGACCAATGCTAACACTTGTTCTCTTAACTATGGAATTCCTTTTATGGGGAAACCCGGAAGAATTGTTGTTGAGCCCATTGACAACATCCTTATCTCCTCCATGATTTTGTTGAACATTAAGTTAGTGTTGGAAACTTTTGAAAGCATTTTCTTCATGCTAGCTCATGAAGTATTTGTGGATGAAGGTAGTGACTTCCTTTAACTCATGTGCATTTGATGCAAGTTGCCGCCGTGGATTCGAGAAAGTCAATGTTGTTTCTTTGGAATCATCCCAAATCAGTCATGCATACGTGCGAAAGTATTCTGTGGTTCGGAGACTTGCAACCTCCATTCCATATGTGTTCCGTAGCACCCCAAGCCACTGACTGATTTGTTCGAGAAAAGGAGTTAAGTGTTAATCCATGGTAATGCACAAGACTTCGATACCCTCGTTGATGGTTCCCCCCTCCTGAACTCGGTAGTGTTTTATTATAAGACTACTATGTGGTCATGCTTGTCTGGGACAACGTGTTCACATGTTAGTAGCAGAACCAGCTCATGTTTTGGAGCTTGCTATCGTAGCTCATCTCCCGAGAATCCCGCAACATTATCTCGTCGATTTGTGTTGCAAACTTTCATTTTTCTTTCTAGACTTGATGAGTCTGGGATATCCTGACACCAACCAGATCTGAATCTCAGGTAGATATGATGGTTGGAACATTCTCCAAGAACTATAATATTGGTCCCTCGATAATCGATAAAGTGGATGTCGTGGCCAACACACCCAGCCGGAAGACCTGTTATTATAATATCTTGATTGAGGAAGTTGGCCACCTCCCCATAGGGATTTCGTAGGATTTACTCCCTAGTTGCCCCTATGGATTTTGAGATCCCGAAGTCCGACCTTTTACTTGATGTCCTAGATACCAGACCATTTCTATGAATGGGTTACACTAGCACATCAAGGAGAACATTAGAAGCGGAGTGCTAAATGTTTCTTGGTCGATCATCCAGATTTTGTTTCCTTGGCCTCGCTAAGATGAAATCTGAGAAGGTGTTATCTTTCTTTGCATCTACATCCTCCATCATCATTCATCATGGTAGTAAGTTGTGTTGCTGGACCCTTGACACGGATGTTGGTAAAACCTTGATGAATATGGAAATGCTCAAGTTCTTGAGAGCACGCACAAGCGTTACGTGTTATCATCGGCTCTAACTGGGATTCCTCTCCGTTTCCTCGACATGCTATGACCTACTCAAACAGTGAATTCACTCTCTATTGTTGGGTTCTTCCCCAGTTACCAGAATTATTCCCAGCATTTGCATTTTGTTCCCAGCTTGCACCGCCAATGTGCCATTCTACCATGGGTCTCTTCCATTTCCGGTGATATGCAAATTCATCCATTACGTTGTCTTCAACAAGGTAGTCCACATCATCCAAGTCCGAGTATGCCATTCTACCGACCCCCTCCAAACGATCGTTGTGAATTGCCTTAGGCGGATATAGAGAGTCTCAATGATCTCTATATCAAACGTAATTCTTTTTGCCACTTAAGGGGGGATATCTACTGTCACATCCCTAGTTCTGACAATGCCTAGTGCATGCATTAGAGTGTTGCACCATGTTTAAATTTCATTTAAATTTGAAATGGGGATTGTTGAAACCCTAGCACCAAATGAAATTTAACTAGGTTCAATAAAAATATTTTCAATAACCCAGAATGCCCTTTGGAAATGTTCATAATTTCTGTTAAAGGTGAAAACCTCTTCCAAAAATGATGAACATATTTATAGGCTATTCCTGGATTTTTGAATTAAATTATATAGTATTTGCATTTGGGCATTTAATTGCTAATAATATTTTAAATGCTCAAATAATCACAAACTGAAATGTTTACTGTTGGAAATATTCCAAACAGTGGCCACAGTCAGTTGCATGATTTTTGGAAATGCTCTGGCATTTTTAATAAATCCAAACACAATTACAGAAAATAGAAAACAGTAACTAAAATAGAAATAAAAGAGAGGAGAGAAACCTTACCTGGCGCTCACCTGGTAGCCCACCTGGCCCAGCAGCACGGCCCAGCCCGCCACCGCTACTCCCCTGTTGTCTTCCTCCTCGCCAGAAGGACGCGGACACCGCGACGCCGCCGTGCGCGCCACCTCCACCCTGCTCTGGCCACCTCCTGCTTCCTCCCCGAGCCCTCTGGTGACGCCACGCACTTCCCCTCGCCCCCTGCACCTCCCCTCTCTTCCCCTGGACCCCGTACCCTCCTCTGCTTCCCTCCCTGCACGCGCCCGAGCGGAGCCCATCGCCGCCGACGCCGTTACCGGGGCCACAGCCACCCCCTCGCTCCCACTATGCATCCCTGAGCTCCGCCCTGACCCCGTGAAGCTACCCACGCGACGCACGCGACCAGAGGAGGCCGCAGTCGATCGGAGCATCGTCGTCTTCATCTCCGGTGCCCGGAGATCGACCCCACCGATTCGGCGCGTCCAGAGCCTCCCCGGCCCCGCCGTCTGCACCGTCTGACTCGCCGTGAGCCACTTACCTTATCCCCTAAGCACTTATGCTCGCCCCCGTGCTGTAGCGTCGTTCCCCACGAGCCCGAAAGCTCACCGCCGCCGGCCATGCCGCCGTCGTGGCTACAGACGCCGTAGCTCGTGCCTGGGCGCGTCATAGCACTCGGTTTGCTCCCAGGAGCCCGTAGCGCCCACCAGCCCCTCCTCCCGTGCCCCCGAACGCCAACCCCGACCTCGCCCGAGCTCCGGCCGCCGCCTCGGGCTCCACTCCGGCGAGCTCCGGCCTCCCCAGCTCATCCCACATGCTCCACTGGATGCGGACGATGACGGGCTATGCCCCGGTGGTCTCCGCGCGCTTTTCCGCCGCCTGTAGCCCATTCCGGCGAAGCACCGCCGCGCGGTTTGGTCGTCGCCGGCCGAACTCCGGCGAGGCTGACGTGGCGGCTTATTTAGCGCTAATCCCCACCATTAGCCACCCCACCAGCCGCTGACAGTGGGCCCTAGAGCCAAGTCAACCCTGGTCAGTGCGGGTTTGACCCAGGGTTAACCCCAGTGTCACTGACGTGTGGCCCCCACACGTCAGGTTTGACCTGGTCAGCCCTGCTGACGCCTCTGTGACGTCACGCTGACGCAATAAACCATTTTCTGGATTTAATTTAATTCTGAAATTTCAGAAAATGCCTAAAACTTCTAAAATTCATAGAAAATTAACCGTAACTCCAAATTAAATAATTTATATATGAAAAATTATCAGAAAAATTCAAGGAATCCATCTGTACCATTTTCATGCATGTTAGAACAACTTATCACTACTGTTTAGCACAAATCAATTAAATGGCATTTGAATAATCACATATGGAGTTTAAGTTTGAATCTTGTATTCAAACCAACTTCATTTAATCTGTTGCTAGTTGCATTAGCTCTAAACACATTCATTTTGCCATGTCATGATCATGCATCATATTGTGCATTGCATTGATTGTGTTCCCTTCTGTGTTGCCGGTATTTGTCCCCTCTCGATAGACATGATACCGATGATGTGATCGTTGACACTGATGAAGACTCAATGTTATCTTCAGAAGTGCCAGGCAAGCAAAACCCCCTTGTTCATTCCGATACAATCCTACTCTCTCGCTCCTGCTCTCTTTACTGCATTAGGACAACAACGATTCATCTGTTACCTGCTGCGGTAGCTGAACCCCTTTATCCTTTGCATGACCTGTCATTCCACAGTAAATAGATGAAACCCACTAGTATGAGTAGGAATTGTTTGAGCCCTGTTGTGCCTACTCATTCATGCTTGTTTGTCATGCCTGCTACTGCTTAGAGTTGAGTCAGGTCTGATTCATCGGGGATGAATCAGAGGCGTGTGAACATGTCCTACTGTGTGTGAGCTAAGTGTGTGAACACGATTTGGTAAAGGTAGCGGTGAGAGGCCATGTAGGAGTACATGGTGGGTTGTCTCATTGCAGCCGTCCTCAGGAACTGTGTTCTGTGTTTGTGATCCATGATTCAGCTACTACCATACATTGGGCCCTGAAATATGACCCCGCTCGACTTCTTATTCACCCTAGTCCTCTGTCCAGGAGTTGCAAGTAGTTTCTGGTGTTTGTAGTATGCTGGAGGCCGTGGACAGCGCTGACCGTAGGGGTGGGCTGTGATGTAGTAGGCACGTGGCCGGGTATACCGGGCGCTCGTTTGGTGTCACGGAACCCTGTTCACATCGTTTGGGGCTGTGAGCGAAACTCCGGCCGGATCTCCTCATGGATGGAACCCGAATAGGCGATAAACCTGGACTAGAGACTTGAGTGTTTAGGTAGGTCGTGGTCTACACCCACGTCGGCTTTCGCTTGAAGTCTGCCGAGCACGTGTCGTGTGCAGACGCTAAGTGGTGGAAACATGTATGAAGAAGTACACCCCTGCAGGGTTAACATCATCTATTCGAATAGCCGTGTCTGCGGAAAAGGACTTCTGGGTTGCTTATATCAGTTCATAGACAAGTGAAAGTGGATACTTTAAAATGTGCAAGATAAGCGTGAGTGCTATGGATGGCATTCTCGTAGGGAGACGGGAGCGGATCCATAGTGGTGTATTGATATGGTGAATATGTGGACTCGTGTGCGCCACCTCAAAAGAGTCGCTTGCAGTCGTAGTTTAGGATAGCCACCGAGTCAAAGCTGGCTTGCTGCAGTTAAACCCCACCATCCCCTTTGTTGATAATGATGCATATGTAGATAGTTCTGATGTAAGTCTTGCTGGGTACATTTGTACTCACGTTTGCCTACTTTATGTTTCTGCAGAGAGACTTCAGTCTCACTAGTAGTTCCACGTGGACTTCGACGTTTAGCTTGTTACCTCAGCTACGATCTTGTGCCCTCGGCAGGATCTGATAGATAGTCAGGCTTCTCGGCCTTTTTCATTTATAGATGTCTGTACCCAGACATGATAGCTTCCGCTTGTGCTTTGACTTGTATGCTCTGATTGTTGGGTCGTGAGACCCATATTTGTAATATCTCGCTCCTCGGAGCCTATTGATTAAAATACTTGAGTTGTAGAGTCATGTTGTGATGCCATGTTGTATTTGCACATATCGAGCATATTGTGTGTATGTTATTGAAATGCTTGGTATGTGTGGGATCTGACAACCTAGTTGTTTATCCTTGGTAGCCTCTCTTACCGGGAAATGTCTCCTAGTGTTTCCACCGAGCCATGGTAGCTTGCTACTGCTCCGCGACACTTAGGCTGGCCGGCATGTGTCCTTCTTCGTTCCTGTGTCTGTCCCTTCGGGGAAATGTCACGCGATGAATACCGGAGTCCTGTTAGCCCGCTACAGCCCGGTTCACCGGAGTCCTGCTAGCCCAGTGCTACAGCCTGGATTCACTCACTGATGACCGACACGTTCGATGCTGGGTCATGGATGCCTGTCCCTGTAAGTCTGTGCCACTTTGGGTTTACGACTAGCCATGTCAGCCCGGGCTCCTTATCATATGGATGCTAGCGACACTGTCATATACGTGTGCCAAAAGGCGCAAACGGTCCCGGGCAAAGGTAATGCGACACCCGTGGGGATACCGTGCGTGAGGCCGCAAAGTGATATGAGGTGTTACATGCTAGATCGATGTGGCATTGAGTCGGGGTCCTGACATCTACGAATCACCCTCCTCCAGGATGTTTCGTCGTGGTACCATGGCAACTCAACTCCTCGCTACCTTGACAACCGTTTACCACCTTCTTAGGTGTGAAATTGTTGTCTACCTAGTGAACCCTCGTCATCCGTTTCTTTCCACCCCTCTTGATGTGTATCTCATGTCTCAATCCGAGAGATGGTTCTATGTCTCATTCCGTGAGTTAATTCTGAGTTGTTCGATCTTCGAGGAGATCGACCCTTCTAGAGTCTCTTTATCTCCAGGTCTTGTTGGCAGGATTTCTCAGAGCAAGACATCAAGACAATGATGGTGAATGAATCAACGTTCAACTGAAGTGCACCCTGGATCGTGAAGATTATACTAGTTGCGTTTACCCTTCACCTTACCCTACGCTTGAATCTCGGGACGAGATTTTGTTTAGTGGGGGTGAGTTGTCACATCCCTAGTTCTGACAATGCCTAGTGCATGCATTAGAGTGTTGCACCATGTTTAAATTTCATTTAAACCTGAGATGGGGATTGACTAAGCCCTAGCACCAAATGAATTCAACTAGGGACAAAATAAAACCCTTTTCATTGAACTCAAAATGTCCTCTAAAAATGTTCAACATTTCTGGTTTGAGGTGGAAGCATCTACCACAAATGGTTTATATTTTTGCAGGACATATTTGGTCACTGAATAAAATTTTATGTATTTTGCTTTTGGGCATTTAAATGCTAGTAAATATCTTAAATGCCCAAATAATTCTAAAAATAAGTGTGGGCTGTTGGAAATATTCTAAACAGAGCCCCTGATTATTTTCTGGAATTTTAGAGATGCCTAAGTATTTTTAATAAAGCCTCCCAGTTACAGAAAAATAGAAAACAGAAGTAAAATAGAAATAAGAACCAGAGAGAGAAAGACCCGTACCTGGCGCTCACCTCAGCCACCCGGCCCAACTCCAGCTGGCGGCCCAGCCCGCCACCGCTACCCCCCCTGTCGTCTTCTTCCCTCGCCAGAAGGACGCGGGCACGCGCCGACGCGCGCACGGCCCCGCACGCCACCTCCTGCTCCCCCCCCAGCCTCCTAGCGACGCCACGACGACGCCCCGTGTCCCCTCGCTCCTCTTTCTCACTCGCTGCACCCTCTCTCCCTCCCCTGACTCTCTTCCCCGAGCCACCCGAGAGTCGCCGTCGCCGCCGCTCGCCATAGCCACGGCCACCGACCACCACTCGCCTCGCCGACGTGTTCATGGCCTCCATTTCGACCTCCTCGTCCTCCCCGTCGACTCACTCGACGCTGGATGCTTTAAAACACCGTCACCGGCCTCTTCTTCATCGCCGGCCGCCGCGGATCCCCATCATCGACTCGTCGCCGTCCGGCCTTCCCCGAGCCAGCTTCGACGTCCGATGCAACCGCCGTGAGCCACCGAACCTTTTCCCCCTCTCCGTTCCCTCTCTGGCTCGCCGTAGCCGCCTCGCCCCTTTCGCCCGACTGCGTCGCCGCCTGCACTCACCGCCGACACGACTCCGGCGAACATTTGGTCCGGGCGTCGTGTCCAACTTGCTCGCTGCCTCGCGTAGCTGCTGTAGGTGCCACGAATGCGATACCACGGCCGCAGCAGCCCCGTAGCCAGAATCAACCGAACGCCGGCGCCGCCTCGAGCTCGTTTCCGGCGAGCTCCGGCCGTCCCCGCTGCTGCCGCAAGCCTCCCTGGGTGCGGGCGAGCCCCAGCTCCCCGCGCGTGCACTCGGCCGGCCGTTTGGTCGCCGGAGACGCAAACCCGAGGCTCGCCACCGCGGCTGGCCTCGCCGGCGTCAAGCCGCCGGTGGGTTGACCCACTTTGACCACGGCGGGACCCCCCCCCCTGTGTCCATGACATGTGGGGCCGGCCTATTAATTAGGCTAGGATTAGTGTTAAACTAAATACTAGTTAGTTTAATAGACACTGACAGGTGGGCCCTACCCTTTAATTAACCCGGCTAACCATTTAGTTAAGTCAATTAAACTCTGTTAAATCACTGTGTAGCTGACATGTGGGTCCCCTAGGTCAGATTTGACCTGGACAACGCCGTTGACTTGCTGACGTCACTGTGAAGTCATGCTGACGCAGTAAATTCATTTCTGGATTTATTATTATTCAGGAAATTACAGAAAATGCCTAAAACTTCAATAAATCATAGAAAATTAACCGTAACTCCAAATTAAATAAATTATATATGAAAAATTATCAGAAAAATTCAAGGAATCCATCTGTACCATTTTCATGCATGTTAGAACAACTTATAGCTGATGTTTAGCACAAATCAATTAAATGGCATTTGAATAATCACATATGGAGTTTGAATTTGAATCTTATATTCAAACCAACTTCATTTAATCTGTTGCTAGTTGCATTAGCCCAAAACACATTCATTTTGCCATGTCATGATCATGCATCATATTGTGCATTGCATTGATTGTGTTCCTTTCTGTGTTGCCGGTATTTGTCCCCTCTCGATAGACGTGATACCAATGATGTGATCGTTGACACCGATGAAGACTCAATGTTATCTTCAGAAGTGCCAGGCAAGCAAAACCCCCTTGTTCATTCCGATACAATCCCACTCTCTCGCTCCTGCTCTCTTTTACTACATTAGGACAACAACGATTCATCTGTTACCTGCTGCGGTAGCTGAACCCCTTTATCCTTTGCATGACCTGTCATTGCCACAGTAAATAGATGAAACCCACTAGCATGAGTAGGAGTTGTTTGAGCCCTGTTGTGCTTACTCATTCATGCTTGTTTGTCACGCCTGCTACTGCTTAGAGTTGAGTCAGGTCTGATTCATCCGGGATGAATCAGAGGCGTGTGAACATGTCCTACTATGTGTGAGCTAAGTGTGTGAACACGTTTTGGGAAAGGTAGCGGTGAGAGGCCATGTAGGAGTACATGGTGGGTTGTCTCATTGCAGCCGTCCTCAGGAACTGAGTTCTGTGTTTGTGATCCATGATTCAGCTACTACCACGCATTGGGCCCGAAACCGATGGACCCTCTCGGCTTCTTGATCACCCTTGTCCTCTGTCCAGGAGTTGCAAGTAGTTTCTGGTGTTTGTAGTATGCTGGAGGCCGTGGGCAGCGCTGACCGTAGGGGTGGGCTGTGATGCGGTAGGCACGTGGCACGGTGTACCGGGCGCCCGTTTGGTGTCTCGGGAACCCTGTTCACATCGTTTGGGGCTGTGAGCGAAACTCCGGCTGGATCTCCTCATGGATGGAACCCGAATAGGCGATAAACCTGGACTAGAGACTCGAGTGTTTAGGCAGGCCGTGGCCGACACCCACGTTGGGCTTCCGCTTGAAGGTTGCCAAGTACATGTCGTGTAAACGGCGGTAAGTGGTGAGAGCGTGTGTGAAGAAGTACACCCCTGCAGGGTTAACATCATCTATTCGAATAGCCGTGTCCGCGGAAAAGGACTTCTGGGTTGCTTATATCAGTTCATAGACAAGTGAAAGTGGATACTCTAAAATACGCAAGATAAGCGTGAGTGCTATGGATGGCGTCCTCGTAGGGAGACGGGAGCGGATCCATAGTGGTGTATTGATATGGTGAATATGTGGACTCGTGTGCGCCACCTCAAAAGAGTCGCTCGCAGTCGTAGTTCAGGATAGCCACCGAGTGAAAGCTGGCTTGCTGCAGTTAAACCCCACCACCCCTTTGTTGATAATGATGCATATGTAGTTAGATCTGATGTAAGTCTTGCTGGGTACATTTGTACTCACGTTTGCCTATTTTATGTTTTTGCAGAGAGACTTCGGTCTCACTAGTAGTTTCGCGTGGACTTCGACGTTTAGCTTGATACCTCAGCTACGATCTTGTGCCCTCGGCAGGATCTGATAGATAGTCAGGCTTCTCAGCCTTTTTCATTTATAGATGTCTGTACTCAGACATGATAGCTTCCGCTTGTGCTTTGACTTGTATGCTCTGATTGTTGGGTCATGAGACCCATGTTTGTAATATCTCGCTCCTCGGAGCCTATTGAATAAATTACTTGAGTCGTAGAGTCATGTTGTGATGCCATGTTGTATTTGCACATATCGAGCATATTGTGTGTATGCTATTGAAATGCTTGGTATGTGTGGGATCTGACCATCTAGTTGTTTATCTTTAGTAGCCTCTCTTACCGGGAAATGTCTCCTAGTGTTTCCACCGAGCCATGGTAGCTTGCTACTGCTCCGGAACACTTAGGCTGGCCGGCATGTGTCCTTCTTCGTTCCTGTGTCTGTCCCTTCGGGGAAATGTCACACTTTGAGTACCGGAGTCCTGTTAGCCCGCTACAGCCCGGTTTACCGGAGTCCTGCTAGCCCAGTGCTACAGCCCGGACCCACTTGCTGATGACCGACACGTTCGAAGCTGGGTCATGGATGCCTGTCCCTGTAAGTCTGTGCCACTTTGGGTTTATGACTAGTCATGTCAGCCCGGGCTCCTTATCATATGGATGCTAGCGACACTATCATATACGTGAGCCAAAAGGCGCAAACGGTCCCGGGCAAAGGTAAGGCGACACCCGTGGGGATACCGTGCGTGAGGCCGCAAAGTGATATGAGGTGTTACCGGCTAGATCAATGTGACATCGAGTCGGGGTCCTGACACGCCCGAAGACCGGCATCGACAAAAACGGTACCCATATGGACCCGGCCCTAGAGCAGGGCGAAGCAGCGGACGATGCACACGTCAACAAGCAGCCAGCCGGACATGAACCGGATAAGCAACCCATCCCCGGCGAAGATGATCTCACATCACCAGAGCATAGGAATCTCCATAACAGGCTCGTCGCCACTGCAAGAAGTTTGAAGAAGCGAAAGCGGAAGCTCAAAACAGCGAAAGACACACTCAGAATGAGATGGAGCAAAGTACTCAACACTGCAGATAAATATGGCACTAGTCACCAGACAAAGAGCTACCCGAAGCGCAAGCTGTTGCCCGAATTTGACGAGGAGGCCTTCGAGCCCCCGCAGTCAAAAAAGAAAGGGGCCGCCTGGCCGGATAGACGACCAGATGACAGGCCAAGAGCAACACGGGGCGCTACACACAAGCCGACACATGATCAGCATAAAGATCTTCAGAAAAAGGATAACCCGGCCAGGTCTATCTATGGGCCAAAAAAGAAGACTCCAGGAAGTAACACAACTAGCCGAGCATTTGAAGACAACAGCACACCCAAATACAGGGGCGCCGCACACCCACTATGTTTTACCGACGAGGTACTGGATCATGGATTTCCAGCGGGATTTAAACCCATAAACATAGAGGCATACGACGGAACAACAGACCCCGGAGTCTGGATTGAGGATTATATCCTACACATACACATGGAAAGAGGAGACGATCTCCATGCCATAAAATACCTTGCCTCAAGCTCAAAGGGTCGGCCTGGCATTGGCTTAAAAGCCTCCCAGAAAATACGATTGGGAGTTGGGAAGAGCTTGAGGATGCGTTTCGAGCAAATTTTCAGGGGACTTATGTCCGGCCTCTGGATGCAGATGATTTAAGTCACATAACTCAACAGCCCGGAGAATCAGCACGCAAATTCTGGAACAGGTTCCTCACTAAAAAGAACCAAATAGTCGACTGTCCGGACGCTGAAGCCTTAGCAGCCTTCAAACACAACGTCCGAGACGAATGGCTCGCCAGACACCTCGGCCAGGAAAAACCAAGAACAATGGCCGCACTAACAAGTCTCATGACCCGCTTTTGCGCGGGGGGAGACAGCTGGTTGGCTAGATGCAGCACCAGCGACCCGAGTACATCTGAAATCAGGGATGGAAATGGGAAATCGCGACGCAAAAAAGATCAGCGCCGGAATAAGGGGAATGGCCCAAATAGTATGGCGGTCAACGCCGGATTCAAAAGCTCTCTGCCGAACAACAAAACACTGCCCTTAAAGGATAACAGTGACGAGCTATACAACCTCAACAAGATCCTGGATAGACTGTGTCAAATACATGGTACCTCCGGGAAGCCTGCAAACCATACCCACAGAGATTGTTGGGTCTTCAAGCAGTCCGGCCGACTTAATGCCGAACACAAAGGGCTCGACACACCAAGTGAAAGTGACGAAACCCAAAAGCAGCGCTCCGGAAACCAAAAGACTTTCCCATTAGAAGTCAAAACAGTGAACTCACTTCACGTGATAACACGCAGCGCGGCCCCTCCTATACTAGGACACCGTCCGCAGACTGGGGATAGAACCCACCAAAATTCGCTATAGCAAGCACTTCCTTCAAAGGAGTGACGCCAGGCCTTTTCAGCCAATTTTATAGGCTCTGTACCACTAGGGGTCGTGTTCGGTTAATCCGACAACCTCTGTCGCGAAAAGCTCACCCTCCATCGCCCCATTTAGCAGTAGCCCTTAAGCACTAATGGGGCGTGCAGCTTTCGCCCGCTTTAATGCAATACCACATTACGCGTCTCTTACGCTTAAAAATGCCCGGTCCATGTGGCATATTCTTAAAACTCCAGGTGTCTCTCGACCACGGAGAATGTGCGGCTGCCTAGACAGCCACACATTATTCCGACCTTGCAGGTCAAAGCCCCTAAAAACAGGTCATCTAGACCTCGGACATGGTTAGACGAGTCCGGCGTAACTTAACAAGGGGCTTCCCAGCCGCATACCCCTTTTTTTAGGGGGCCGCGTGCATAAATGATGAAAGCTAATAAAGCTCAACTTTCTTCATCTTCCAAATTATACTTTATTTTGATACAACTTTTGCACGATATTTCTTAGAAACTAAGTCCTTCTCTTTTACAGATGAAGCACGTGCTACACCCGTCCAGGATACAGCACAACGGAGACACAGGCGCAGACGTGCAGTAGGGACCCGTTGCAAGGATTCTTTTTAGATTAAGACCCTGCGTAAACCTTTCTCACTGTCTCTTGTTGATACACATCCCCCGGTTTCCTACCAGAGCCGAGGAGGAGGCTGGCGTTTTGGCATCGGCCGCGTCAGAAGTTCCCGCCTGTACCTGGACACTAGGGGCTTAGGGCTTTATTCTGCCCGATATCATAAAGACCGAACACCTCAGGGAGTGTTCGGCGTCTCGAGTTAGGCCTTATATGCATCAGCTCCGAATCATGTCTTTGGTCAAATGTTGGGTTTGCCCGGCTCCTGTGTGTTGCTGCCTTACTTTCCGTATCATCGGCTAATGCGGCACCAGGAGAACTACTACGATTGTGCCCCGGTTCGGCTGGGAGAGCACCTCAGTAGAGAAAGCTGAAAACTGACTGTCATGATATAGCGAGAGACTGGTCAACCACTCGATCGACCATTGGAATGTTTAGAATTCCTCCACTTTGACGAAGGACCGCTTCCCAGTCAGGCACATACACGCCCCAAGTTCGGAGAAGCGCGGTGCCATCAGGGGCTATATAGTAGCCCCACATTCGAGCTCCTATGGCTAAGTGAAAGTGATAAAGCATTATAGTCCGGCTGCCTAGTTTGCTATGCTATCACCTCCTTAAAAGGACCAAGACGTTGGATTAAGTGTGAAAAAGCGTTTTTCTTTTTGCAAACACCCCCGCACCATGTGCGTGGGGGCTGAAGCCAAAGACTGCCATCTTTCAGATTATACATACATATACGGCCGCACAGGAGATAGTTCAATACTTGAACACACAAGTATAAAAAGTCATTGCATTATAAACATGATCTTAGAAATCATACATGTCATTCAAACATAACATCTTTCGAGCACTGCGACTCTATTATACGAGCGCCCTGCAGGACTTCCTCAAAGTAATGCTCGATGGGGAATCGGCTTCTGTCCGAACCCCGGGATGCAACAGCGGTGGCATCCATCTCCGCCCAGTATGTTTTACCACGGGCGAGAGCCATCCGCGCACCTTCTATGCATGCCGACCGCTTCATCGCCTTAATATGCGGCACTGCCCCAAGGAATTGCTGCAACAAGCCAAAATAACTCTTCGGCTTGGGCCTTTTCGGCCACAGATGAGTTACCACATCCGTCATGGCCAGTCCGGACAACCTATTCAGCTCAACCCACTCAACCAGTCGATCACTCAACGGAAGTGGACGCTCCGGACTATGGAATTGAGACCAGAAAAGCTCTTCCAATTCATGATCCTCCTGGCTTCGAAAGTGCACGACTGCGTCAGCCGCACTCGCTGCCAAGTCCAAATAAGGATCCTCCGCACCGTACAATCGGCCCAGCTGAGCATACTTCGGATCCGTGAACTTCCTACGCAGCATAAAGGGCTTTCCAGCCACAATGTCTCTGACCTGATGCAGTTCCTCCTTCATAGCCCGCATCGCACTACGGGCATCCTTGGCCTCGGCATCGGCCTTCTTCAGGTCCTCTTGCTCCGCTCGGTGTTCTCCTTCAAGAACTTCCAGGCGGTTGGTAGCAACTCTTAATTTCATGGCCACTCCAGCCATCTCCTCCCTGCTTCGGCAGTGAGCAGCCTTCTCGGCTTCTAGCCCTTCCACTGCCTTCAAGGCAGCCACGTCGCTCTTTCTGGCTTGCTCCTTGGCCCGAGCAAGTTCTGCTTGAAGGTCCTCCACAGCAGCAGCACCATCTGCATCTAAGCATACAATTTGTAAGGAATGGGCGTCAGCTCCCTTACTAACGAACCGGGGGGCAACCACATACCTTGTGACTCATCAAGTCGTCTATTGACCAGCGAGATGTCCTCATCTGCAGCGTCGAGTTGCTTCTTCAGCTCGGCAAATTCATCAGTCCGGCTGGCCACCGAACATTCCGCCACCTGCATGGGAAAGGCGACAGTTAATAACCAAGATTACGATCCAAGGCATGCTGTCGTTTTCGACAGCATACCAAGTCTCGGGGGCTACTATCTATACAGGGCGCACTTCATGTGCAAAACTATCAACAGGTATGTCATTTTTTGCGTACCTCAAATCCCGTCAGTAAACTTCCGATGGCCTCATACAACCCGGTTTCGGCGGACGAGATCCTCTCAATCACATCACCCATTAATGTGCGGTGATCTTCTGAGATGGACGCCCTCTTAAGCAAATCCTGCAGCTCCACCGGCCGTACTCCAATGGGCGCCGAACTCTCCGGTCCCGCCGGATTCGGGGAGACCCTCCGTGACGACACCTCAGGGTCGTTCGCCCCGCATGACGGGGCGGCAGATGAAGGCGTTTCGCTTTCCATCATCTCCGGACAAAGGTCTCCCGAAGATGAGCTGTGCTGAGATGGGCTGGGATCCGAACTACAAGGTAAAAACGTCGTTACCTTTATACATTAAGCAGGGGTGTCTGATAATATTAAAATCCCCCTTTTCACTTACGGCTCGTTAGAGGGCTGATTCCTCCGAGGAGACAGTACGGCCGGGGCACTTTCTGGCGCAGGACCTTCCGGTACAGATTTTCCCCCCGCTTTGAGGCCTTGGCCTCCGGGTCTTCGGAAGTATTCCTCTTCTCCCCCTGGAAGGAGGGACTCTCGGTTCCTCCCTTACTAAATGCCTCCTTGGCAGAGGTGATAGTTTCCCCGTGCCCCCCTTCACCCTCATTCGAAGGTGCAACCTCCAACATTTTGATTAACACGGGATCATGTGTGGTCTCAGGGGGGGGGGGCGGACACCGTATCAATTGTGCTTGCGCTATCCACTCCTGTCCAGGGATAGCTGGTTAAAAGGCAAGCTCATGATAAATAAATGGATGGTGTGTCCGGACACAGGGCTACTTACTTGAGTGTCCGGGTGATTGCAGCTTAGGCCAGCGTCCTCGGTCAATTCCGGATGCGTCTCTTGCGATCTGAAGAACAGTTTATACATCTCCATGGGAGTCAAACCCATGAAGTGTTTAAGAGCTCGCGGCCCCTCCGGATTAAATTCCCACAGACGGGGGGGCGACGTTTGCAGGGCAGTAGGCGCTGGATCAACATGACCTGCACCGCTGCGACCAGATTGATCTCCCTTTCTTGGAGGACTCGAATCCGGTCCTGCAATAGGGGGACGTCTTTGGGTGGCCCCCAGTCACGCCCCTTGTTGACCCATGACGTCAGCTGCTGTGCAGGGCCCGAGCGAAAGACGGGCGGCGACTTCTGCCTGCTGCCCCGGGGAGCGGTGATATAAAACCACTCCTGTTGCCACAAGCCGAGCTCCTCTTGGAAAGAGCCCTTGGGCCATGGAGCTTCGGCCCTCTTGCTTATAACCGCCCCGCCGCACTCTGCCTGACGCCCCTCAATCATCTTCGGCTCCATGTTGAAGTTTTTGAGCCATAAGCCGAAGTGAGGGGTAGTGCGGAGGACGGCTTCACAGACGACAATGAATGATGAGATATGGAGGATGGACTCCGTAGCCAGGTCGTGGAATTCCAGCCCATAGTAAAACATGAGCCCCCTCATGAAGGGATCCGTCGGGAAGCCTAAACCCCGACGAAAGTGAGACATGAACACGATGATCTCGCCAGGCTCGGGAGTTGGGATAACTTGCTCTCGGGCAGGCAGCCTATGCGATATCTCGTAGGTTAAGTACCTGGCATCTCTCAGCTTTAGCACGTCCTCCTCCGTGACGGAGGAGGGCATCCACCGGCCTCGTAGATCAGGACCGGACATTGTCGAGGATCGAAGGTACCTGAATTCGGAGCCCTGGGTGTTGGAACTCAGGGAGAGGGGCGGATTCGATACAGGATTGAATAAAAAGAACGGGCCTTGGTCTCATTATAAAGAGGAAGAATACCAAGATCCATCCCCGTGACCGTTTGGAACCCGCCTTCGATGGATGGGGCGTGGCAACGGGCGTGGTTGGGTTACCCACGTCCGTATTGATGGGAATCCCGGAATAAGGGGAACACTATCTCTGCTTCGACAAGACGTGCCAAGGAAACCGCCTCGCTAAACGCACTGAGGTGGAACAATAAAAACAATTCGAGTAAAGGCTTGGAAGTGGTGTGACGTCACGCCGCAGAATACGTCAGCAGATTGATCTTGTGTAATATTATTCTCTCTACGGTGGTATGTGCAATTTATTTTTGCAGAGCCGGACACTATCCTAGTGTTTCACGATCTTCTATAAATTATTCGGAGGAGGAACCCGCCTTGCAATGCCGAAGACAATATGCGCGCTGCACTCGTCGTCATTGAAGCCTGGTTCAGGGGCTACTGAGGGAGTCCCGGACTAGGGGGTGTCCGGATAGCCGAACTACCATCATCAGCCGGACTCCAAGACGATGAAGATACAAGATTGAAGACTTCGTCCCGTGTCCGGATGGGACTTTCCTTGGCATGGAAGGCAAACTTGGCGATACGGATATGTAGATCTCCTACCATTGTAACCGACTCTGTGTAACCCTAGCCCTCTCCGGTGTCTATATAAACCGGATGGCTTTAGTCCATAGGACGAAGAACAATCATACCATAGGCTAGCTTCTAGGGTTTAGCCTCCTTGATCTCGTGGTAGATCTACTCCTGTAACCCACATCATCAATATTAATCAAGCAGGACGTATGGTTTTACCTCCATCAAGAGGGCCCGAACCTGGGTAAAAACATCGTGTCCCTCGTCTCCTGTTACCATCCGCCTAGACGCACAGTTTGGGACCCCCTACCCGAGATCCGCCGGTTTTGACACCAACACCAAGCCTATGAAAATGCCAAATTGTTTAAAAAAACTAAAAGATGTCATGAAAAAAGGATACAAAAGCGGGAATTTGATGTAGGTGACCATGTTTTGCTATACAAGTATCATTTCATATTTTCTGCGGGAAAACTTCTCTCTAAATGGGAAGGTCCTTACATTATCGAAGAAGTGTACCGTTTCTGTCCCATCAAGATCAACAATGCCGAAGGCAATAATCTCAGGGTGGTGAATGGGCAAAGAATAAACATTATATCTCAGGTACTCCCATAAATGTTGAAACCAATATTATTAATACCATAACACCATAGGAGTACATAAAGGAAACCTACCAGAACACGCCAGAACCCTAAAAGGGAGTAGGTATGTGATACGATAAGCAATCCAACTCCAAAAGTCTTCTAAAGGCAATTTCACTCTGTTTTGGAATATTTAAAAAATTAGAAAAATAAGAAGTAGTCCCAATAGCGCACAGGGAGGTGACAAGTCGTGGGGGCGCGCCCTACCCCCCTTGGGCGCGCCTCCCAGGCTTGTGGCCACCTTGTGTGCCTTCCAGACTCTGTTTTCTTGCAGAGTACTTATTTTGGTCGGTAAAAATTCATTATATAATCTCCCAAAGGTTTTGACCATCGTACCACGACAATTCCTCTGTTCTTGTTTCGAGCTGTTTTTCTGACAGGCCTAGATCGCTATGACATCCCCAAGAACTTTGAAAGACAAGTTCTTTGAGAAGGTCATCAACCCTTACCTTGCGGACGTGCTGCAACACCCTCGAACCATTGAGATGTGTGAGGGGGTGCTGCACATCTGAGATGTTCAAGTGCCAGGGAAGACTGGAAGCGTGGAGACCAGGCTCGAAGCAATGGAGCAGCAAGTCTTGAAGTTCCAGGGGATGGTGGAACATGGACTCAATGCCAATCACTCCATGATCACATAATTTACCCATGACCACAAGCTGGACGCCAAGGACATCGGGGAGGCCATCTTCAAGCTTCATGAGAAAATTGAGCACCTCCAAGCCCAGATCTATGACCTGTAGAACCAAAATTGTGAGTATTAATACATATTTAAGAGGATGAGTTTGAATGTAGATTTGAGGATCCCGAATACCCGTTCATCTTTTTAAGATGGTGAACGTATGCTTTGGAAGATAGAGGACAAGCTTCCCACATCATCAACCTCATCACCACCACCACCTTCGAAGAAGGAGACTTGAGTACATGGGTATGGGCACTCTCCTTGGCTTTTGCCAAGCTTGGGGGAGGTGACCTGGTATCGTATCATCATCACATCTTTAGCTTTATCATTTATCTTAGTTCTATCCTTTTTGATCAAGTAGAATAAAAGTTTTTAGTATGATCTAGTCCATTAGTTTTGCTTCATGATCTATCTTTGTAATCGAGTTTGAGAGTTATAATAAAGAGTAGTTTTGAGTAAGGGTTTTGCTTTCTTGTTTTGATCTTGGAAAATAAGAAAAAGAATAAAAGAAATAAAATATATATAGTAATCTTATGGAGAGTTATGACTTCACATATAAGAAGTATGAGGACAGAGACTTGTTGTGGGTTGACAAACATAATTTTGGTCATTGTTGCAATTAAAAGGAAGTAATAAAGAAAGGGAGGTTCACATCTAAATATATTATCTTGGACATCTTTTATGATTGTGAACACTCATTAAAATATTATATGCTAAGAAGTTGACCTTGGACAAGGAAGATAACATGATGAGTTATGTTTATCCAAGGAGAAGTTATATTGTCATGGATCCTCTAACATGTGACACTTGCTTCCACCTCATACTAGCCAAAAATCCCGCACCAAGTAGAGATACTACTTGTGCATCCAAACACCATTAACCCAGTTTTGCCATGAGAGTCCACTATACCTACCTATGGATTGAGTAAGATCCTTCAAGTAAGTTGTCATCGGTGCAAGTAATAAAAATTGCTCTCTAAATATGTATGATCTATTACTGTGAGGAAAATAAACTTTATACAAACTTGTGATGTGGAAGAAATAAAAGCGACAGACAACACAATAAAGTTTTCTATCACAAGTGGCAACATAAAGCGATGTTTTGTTGCATTAAGAGTTCGTACATCAAACCAGAAAGCACATGACAACCTCTGCTTTCCTCTGCGAAGGGCCTATCTTTTACCTTGTACATATCTTATGCAAGAGTCATGGTGATCTTCACCATTCCCTATATTTTGCCTTTTTCTTTTGGCAAGCGTCATGTGTTGCGGAAAGATCTAGACGCATATATCCACTCAGATGTAGGTGATCATGGGTTATTATTGTTGACATTACCCTTGAGGTAAATAGTTGGGAGGTGAAATTGTAAGCCCCTGTCTTTCTATGTGTCTGATTGAAGCTTTGATCTCATAAGTACCGCGTGAGTGTTAGCAATTATGAAAGACTAAAAGATGATTGAGTATGTGGACTTGCTAGATAAAGCTCTTATATTGACTCTTTTCGATGTTATGATAAATTGCAATTGCTTCAATGACCGAGATCATAGTTTGTTAGTTTTCAATAAAGTTTTTGGTTCATACTTTACCTTGTGAATGAATTATCACTTTAGCATAAGAAGTTATATGATAATATATTACTATTCTAAAGATGATCATGATGCCCTCAGTATTTTATTTTATCGAAACCTCTATCTCTAAACATGTGGACATGATTATCAATCTCGACTTTCCCTTGAAGGCAAGCGATGTCTAAGCTTGGGGGAATTGATACATCCATTTTGCATCATGTTTTTATATCAATATTTATTGCACTATGGAATGTTATTTCACATTATGGTACAATACTTATGCCTTTTCTATCTTATTTTACAAGATTTACATGAAGAGGGAGAATACCGGCAGCTGGAATTCTGGATCGGAGAGCAAATCTGAGATACCTATCCTGCACAATTCCAGAAGTCCTGAAAATTTACAAAGAATTATTTTGGAATATATAAAAATTATTGGGCGAAGAAACTACTAGAGGGGGCCCACGAGGTAGCCACAAGCATGGGGGGCGCGCCCTACCTCCCAGGGCGCTCCCAGGGCTTGTGGGCCCCCTGACAGGTCTCCGGTGCCCATCTTCTGCTATATGGAGGCTTTTGACCTAGAAAAAATAGAGAGAGAGAGAGAGAGAGAGCTTCTGAGAAAAAGTGTCGCTGTATCGAGGCAGAACTTGCGCAGGAGCAATCTAGAGCGCCGGGAAACTTCCCTCCAGGAGGGGGAAATCGAAGCCATCGTCATCACCAACGATCCTCTCATCGAGGCAGGGTCAACCTCCATCAACGTCTTCACCAGCACCATCTTCTCTCAAACCCTAGTTCATCTCTTGTATTCAATCTTTGCTTCAGAACCTCAGATTGGTACCTGTGGGTTGCTAGTA
This sequence comes from Triticum dicoccoides, assembly GCF_002162155.2. Taxonomy (NCBI): domain Eukaryota; kingdom Viridiplantae; phylum Streptophyta; class Magnoliopsida; order Poales; family Poaceae; genus Triticum; species Triticum dicoccoides. The sequence continues at coordinate 143,260,276 of NC_041393.1, read as the reverse complement.
GTGTTGATTACTCCTTGTAGCTAATTGTTTATTTGGTGGAAGATCGTATGTTCAGATCCTTAATGATATTCAATACCCCTCTGATCTTGAACATGAACATGCTTTGCAAGTAGTTACTTTTGTTCCTGGGGACATGGGAGAAGTTTTGTTATAAGTAATCATGTGAATTTTGTATTCATTCGATATTTTGATGAGATGTATGTTGTCTTTCCTCTAGTGGTGTTATGTGAATGTCGACTACAAGACACTTCACCATGATTTGGGTCTAGGGGAAGGCATTGGGAAGTAATAAGTAGATGATGGGTTGCTAGAGTGACAGAAACTTAAACACTAATTTATGTGTTGCTTCATAAGGGGCTAATTTGGATCCACATGTTTCACGCTATGGTGACATTTATCTTAATTCTTCTTTCATAGTTGTGGATGCCACTACTAGGAAAATGCTTATAGGTAGACATTTAGCAGTAGCGTTGGCTAAAGACCCCACGCTACTGCTATTTAGCAGTAGCGCCTGACAACACCAGCGCTGCAAGTAAGGGTTAGTAGTAGCACGGGATATCCTGGCCAGCGCTGTTGTTGATGGGCCACGCTCTCGCCCCACTGTTGCAGCTTTAGCTATAGTGTTGGGCCTCCTCCCCCGCGCTGCTGCTAAGCCCACCTTTGCTTCCCCCGCGCCGGCCCGTGCGCCCCTCCCCTCTCACTCACTCACACTCACATGCTCACACTCACATATCGAATCCATCAATCCCCTGATTCGCCGCCGCCGGTCCTACTCCGGTCGCCCTCCCTCGCGCGGGCCCTCTTCCCCCGTCGGACGGTCTTC
>NC_041393.1:143238110-143258870 GCF_002162155.2 Triticum dicoccoides | reverse complement strand
TCCTCCCTCCTTCCTCCTCCTCCCTCCCTCCCTAGTTATAGTTATTAGTAAGTAGTTATTTTGAATCCTATATAGTTGAAAAAATGTCGGTTCTGATCGAACCCTAGCTAGGACAGATTAGGTATGAACCCTAGTTAATTCGTATGAACCCTAGGTTTTTAAATTTAGCTAGGTTTTAAAGTTATGACAGAAATTTAGCTAGGTTTTTAATTAGGTGTAGTTAATAGAATTTAGGTGTTTTAGGTGTATTTAACATAATTTTAGGTGTTTTAGTTGTTTTAGGTGTAGTTAACAGAATTCTAGGTATTTGTTTAGTTAAAGCAATTGTTGTTATTTTTTTAGTTAAAGCAATTTTTCCTATTATATGCAAATATGTAGTGGACATGTCATATTTTGAACATGTCACATTTTGGACATGTCATATTTTTCTGAGTGGCCTATGTTTTGCCAGAAATGTCGATTCATTTACGTTCTGGAAAATTTCAGGCGCTCGATATGTCCTGCTTTTAGCAAAGGTCATGCCAAATTTTGCTAAGTGTTTATTAATTTTCTTTTCATAATTAAACATTTTGTTATCGACGTCAACGATGCCTATCCTGCATCCTCGTCGTTGACTCGGCGGAGGACTCCTGCTTGAGACGAGGGGCCATGTCCGGGGCTGGGCTCCGCCGGGCTAGTACTGGGTTGTGCTACCTTCTGGTGAGCACAGCTTAGTGAGGAGCCAGCCCATCGTCGACCCGGAGCTTCTTTGGTGGCGGTCACGTGGGCCTTCATAGATGCAGAGGCTTGAGTCCCCCGTGTAGGTGGTATAGCATCGTGTCACGGAGGAGAACGCACACGTCCACCGCTACTTGGTTTTGTTGGCGAACGGCAGGTTCTCCAATACCTGGCAGATTCTTTGGGGATCTCACCAGAGCTATGATCCTATGATGGTTCCTTCTCTTTGGGTGTCCACCGCGGCCCACTGAACCTAGAGGAGCTATTATTCGAGATGTATTAGTGATATTATATGATGATCTTTGCTACAAACTACTATATATGTATTCGATGATGGATTATTAATTACCTATTAGTTATTTGCTTATTGAATGCAAAAGATGAGCGTGGTTTGTTCTACAAACTACTATATATGTATTCGATGATGGATTATATGATGATCTTTGCTATAAACTAGGTTCGATGATGATATTTGCTACAAAGTACTACAAACTACAAATTTTAGGTGTTCTAGTTGTTATATGATGATCTTTGCTACAAACTACTATATATGTCTTCGATGATGGATTATTAATTACCTATTAGGAAATGTCTGACGACGAAAGGGAATTCGCTATGTGCGATTACTGTGAAGATAAGCGCGGTCTGTGCGACAGGCCTCACCTGGTAGAAGGTCAGCGCTTCAGCATCAAGCTCCAAGAGACCTTCGATGTTGATATGGTACGCAACGATGACAAGTGTTTTTTGTTATTTTTGCATGACTTCTCTACTTCTTCAATGTGTAATTTCCATCTTTTACAATTTGACTAGCTTATCCCATGCCATGCAAGACGCTATGTCTTGGAGAAGATGGGTTTTGAAGATCGTGGAAGCATGGAGACAAAGATAATTCAACTAAGGACCCATCATGGTTATGATTTTGCTGTAAAACTATACAATTCTGTGAACTCATCCAATTTTGGTTGCCCGAATTGGGAAGCCCTTTGCAAGACGTATGATTTTCATGAGGGTATGCTTCTCACCTTCGATCTTGGTGATCCTGACATCGATGAAAAGAATATGACCATTTGGGTCCTTGTTGACACGCTTCCAGTTCTATCGTTGTATGAGTTTATCAAACATATTTATTAAGTAATTTATATTGTTTATTTCAAAGTATTCGACAGCTTATTTCCATTGACAGCTTAGTTTCATTGTTCAAAAAATGTATGAAAGATGGTAGACAGAACCTACTACTACAATGATGAAGCACAATTAACTTATAAGGAGAAAGATGGTCTTATCGCATTTTTTACTGATCTTGAGAATTACAATAGCTATTACCAAATTCCTCAAAATTATGGTCAATATGTGCCACTAGTGCACGCGCGTGCTACGGTAACATCAATGGAGATAGCATGGTAATATTTTCTACTATTGCGACATTCGTGCATCTTTTGCATAATTTTTTCTAAAACTAAACTACATTGCTAACTACAAACTTATTACTATGTTTTTGAACAGAAAATCCTGATGGATTGTGTGCCTCATCTGATGTTGCCAAGAGGTCGCTTTGATGTTATGAGCTTACAGCCACCACGGCCAGGTCAGCCGCAGTATCCACATCACTCCTGTCCATACCGGATTTCTAAAAGCGAGGAAGCCATGATAATAAATGATTGGAAAAATATTTCGGCCATTGTAGAGAGCTACTTGGAAGCAACATTGTGCGTAGGCCAAGACTTGGAGATAGGATGATCTCCATTCTTCATTATGGAGAGTCCAGTTTCCTTAATGAAGAGTCAATGCCTATCTTGTTTTATGATATTTTACCTAAGAGAGGGTAGAGTAGGTCCTATGAGAGGAGTAGGTCCTAGGTAGAATGTGTTATTATGTGCTAGAATGTGTTAGCTAGAGTTGATGAGGAGGATGAGGATTTATGATTATGACTAGTGACCAACTTGTTATATATATGATGTCTCATTGACGAACATTGTTTGGTGGTGATGACTAGTAGTAATGAATATGCTATTTAAATAAACTAGTTCATGATGAGTTGTTATTGTATAAAAGATATATCTGTTTAAACATGTACATCGCCAAAATATGAAAAAAAAACATAAACTTTAGCAGTGGCATGGGCCAAAATATTACCAGCAGCGCTCATTTACCAGTAGCACGGGCCAAAACAAGCGCTACTGCTAGAAAATAGTTGTAGCACCGTATCAGTAGCGTGCCTACCCGGGCTACTAATAGCAAAAAAACAGTGCTACTAGTAAGGGTTTTCCTAGTAGTGTGCTTACGAGAGGGGTTAATCATAAGTGGGGGGCTTGTCCAAGTAAGGACAGCACCCAACCACCAGTCCACCCACATATCAAATTATCAAAGTAGCGAACGAGAATCATATGAGCATGATGAAACCTAACTTGACAATAATTCAAATGTGTCCACGGGAGCACTTTGCTTTATATAAGAGTTTGTTCAGGCTTGTCCTTTGCTATAAAAAGGACTGGGCACCTTGTTGCACCTTTGTTACACTTGTTACTTGTTACCCGTTATGAATTATCTTATCACCAAACAATCTGTTACCGATAATTCTAGTGTGTGCAGAAAATACCTTGCTGAAAACCGCTTGTCATTTCCTTTTGCTCCTCATTGGGTTCAACACTCTTACTTATTTCAAGGACTATGACAGATCCCCTATACTTATGGGTCGTCATTGGTGCTTTATAAGAGAAGGTGGAGACTCAGTAAAAATAAGATTGCATAAAAGTAAATAGAAAGGCCCTTCGTAGAGGGAAGCAGAGATTGGTAGAGGTGCCAGAGCTCAAAGCTTAAATTGAGAGATAAAATTGTTTTGAGTGGCAAGCTTTTTCTGTCAACAAAAACGACCGAGAATTCCCAATACTTTCCATTCTAGATACATCATAGGCGGTTCCCAAACATAAAATAAAGTTTATTCCTTTTTCCACCATTCTTTCACAATCCATGGCTAGCCATATCCAGGGGTGCCTTCCATACCAACACTTTCGAAGGAATTTATTATTGACAACATAAAGTAAATTTCCTTTTCAATTCGGGACTGGGCATCCCTATTATCGGCCACACTTTCGTGCAATGACAAGTGAATAAACACTCATCTTGAGAATAACACTGCTAGCATGGAAAAATATTGGTCACCCCCTGCCGCTTCATGAGCGGTACGGGCACACAAAAAGGAAATTCATTTTGAAAAATTAGAGTTGGCACATATAAATTTACTTTGAACGACATGGAAATGCCGCATATAGATTGGTATGGTGGACTCATTTGGCACAATTGGTTTAAGGATTTTGGATGCACAAGCAGTATTCCCACTTAGTACAAGGGAAGGCTAGCAAATAGATTGAGAAGCAACTGACCAAGAAACAAAAACGATCATAAACAAGCATTAAACATAACTAACATCGAATAATGCACCATAAGTAGTATGTAACTTCATTGCATAACTATTAACTCTCGTGCTTGCATAGGGAATCACAAACCTTAACACCAATATTCTTACTAAAGCATAATTACTCACCAACATGACTCACATATTACTATCTCCGTATCACAAAACTATCGCAAGGAATCAAGTTTTAATATCCAGTGATCTTCATGAAAGTTTTTAATATCCCTTTTGAATATCAATCACTTTGGGAGTAGTTTCATATATTAACATTGCTTTAAACAAGCTCTCAAACAAATTTTAAGTGAAGAACAAGAGCATAAATATTTCTTCAAAATTTAAAGCACCACCGTGCTCAAAAAGATATAAATGAAGCACTAGAGCAATTTCGTAGCTCAAAAAGTTTAAGTGAAGCACATAGAGCAATTCTAACAAATCATGGCATCATTATGGCTCTCTCAAATAGGTGTGTCCAGCAAGGATTATTGTGACAAACTAAAAAGAAAAACAAGCAAAGACTCGTATAATACAAGACGCTCCAAGCAAAACTCATGATATGCAACGAATAAAAATATAGCTCATAGTAAAATTACCGATGGTTGTTAGAAGAAAGAGGGGATGCCTTTCGGGGCATCCCCAAGCTTAGTTGCTTGGTTCTCCTTGAATATTACCTTGGGGTGCCATGGGCATCCCTAAGTTTAGGCTATTTTCGCTGCTAATTCCTTCATCCATCGTGATCTCACCCAAAACTTGAAAACTTCAATCACACAAAACAGAACAAAACCTTCGTGAGATCCGTTAGTACATAAAGCAAATCACCACTTGAAGTACTGTTGCAAACCCATTCATATTTTATTATCGCATTATACCTATTGTATTCTAACTTTACCATGGCTTATACACCCCGATATAGTTCATAGATTCATCAAAATAAGCACACATTGCAACGAAAATTGAATCTGTCAAAAACGGAATAGTCTGTAGTAATCTGGACTTTGACCATACTTCTGTAACTCCAACAATTCTGAAAAATTCTACTACTGGGTGCAAAAGTTTTTGTTTTCCAACAAGATCAAATCAACTATCACCCAACATGACCCTAAAGGCTTTACTTGGCACAAACACCAACTAAAACATAAAATCGCAATCATAACAATAGCATAATTGTGTCAACACACAAAAATAGAAAGAAAAAGAGAAAAAAATATTTTATTCATTGGGTTGCCTCCCAACAAGCGCTATCGTTTTATGCCCCTAGCTTGGCATAATGCATAGGTTCAAGTATTGTCATCTTTAGTTTTCAACTCCTCAATCACACAACCATTCTCTCTAGAAGTTCTATCATATAAATTTTTGATAATCAACCTCATAGGAACAAAGTCAAGAGAAGTATTTTTATAGATTGGCCGCTTTATCAAATCTATGAAATTTGGGTGAACACTAATCATCCTAATATCTTGATTGTTGCTACTAGAAGTGGCGCCCTTGTTCCTAGGAGCGTGTGTAGATCTGCAATTCTTGCTAATAGGAGTCTTTTCAATAGTTTTAATGGAAGAAAAAACTGAGCTCAAGTTACTAAAAGTTTCTTCCAACTTATCAATTCTAGCGGGGCTTTCTTCTACCCTCTCGTTAACTACGGGTTCTTTCTCTCTTAGTAATTTAAGAGTATCTCCTACCTTGCACTCAATTTTATAAGCAAGATTATGAATCATTTTATCCAAATTTTCAATATGTTCTTCCGTGAGCATTTTCTTTTTAATAGCATCTAGCCTTTGCATAACGTGCTCAAGAGTTAAAATCGTTTCATTAATTATGATAGGAGGTGATCCCACTAAATTTCCCATAGCATGAACAACATCCAAAGGGGGCAAATCAAGAAATTCCCTCTGGTAATAGTATCGAGAACAAATCTATACCAAGTACTAATGCCAACATAAAAATTACGAAGAAGAATAGTAGTGGATTTCTTTCGAATAGATCTATTATGAGCATCACAAATTATCTACCAAGCATCTTTTAAGTTCTCTCCTCCCCTATACTTAAAATTGAGAACTTCATTCTCAGGGGTACACATAGTAGGTGAAGAGCTAGCCATAACGATAAATTAGGCAAACAAGATCACAAGCAAATGAAAGATCGAACGAGAAAAGGCAAACAAAAAAATATTTTTCTATGTTTGCAAAAATGTATTAGAAATAGGGGAGATGAAAACGAGAGGCAAATGGCAAATAAAGTAATTTCAAGGAGATGAGAGTTTGTGCGTAGGAACCTGATAGATGTTGATGATTTCTCCCCAGTAATGGCGCAAAAAATTCTTCTTGATTGCTTGTATGTGTGTTGGTTTTCCCCGAAGAGGAGAGGATGATGTAGCACAACAACGGTAAGTGTTTCCCTTAGTTATGAAACCAAGGTTATCAATCCAGTAGAAGAATCAAGCAGCACTAAGTAAACAACACCTACACACAAACTACAAAAACATGCAACACCAGGCGTAAGAGGGGTTGTCAATCCCTCCTCGGTATTGAGATAGATTAAATCGTATGAGATTGGATAAATAGATCTAGCAAAAATATAAAATAAAATAAATAAAGATAAAGTACAGTAAGGTATTTTCAGATTTTTGGAATGATAAATTTGATAACAATATGGTTGGAAATAGACTCGGGGGGCGTGGATTTCACTAGAGGCTTCTCACGAGAAAATAGCATACAGTGGGTAAACAAATTACTGTTGGGCAATTGATAGAAAAACAAATAATCATGACGATATCCAAGGCAATGATCATGTATATAGGCATCACGTCCAAGATTAGTAGACCAACTCCTACCTGCATATACTACTATTACTCAACACATCGACCGCTATCCAGCATGCATCTAGTGTATTAAGTTCATGAAAAAACGGAGTAATGCAATAAGAACGATGACATTGATGTAGACAAGATCTATTCATGTAGGAATAGACCCCATATTTTTATCCTTAAAGGCAACAATACATGCGTGTCATGTCTCCTTCTGTCACTAAGATTGAGCACTGCAAGATCGAACCCATCACAAAGCGCATCTTCCCATGGCAAGAAAAAACAATCTAGTTGGCCAAACCAAACCAAAGTTTTAGAGAAAAATACGAGGCTATAACAATCATACATAAGAGAGTTCAACAAAGACTAAAATAATATTCATGGATAGAACTGATCATAAAATCACAATTCATCGGATCCAAAGAAACACACTGCAAAAAGTCATTACATCAAATAGATCTTCAAGAACATCGAGGAGAACATTGTATTGAAGATCAAAAGCAGAGAATAACTCATCTGGCTACTGCCTACGGACCCATAGATTAGTGGTGAACTACTCACGGAGGAGCAAGGGTGATGATGAAGAACCACTCTGTGACGTTGAATCCTCCAGCAGAGTGCAAGAGAAGGCCTTTAGATTGGATCTCGTGGTTCTGGAATTTGCGGCGGCTGAAATTGTGTTTCGTCAACTCCCCTAGGGTTTCTGGAATATTAGAGTATTTATAGAGCTGGGAGGCGGTGGAGGGGGTGCAGATGGGCCCCACTACCCACCAAGGCATGCCTGGGGCCCCTGGCGCGCCCTGATGCCTAGTGGGCCCCACGGGGCACCTCCGGTGCACATCTTAGGCATCCTTGGTGTCTTCTGGGCGGAAAAAAAATCTCCAAAAAGTTCACTGTATTTGGACTTCGTTTGATATGGATATTCTGTGAAGTAGAAGACAAGAAAAAAAGAGCAATTGGCATTGGGCACTATGTCAATAGGTTAGTCCCAAAAAATGATATAAAGTTGCTAGTAAATGAATATAAAGCATCCAAGAATGATACTTTAATAGCATGAAACAATTAAAAATTATAGATATATTGAAGACATATCAGTTTGCGGCTTCCAGCTTGTCGGCCTGCACCTTCCCCTGGCCAGCTCTCTTGCCCGACTGAACGGCCCGCTGCGCGTCCGTCGGCTCCTTCTTCTTGGGCCGCGGAGCCTTTTTGTGGACGACGTCGGGCTTGTCAGCAGTGGGGCGAGGCCGGCGAGGTTCGGCTCGTCGGCCATGGCGAGCGGGGCGGGAGGGTTTTGGGAAAGGGAGGGAAATGATGGTGGATGCGCCATCGACTGGCGGACCAGTGGGAGGACAAGAGCGGGCGTCGCGTGCATCCATGCTGACGCAAATCCGCCTCAAATTTGGCCGTAAAATAGGTCGCACGCGGACAAAAAGCGAAGCTCGTCCGTTTGCGTTTGATTCAAGCAGAGCACGCGAACAGTTTGCATCGGCGCGTTTGGAGTTGGTGTACACTGGATTCGTTACCATTTCGGTCAACCAAACTTCCACAGCGACGATCAGTGCCACCATGAGCAAATGAAGGCAATAAATCACCCGCGTCAACACCGCCATTCAATTGCCATTCAGGCCCCGCAACTCAAGCGCGCAGGCACGCACGCAGATGCACGGAGTAAACCAGCATCGAACTAACGATGCGTGCCACGGCTGCGCCCAGCGCCCAGCGTGCACTGCATGCATGGCATGGCAGGGCTGCGCAGGCAGGCAGGCAGGCAGCCTGCCGCACGCTCTGCATCTCGCGGTAAGTGCGTGGACACGCAACACCTGCATGCAGCAGCACAAGCGGCGCCGGCCGCCGGGGACGAGTCCGGCCGTCGGGTCGTGGGAGGAGCCCAGCCCAGGAGTGCGCGGCGGCGAAGTAACGTGCGTCCGGCCGTACCGGCGTAGTAGCTGGCAACCACGGCCGCCTGCCTGCGTGCCTGCAGCTCTCAGCTCTCAGCCTCTCTCTCTCTCTCTCTCTCTCTCGGGGGCTCCAGCTCCGCGCATCCGCCGCTGCTGGCCTGCTCCGATATCCCCTTTTCCTCCCCTCGCGGCCCTGTCGTCACCTCCGCACTTATTGCGTCTGATCACGCCATCGCTTCACGTAGAAAAATGGGGAAAGCCTGCGACGAGCCTCGACGCAAATGCCGTGCCAGTACGGTCTGCGCGCGAGCGAGCTTGGAGGAGAGGAGAGCTGGGCCATCATCTCTCGCCCGCTCGCGCACGCAGCGTCTGCAGGAGCGCAGAGAAGCCGGTGCAGGCGGCCCAGTTTGCAGTTGCACCACACATTTCCCGTAACTTGGTCTAGGCGTCGTGTAGCTGGTGTACCCGTGCAGGCCCTACCCGGATTACCAAATCTTTTCTCCCCTTTTTCGGATAGGGTAGACTGTAGAGGGTTGATCGGTTTACCAGTGGAGCGGATGACCAGATCGGCCGCCCATCTGACTAGATTCTTTCCCGGCGCTGCAGTGCCACGCCTCAACGGCTGTGGTAGAACACTTCAACAAACCTCATTCCCTGTGCATAAAACAAAATGTATCTTGGTTCTAAGGACAACTCCAACGAACTAACCAAACTGACGTCTGTTTTATCCGAATTTCGTTTTTTTGGGTCGGACAAAGGAGCGGCGTCCAACCGTTTCTACAATTATATTGGCCGTGCGCCCAACCGGCAGAAGCATTTCGTTCGACCGCGTGAATATTTTGCAAAGTAAATGAAGTCTGAATTTGGACCCGCGGCCGTTGTTCATGCCGGTCAGCGCGTCAACGACCGGCACATATGTCAGCCTACAAAATGATCACCACCCATAGTTTTCATATTGGTAGACAAAGCCAGCGTCCGACACACATGCCAGTGCACAGAAAACAGACATATTTCATGTCTCGCGGCCTCCCTAGTTCGTCCCGGCACACAAGCGGGCTCAAACATCTTGATCGAGTATCTCCTTTTGCTTCTTCTCGAACCAACTTCTTCTTTTTTGTGGCATCTTGCTCAAGTCCATGGTCATGAAAACTAGCGCCACCTCTTTTTGCTTTAATGTTTGCATTGGCGGCCTTGATCTCGAGTTTCTTCCTTTGGATGGCCTCCTCGATCTCGAGCTTCCACCTTTTAACGGCCTTGTCGGAATCGGGGCTGCGGGGACCCAAGAGGTTCGAACACTGGGGTGCCCTCTCTTCTTCGGCCCAACTCAGCCTTCACGACCTCACGACGACGCTGCAGCGAGCTCAAGCTAAGAAGGATGAACAATGGACACGACAGTTACCCAGGTTCGGGCCACCCCGCGGTGTAAGACCCTACTCCTGCCTGTCTGGATCGCTTGGGGAGAGAGTACAATGGTTGCCGGATGTTGGGTTCCGGCAGACCCTTAAGGTTCAAACTCTGGGGTGCGTGCGAAGATCTTCCCCCTACCACTTCACGTCCGATCGCCTCGCAAGAATCTAAGCTAAACGATGAACAACACGAGGAACACAAGATTTACACTGGTTCGGGCCACCATTGTGGTGTAATACCCTACTCCAGTGTGTGGTGTGGTGGATTGCCTCAGGGGCTGATGAAGGACAGTACAAAGGACGAACAACCTCGCGAGAGATGTTCTTGAGCCGGTGCGATGAACTGCTTAGATGAGTTCAATCGCCTATCGATCTAATGAGAACTCTGTCTGATCTCTTTTCCTCCCTCTTCCTACTGTGGTGGCTTGCCCTATATATAAAGGTCCTGGTCCTCTTCCCAAATATTGAGCGGGAAGGGCGCCAACAACGACCATTTTGAAGGGGAACATCTAGTACAAGTTATCCTGACTAAAGTTGGTCTTCAGCTGCCAAAGACACTAGCGATGACACCGTCTTGGGCTCCACGGTGACCTCCACCCTGCCGCCCTGCAGGTCTTGGTCTCGTTGCACTGAAATGACAACCTTTGCCTGATGCCTCGGTACTCCACGGCTGTGCTTGCCCCCTTTGCGTCAAATAGGAAACAAGGACACTGCGCGGGCCAGCCCCCGCCTGGCGCCCACCTAGCCTCGAGCGTCACGGCTTGTGTCACGAGCACCTCGCGAGGTACCCTTGCCTCGATCTCTCCGCCTCCTCGTGAGCCTGCCTGGCGAGGCCGCTCCTGGAGAAGCCTCATGTCGTCCTCCCCGCGAGGCTTGGTCCCTCGCAAGGGTCTTGAGTATTGCGTTGATGAAGATGGGCCGTACCGGGCCACTAGTCGAGCCACGCCGCAGGCCGCAGGCAGGAAAATCTGGGGACCCCCGTTCCCAGAATGCCGACAGTAGCCCCCGGGCCCAAGGCGCGCTCGGACTTGGCTTAGCAGAGAAATGAAGGGGCAAATGCGGAGCGCCGCGGGCCCCATCAGCCTGCGGCCTTGGACGCCGCGTGGCGGTTGATTGGACGTGGGCGTCTCCGCTTCCCACGCTCCCTCATTACGCGCCTGGCTAGGCGGCTATGAGGCTTGTACACAGTTATTCTCCCTTTGCTGCCTGCACGCTTCTTGTTCCCTTTTCCTCCTCGAGCCTCTGCTTCCGCCTCCGATCCATCTTGAGTTCTTCCCCCTCTCCGTTGCCATGGCGCCAACGAAAAAGGAGAAGGGGAAGAAACTTGCGCCTTCGCCCAGCGCGCCTCCGGCGGCTGCTCCCTCCGTCGACAAGTCACTCATACTCAATCTGGAAGCCTTGGAGAAGGTATGCTCCGCGCTCGCCTCCAACTTCAATGAGTACGGGAAGACGACGGTCTGGCCCGTGTCCCATGCCTCCTTCGACAGGATCATCATGGAGATCCGATTCTTTGCCGACGCCTTGTGGGCGGGCCTGGTTCCCCCCTTTTCCGCTTTCTTCAATGCGGGGCTTTCCCATTACCAGATCCACATGATGCATCTCGGCCCCCAATCCATTACTCTGCTTGCCGTCTTCGCCTTCGTCTGCGAGGCCATGGTGGGGATTCCTCATTTCGTTGCCCTTCTGCGCCACTTCTTCTCTCTGCGCTTGTCTGGCCCTTCCCAATGCTCGGGATGCGTGAGCTTCCAAGCCGTGCCGGAGACGGCCGCCTCGGGGATCGACTTTGGCCTCCCACCTTCTGCGAGCGGGTTCCGGGAGCGATGGTTGTATGTGGACGTTGGGGTGCCCAGCCCCCTGCTCGCTCACCCGACATTGCCTGCTATCCCCAATCCTGGTTGGGGTCACGGGGAGCTTACGAGCCCCCAGCTTGCTTTCGCCTGGCATTGCTTCGACAGGATGAGGAAGCTCGGGGTGACAGCGCCCCAGGTGGTGAAGGAGTTCCTCCAGCGCCGCATCGCTCCACTCCAGCGCCATTCCCGCCCAATGTGGGCTTTCTCCAGTAGTCAGGACCGTCTGAGATTCCAGGAAGGGGATCTTGCGCCTGAGACGCTGAAGAAGGTGCTGCAGGTTCTGACTAGCGATCCCTCTCCTGGCAGCATCTGTCATGGAGGCGCTCTGTTGTATATTTGCACAAACAGGGTCGAGTTCGTGAGGCAGATGCCCCGCTTCGACGAATGGGGGTTGTGCCCGACTGGCCTCGCGGGGCCCCGTGAGAACCCGGTTGCTGCAGTCCTTCCCCCAGTCGCCCGCGCTGACCTTGCCTCAAGAGTCGTTGCAGGGAGGCAGGCATTGGCAGGAGCTGGGGGGCCTGATGTCGAGATGCTGATGTCACGCGGGGCTCCCGAGGCATCATCCTCCAGAGCTTACAAAGCCCCCCTCGAGGTCGTGGCTGATGAGGGGGCGCGACTTGAGGCTCCCGAGGCCGAAGCCCCCGAGGCCTCGGCAGGCCACCAAGGGGTGGCACCTGATCGCTCCCCTCAGGCTGGTGCCCTTGATGTAGGCTGCCCTGATGCTCCGGCTCCTATGTCGCGCGCCGTCCCTCACGTCGCGAGCTTGGGCCGGTTTCATATAGATTTCAGGGCCCTTCGGAAGAGGAAGGAGGCTTCCGGTGGTGATGATCGCCCGTGCCGCCCATTGAAGCACAGGAAGAAATTCGTCGTGGACGAGTGAGTCCCTCCTTCTTATTGTTCCTTGTTCGTCGTTCCCTTTGCTGACCGTGGCCTTTAAGTATTCCCCTTGCCGAGCCCGCAGAGCCAGCCGAGGAGCCGCTTCCTTAGGCTTCTTCTCCACCGCCGGTCTTGATCGCCCCAAGTCTGTGTGCCACCCTCGGCGCGAGCTCGGCTGGAGAGGTAGGCCGGCCTGCGGTGCGCCTTGAACCTGCGGGCACGTCGCCCCTCCTTCGCCAGCTCTCTTTGGACTCAACCAGCTGGCCCCAGTCTCCTCTGCTGATTATAGGTGGGGAGTGGTTGAGGTCGATCTTCAGTTCCTCATCGGGAGGTGAATCGGCGCCTGGCTGGGTCCCTTGCGGGGCCCGCCCGACAATCGTGGGGGCCCCAGCCCCCAGCCCCCTACCGAGAAGGGGCGAACCTCTCCAGGGTCCTCCGCCAGCATCAGTGGCGGAGGATGACGTTGACAACATGCTCAAGCGTGCGCGGGAGCGTGACGCTGTCTGACGAGAGTTCCTCCAGAGGGCGACCGACGTAGTGAGCCAGCTTGGTGCAGAGCTTGCAGGCGAGGACGCGCGTCTCGAAGCTGAAGGCCTGCGGCTGATCGAGGAGCGGCGCAAGCTGAAGGTGGCTGTTGGTCTCGTGCGCCATCAGCGTAATCTCGACAACGCCAAGGCCGAGGCATCTCTGGTGGCCTCTCGGGAGGCCTGCGCCCGGGCCATCGATGAGGGTCGGGAGGCAGACATGCGACGTGAAGCTGCGGAGTAGCGTGCGTGGGAGCTCCAAAACTAGTGCAATTCTCTAGAGCAGCAAGTGGAGTTGCGCCGAGCTGCCCTTGCATCGCTGAAAGGGGCGCCCGCTGAAGAGGAGGAGCTCCGGAGGCGCGAGGAAGCGCTAACATTGGAGGCCGCCGAACGCAACCTCGATCTTGAACAGTTGGAGACGAGGGAGTGCCGGGTCACTCAGGCTGAGGACGACGTTGATGCACAGGAGGCCCGGATCTAGGAGGAGATCGACCGTCGCGTGGCGGAGGCCCGCGCCGGCCTTGAGCGCGAGTATGAAGAGAGGCTGGAGCTGATCAAGTCCGAGGCCGCGGGCAGAACTGCCGCTCTCAGGACCAGGCTGACCGAAGCCACGCAGCGAGCTGAGGCCACTACAGCCGCCTTAGGCATGGAGTAGGCTGAGCTGGCCTCCTCCCGCGCCGAGCTGCTCCTTCTTCAATGACGGGTCGATGATGCCGAAGCCGTTGCACGGAGGAACGAGGATGAGATTCGCCAGCGGCAGACGCTAGAGCACATGCATGGCCCCATGCTCCGAACACTAAGGGAAAGGGCCAATGCGGCCTTGGGCAACATCTGCGAGGCAGCCGCCAAGGAGCCGCGTGTGATCAATTACGCCGGCAATCTCCGATTATTCACTGATGTAGTGATACAACTGGAGAACCGCTCCGAGAGGTCTCGCCAGCTGGTGGAGGAACGGATCCGCGGCCTGCTCGCTTGGGCATTCTCCTGCTTCTTCAGCTATCTCCAGAACATCGACCCCCTCTTCGACTTCATTGTCGCCATCGCCCCGGTGCCTGTTGCTGTCCGAGGCGACCTAGCGCGATGGGTGGAGGCCAATGTAGATGCACTCGTCTGGGCCTTCACTTCTGATGACGATGGGGTGATCGTTGCGGCTGACGAAGGCGACGTGGTGAATGGTGGAGAAGATGGTGCCAACGATGCCTCCAGAGACGCCCTGGGGGATGCGGTGAGCGACATGTCTGATTGATCCCGTGCGCCCTCCTACTGTTTATCCTGCACGAGAAGAGACTCGGGCGTGGCCCTGAAGGTTGTAAGAGCATTTTGGGAGGGGAAGCCCCTCATGTAAAAAGATTGTTGCCTATGCGCCGTTGAGGTTGGTGCCAGATGGGCGCCCGTATGATATTATGATTTCTGCGATGAGTTGGTTGTCGCGGTTTTACCTTTGCCTTGGCGGGTCTCGAGGAAGCTTGCAGCATCCATCCGACGGCCTCATGAGGGTCCCACTTGGACACGCGGCGAGAGCGAGTGCCGGCCGCGGGACGGTGGGCGCACGTGTTGGGCCCTGCCCTACTCACGAGGGGCTCGTGAGAGGGAGGCAGCTAGTGTGAATTCCAACTTGAACAGAAATCGGAGTACGAGAAAGCACGTGAATAAGACACGACACCCCCCCCCCCCGCATACGCAAACACAAATTCGATTTCAACTTAGACCCGAAACGAGAAAGCTTGTTGCACAAAAGGAAGCAAAACCAAAAGGCCGCATCCGGCACCTAGTCTAGTCTTCGACGTCTTTTCACCAGCACTGAGCTAAGTGCTGCCACTGGGCGTGGGCGAGAGCCCCCGAGGCCCAAGGGCAGCTCTCCGGAGACTCCGGGGCATGTACAGCCCCAACTCATTATTACGTGAGAGTGTCACGGGCGGCGAGCTTCACAGGCACTGGGCCTTCTTCACAGGTACCAGCCTTGCTTCATATCGCCAGATGAGGGCCCCGCCTTGCGCCACCCTTGGCCACCACTGACGGCGACCGGAAACTAGGACAACTCCAATGGGGAAAAGGGGACGCCAGCAGTTCCCCCGACAAACACGGGTCCTCTGCCGGGGGCAGGCCTTGCGGCACCTCCCCGGCAGAGGGCCTACCTCCGAAGAACGCCTTGCTCCGCATGCCGTGGGGAGGAGCCCGGCTCCCGGCCCCTCTCCTGCTGCCCCCAGTGCCCCCCCTGAAGAGAGGGAGGCTGCTGCACTAGGGCAGCCACCCGCTGCAGCGGCCTGAACTTCCTGCGACCCATGGTTAGCATAAGCTTGCTCTTGAGGAATTAGTGGTACCCGATAGTTGCTGCTGCTAGCCTGGCTGTCAAGGCTCCCGTGAGGCTCCTGAAAAAGCTCGGCTTCTGGCGCCTCTTCCTCCCATCCTGGCCCGAGGAACGAGTCGTGGTCTTTTTCCAGTGCGTACTCTCGATCCACCATGTGGGGCACATAGGCCTCCGGGGTCACCACCCCAAAGGCCTCGCCGTAGTGCTCCGCGCGCCATGTAGTTCGACTGGGAGCTCCATCTTGGGGGCGGTAGGGCGGCGGCCAGCTAGGGCCGTAGGGGGTGGTGCGCATGCCCTTGCTTGCCAGGGGCGGTGCCGGCGCAGCTTGCCGCCCGGCACTGATGGCCAGGCTGGTGTTGATGAAGCCATGAGACGCGCCCGGGGACGCGTGGGCGCGGATTGGCCCGCAGCATGATCCGCCCGGGGCTTGGGGTGGAAGATGGACGCAGAACGGGGGTTCCCCTGAAGCAGCGGCATCCAGGAGCTCCGCGACGCGCTCCAGCAGCACATCAGGGCCGCTCTCTTGCAGTCTGCACCACAGCAGCTCTCGTGCCAGTGTGAGCGCGGCCTTCATGTTCGCCTGCTCCTGTCGGGTGTGCGGTGCCACAGTCGCAGCATGGATTGAGGCCCTCGCTGCCAATCGTACCTGCCACGGAGTGAGGGCAGGCGACACCTGGCCGCGTCACCTGCGGCCCGCAGTGCTCTGCGGGGCGCGGGCTGCCTGAGATGCGGGGTTGAGGTCACCTTGGGCAGGCGGCACGGCATGGGCAGGCCATGCCGCCCCAACAGTCAGAGTTGGCCGTTGGGTCGTCATACATGGATGCGGTGATGCTGCGGAACGCAGGACGGAAGAAGGAAGATTTCAGCGCACCCCTACCTAGCGCGCCAAATGTCGGATGTTGGGTTTCGGCAGACCCTTAAGGTTCGAACTCTGGGTTGTGTGCGAAGATCTCCCCCCTACCACTCCACGTCCGATCGCCTCGCGAGAATCTAAGCTAAACTATGAACAACACGAGGGACACAAGATTTATACTTGTTCGGGCCACCGTTGTGGTGTAATACCCTACTCCACTGTGTGGTGTGGTGGATTGCCTCAGGGACTGATGATGGACAGTACAAAGGACGAACAACCTCGCGAGAGGTGTTCTTGAGCTGGTGCGCTGAACTGCTTGGATGAGTTCAATCGCCTATCGATCTAATGAGAACTCTGTCCGATCTCTTTTCCTCCCTCTTCCTACTGTGGTGGCTAGCCCTATATATAGAGGCCCTGGTCCTCTTCCCAAATATTGAGCGGGAAGGGCGCCAACAATGACCATTTTGAAGGGGAACATCTAGTACAAGTTATCCTGACTAAAGTTGGTCTTCGGCTGCCAAAGGCACTGGCGATGACGCCGTCTTGGGCTACATGGTGACCTCCATCCTTCCGCCCTGCAGGTATTGGTCTCGTTGCACTGAAATGGCAACCATTGCCTGATGCCTCGGTACTCCATGCCTATGCTTGCCCTCTTTGCACCAAAGAGGAAACAAGGACACTGCACGGGCTGGCGCCCGCCTAGCCTTGATCGTCACGGCTTGCGTCACGAGCACCTCGTGAGGTACCCTTGCCGTGATCTCTCCGCCTCCTTGCGAGCCTACCTGGCGAGGCCGCTCTTGGAGAAGCCTCGTGTCGTCCGCCCCGTGAGGCTTGGTCCCTCGCGAGGTTCTTGAGTCTTGCGTTGATGAAGATGGGCCGTACTGGGCCACCACTCGAGCCACGCCGCAGGCCGCAGGCAGGCAAGTCTGGGGACTCCCGTTCCTAGAACGCCGAAAATGGTGTGCTCAAGTTAGCCAGGGCCTCCTACTACGGCGGCAGCCTGCCCTCCTTTTATATCATGCCTCTGGTCCTGTTCACCCGAAAATAATTGGCGGGAAGGGTTGCCACAATGGTCAGTTCAAAGGGGGACAAGAGCGCAGCTTATCCTGACTAAAGATGGTCTTCGCCTGCAAAAGCCTCCTGCCGTGACGCACCGGCGGGCTCGGGAATGACATCTGCCCTAGCACGCCCGTCGTCTTGGTCCTCTTTCACCAATCAGGCAACCACTAGAACCTGGTTTGGGAACTGGTGGCTGGCCTTGCTCCTTTAGCACGAAAGATGAAAGCCTCCACATCTGCGCCTGCTTGCACGGCTTATGGCACCGCCTGCCGCCTGGCGCGTCACTCACGTAAAGACTCTGGACCGCGCAACCAGGCGCGGCGGCTCTTGACTTGTTTTCCCCCGCGGGGGGCCTCGAGAGGCAGCCTCAGGAGACAACCTCGTGAGAAGCCCTGGTGAGGCTCCTGGAGGCGCCTGCTGGCGCGTGCCTCGCGAGGGTCTTTCTCAGAAGCTCGGTAGTGGGCCATCTGGCGGGCCCAAGTTATGCACCGCGCACTGGGCCGCAAGAAGATGCAATGGGTAGCCCCAGTCCCATGGGCCCGACAATAGGCCCCGGGCCCGCGGGACGCACGACTTCGCCTAGGAGGGGGTGAAATGGCGCAGGCCCCAGCCGCCTGCGGGCCAGGCTCGACGCTGTCGGTGTCCTGGGAACGGGGGTCCCCAGACTTGCCTGCCTGCGGCCTATAGCGTGGCTCAGCCAGTGGCCCAGTACGGCTCATCTTCATCAACAAACACTCAAGACCCTCGCGAGGGGCCAAGCCTCGCGAGGCGGACGATGCAAGGCCTCCTCGGGGGCGACCTCACCAGGCAAGCTCGTGAGGAGGCGAAGAGATCAAGGCGAGGGGTACCTCGCGAGGTGCTCATGACGCAAGCCATGGCGATCAAGACCAGGCGAACGCCAGGCAGGCGCGAGCCTGCGCAGTGTCCTCATTTCCTCTTTGGTGCAAAGGGGAGCGAGCGCAGGCGCGGAGTACCGAGGCATCAGGCAAATGTTTTCATATTGGTGCAACGAGACCAAGACCAGCAGGACGGCAAGACGGAGGTCACCATGGAGCCCTAGACGACGTCATCACCAGTGCCTTTGGTAGTCGAAGACCACCTTTAGTCAGGATAGCTTGTACTAGCTGTCCCCTTTCCAAATGGCCATTGTTGGCTCCCTTCCCGCTCAATCTTTGGGAAGAGGACCAGGGCCTCTATAAATAGGGCTAGCCACCACAGTAGAAGGTATCAGATCTAGAGCCAAGAGAGACGGATCGACTCCTCTCCAAACACACCACCACAAGAACACCTCTCCTCGCGAGGCTGTTCTTCCTCTGTACTGTTCATCATCAGCCCAAGAGGCAATCCACCACACCACACACTGGATTAGGGTATTACACCACAACGATGGCCGGAACCAGTATAAACCTTGTGTCTCTTTTGTTGCTCATCGATCTAGCTTAGAAACCGTGGCAAGGCTGAGGGCGTGTTTCGATAGGGAGAAGATCTTCGTGCGCACGCCAGAGTACGAACCTTAAGGGTTTTGCCGGAACTTGACATCTGACATTTGGCGTGCCAGGTAGGGGTGCACCGAAATCTTATTTCCGCTGATCCGCGTTCCACTGCTTCGTCACATCCATGTACGGCGACCCGATGAACAACGCCGACCGCTGTGCAGCATGGCCAGCCCATGCCGCGCCGCCTGCCCAAGGTGACCTCAACCCCGTGCTCGGCAGAACGCTGCGGGGTGCGGGCAATGCGGTCAAGCACTACCTGCCTTCACTTCGCGGCAGGTGCGATCAGCCGCCAGGGCCTCAAACCACGCCGCACCCACGGCGCCGCACACCCGACGAGAACAAGCGAACATGAGGGCCGCGTGCACTGTGGCTCGGGGGCTGATGCGGTGCAGGTTGTAGGAGAGCGGCCGAGACGTGTTGCTGGAGCGCATTGCCAAGCTCTTGGATGCCACAGCTTAGGGGGCGCCTCCCTTCTTTGTCCAGCTTCCACCCTAGGCCCCAGTCGAATCACGCAGCGGGCCCATCCACGCCCGTGCGCCCTCGGGCATGCCCCAAGGCTTCATCGACACTGGCTCAACCATCGGCGCCGGGCGTCAGGATACACCAGCACCACCCCTGGTGAGCGAGGGCATGCGCATCGCCCGCCTATGGCCCAGACGGGCCGCCGCCCTACCATCCCCAACATGGCACACTAGGCCAGGCCACATGGAGCGTGGGGCACTACGGCGAAGTCTTTGGGGGGCGACCTCGGAGGCTTACGTGCCCCACATGGTGGATCGGGAGTACGCCCTGGAAGACAACCCTAGCTCGTTTCTTGGGTCAGGCTGAGTGGAAGAGACGCCAGAAGCCGAGCCTTTTCAGGAGCCCCAAGGAAGCCTCACCAACCGCGCTGGCGGCAGCAACTATCGGGTACCGCTAATTCCTCAGGAGTAAGCTTATGCTAACCATGGTTCACAGGAAGTTCAGGTCACGGCAGCGGAAGGCTGCCCCAGCTCAGCAGCCTCCCTTTCGCCAGGAGGAGCGCACTGGGGGGCTGCAGGAGAGGGGCCGGGAGCCAGGCCCATCCCCACGGCGCACGAAGCAAGGCATTTCCCGGAGGTAGGCCCTCTGCCGGGGAGATGCTGCAAAGCCTGCCCCCGGCAGAGGACCCTTGGTCGCCGAGGGAACCGCCGACGTCCCCTTTTCCCCATTGGCGTCGTCCTAGGTCTCCCGCCGCCGTTAATGGTGGTCGAGGGTGGCGCAAGGCGGGGCCCTCGTCTGGCAATATGAAGCAAGGCCCGGTGCATGTGAAGAAGGCCCAGTGCCTGTGAAGCTCGCCGCCTGTGACACTCTCACGTAATAATGAGTTGGGGATGTACACGCCTCAGAGTTTTCGGAGAGCCACCCTCGGGCGTTGGGGGCTCCCTCCCACGCCCAGTGGCAGCACTTAGCTCCGCACTGGTGAGAAGACGTCGAAGACTAGACTAGGTGCCGGACGCGGCCTTTTGCTTTTTGCCTCCCTTTCTGTGGTCGATCTTCCTTGCTTCGGATTTAAGTTGAAATTGATTTTGCATTTGCGTATGCG
>NC_041393.1:143229190-143237956 GCF_002162155.2 Triticum dicoccoides | reverse complement strand
GGGGTCTTGTCTTGTTCGTGTGATTTCTTGTGTTCTGGTTTCTGCCCTAGTTTGGAATTTGCACTAACTGCCTTCCCCTCGCGAGCCTCTCGCGGGCGGGGCTGGGCTAAGCGCACATGCGCATGCCGTCCCGCGGCCGG
Source organism: Triticum dicoccoides (assembly GCF_002162155.2). Lineage (NCBI taxonomy): Eukaryota > Viridiplantae > Streptophyta > Magnoliopsida > Poales > Poaceae > Triticum > Triticum dicoccoides. Next base: position 143,237,816 of record NC_041393.1, on the reverse strand, counting down.
CACTCGCTCTCACGAGGCCCTCACCACATGGTCAGCAGGTCCCTCAGAGGACACTTGGAGGTTCATGGCCTCACAAGCCTATTCAAGGCTTGTCCAGGCTAAAGGTAAACCACAACAACTAACTCATCGCAGGGCCCGTAATATCATGCCGGCGCATATTCAGCGTCACTCCTAAAAGCATGTGGACGATAATCTTTTTACATGAGGGGCTTCCCCTCCCAAAATGCTCTTACAACCTTCAGGGCCGCGCCCGAGCTTTTTGTGTGCCGGATAAACAGCAGGGGAACACAAGATCAGTCAGACATATCGCTCACTGCACCCTCTTGGTTGCCTCCAGAGGCATCACTGGCGCCGCTGTCGTTGTCACTGGCATCACCATCGCCATCATTGGCGCCGTCTTCACCGCCATTGACCACACCGCCTTCATCCGCGGCAACTATCACCCCGTCGTTGTCAGAAGCAAATGCCCTAACAAGCGCATCCATGTTGTCCTCTACCCACCGCGCTAGGTCGCCCCGGATGGCCTCGGGCACTGGGCGATGACGGCGTCGAAGTAAAAAGTGGGGATCTATGTTCTGAAGATGGCTGAAGACACGGGAGAATGCACGCCCGAGCAGGCTGCAGCTCCTCTCCTCGACAAGCTGGCGAGCTCACTCAGAGCGGTTCTCCAGGTGCGTCACCACAACAGTCAAGAATTGGAGATGACTGGCATAGTTGGTCACGTGAGGATACGGGGCATCTGCATCGCAGATATTTCCCAGGGCCATGTTGGCCCTGTTCCTGAGTTGCTGGAGCATGGGACCGTGCATGTGCTCCAGCGTCTGCCATTAAAGAATTTCTTCTCTGTTTTGCTGCGCGATGGACTCGGTGTCGTCAACCCATTGTTGAAGAAGAAGCAGCTCGGTGCAGGTGGAGGCCAACTCAGTCTGCGCCGAGACCAGGGCGGCTGCAGCGGCCTCCGCTCGCTGCTCCATTTCAGTCAGCTTGGACGTGAGAGCATCAGTCCTGCCCGCAGCCTTAGCTTCAATCAGCTCCAGCCTCTGGTCATACTCGCGCACAAGATCTGTGCGAACTTCCGCCACGCGGCGGTTGACCTCTTCTTGGATTCGACATTCTCGCGCGCCAACTTCGTCCTCCGCCTGGGTAACCTGGCGCTCCCTCGTCTCCAACCGCTCAAGGTCAAGATTGCGCTCGGCGGCCTCCAGCGTCAGCGCTTCCTCACGCCTCCGGAGCTCCTCCTCTTCGACAGGCGTCCCCTTCAACGACGCAAGGGCGTCCTGGCGCAGCTCCACTTGCTGCTCCAAGGAAGCGCTCTAGGCTCGGAGCTCCCACACGCGCTTCTTCACGATCTCGCAATGATGATCTGCTTCCCGAGCCTCCTCCAGAGCTCGGGAGCAGGCCTTTCACGAGGTTGCAAGGGATGCCTCGGCCTTCGTGTTGTCAAGCTCACGCTGATAATGCGCGAGGTTGACTGCAACCTTCAGCTTGCGTTGCTCCTCAAGCAGCCGCAGGCCCTCAGCTTCAAGACACGCGTCCACATCTGCAAGCTCTCCACCAAGCTGGCCCATCGCGTCCATCGCCTTCCGGAGGAACTCTCGGCGAACGATGCTTCGCTCCCGCACACGCCTGAGCATGTCGTCGATGTTGTCCTCCGCCGCCGGTGCTGGTGGCTTGCCCAAAAGCGGTTCGCCCCCTCTCGGTAGGGGGCTGGGGGCTGGTGCCCCCACGATTTCCCGACGGGCTTCGCAAGGGACCCGGACCGGCGCAAGTCCATCCCCAGAAGAAGAGACAAGGACCGACGCCAACCACTCGCCGTCCATGATCAGAGGAGGAGCCCTGGGCAGGCTGGTCATGCCCCAGGCGAGGTCGCGAAGGAAAGGCGGCAAGGGCACATTCTCAAGACACCCTACGGGCCGGCTTACTTCTCCGGCTGATCCCGCATCAGGGGTAGCACACAGGCTCGGGACGCTCAAGGCCAGCGATGAAGGCGAAGCCGGAGGAAGTTGCTTCTTGGGATACTCCGCAGGCTTGTCAGGAGGGATCCTGAAAAGCCACAGTCAGGAAGGGGAGCAGCGATTGAGGAATTGCAAGAATGAGGTACTTACTCATCTATGGTGAAATACTTCTTATGCTTCAACAGTCGGAAGGGTCGCCCACTGCCACTCGAAGACTCCTTCTTGCGGAGGGCGGCGAAGTCCACGCGGAACCGACCTAGGAGCTCGACGTGCGGACCAGTGCGTGGCATGGATGGAGAAGCACCCAAGCGGCCAACCTTAGGGCGCCTAGCTGGGAGGAGCGATCAGGCACCACCTCCTGATGGCCTGCCGAGGCCTTGGGGGCTCTTGCCTCGGGAGCCGTGGGTTGCGTCCCCCCATCGACGACAGCCTCAGGGCGAGCTTCACAAGCTCCGGAGGATGACGCTTCGGGAACCCCATGCGATGTCAGCGCCACGACACCAGAGCCTCCAACCTCAAGTGATGCTTGCCTCCCTGCACCTGGTCCTGGGGCAAGATCGATGCTGGCGACGAGGAAGGGAGCCATGGCGACAGGATTCTCGCGAGGCCCCGCAAGGCCAGCCGGACGCAACCCCCATTCGTTGAAGAGAGGCATCTGTCTTGCGAACTCAGCCCTGTTCGAGCAGAGATACAAGAGGCTACCCCCGTGCTGTATATCACCCGGCGAGGTGTCGCCAGCCAAGACCTCAAGCACCGTCCTCAGTGTTGCTGCTGCAAGTTCCATCTCCTAAAACCTCATGCGGTCCCGGTCGCCGGTCAGGGCCCACATCGGCCGGGAATGGCGCTGGAGAGGAACAATGCAACACTGGAGGAACTCCTTCACCACCTGGGGCGCAGTCATGCCGAGATCTCTCAACCTCCTCAGGCGGTACCAGACGAAGGAGAGTCGGGGGCTCATGAGTCTTTCGTGGCCCCAGCTGGGGTTGGGGACAGCAGGCGACGACGGAGACGAGAGCAGAGGGCTGAGCACTCGGACGTCCATGTACAGCCACCGTGTCCGGAACCCACTCGTGGACGGCGGGAGATCAAAATCAATCCTCGAGGCGGCCATCTCTGCTATGACCTGGAAGCTCACACACCTCGAGCGCTGCGAGGGGTCGGCCAGGCGCAGCGAGAAGAAGTGGCACAAGAGGGCGACGGAAGGAGCAATGCCCACCATGGCTTCACAAACAAAGGCGAAGATGGCAAGAAGGGTAACAGATTGGGGATCAAGATGCATCATATGGATCTGATAATGGGAAATCACTGCATTGAAGAAGGTAGAGAAAGGGGGAACCAGGCCAGCCCACAGGGTGTCGACGAAGAATCGAACCTTAGTGACTGTCCTGTCAATGGAGGCGTGGGACGCAGGCCAAGCCATCGTCTTTCCACACTTGTTGAAGCTAGATGCGAGCACAGGGGAGACCTTGCCTAGGGCCTCCAAGTTGAGCAGCAACGACCGGCCGACGACGGGCTCGACTGCCAGGGGCGAACAGGATGAGGGCAGAGGCTTCTTCCCCTTCTCCTTGCTAGTTGGTGCCATGGCGATGGAGGGGGCAGAGCTCAAGTCAGATTGGAAGCGGAAACAAAGGCTCGAGGAAGAAAGGGGAACAAGAAGCACGCGGGCAGCAAGGAGGAAATAAATGTGTAAAGCTCCGTGGCCGCCTAGCCAGGCGAATATTGGGGGAGCATGGGGAAGCGGAGACGCCCACGTCCAATCAGCCGCCACGCGTCGCCCAAGGCCGCAGGCTGTTGGGGCCCACAGCGCTCCGCACTTGCCCTTTGGCTTCTCCGCTAAGCCAAGTCCGAGCACGTCTTGGGCCCGAGGGTTACTGTCGGCGTCCTGGGAATGGGGGTCCCCAGACTTGCCTGCCTGCATCCTGCAGCATGGCTCAGCCAGTGGCCCAGTACTGCCCGTCTTCATCAACAAACACTCAAGACCCTCGCGAGGGGCCAAGAATCGCGGGGCGGACAGCGCAAGGCCTCCTCAGGGGCGGCCTCACCAGGCAGGCTCACGAGGAGGCGGAGAGATCAAGGCGAGGGGTACCTCGCGAGGTGCTCATGACGCAAGCCATGACGATCAAGACTAGGCGGGCGCCAGCCTGCGCAGTGTCCTTGTTTCCTCTTTGGTGCAAAGGGGGGCGAGCGCAGGCGCGGAGTACCGAGGCATCAGGCAAGGTTTCCACATCGGTGCAATGAGACCAAGACCATCAGGACGGCACGACAGAGGTCACCATGGAGCCCAAGACAGCGTCATCACCAGTGCCTTTGGCAGTCGAAGACCACCTTTAGTTAGGATAGCTTGTAGTAGCTGTCCCCTTTACAAATGGCCGTTATTGGCTCCCTTCCCGCTCAATATTTGGTAAGAGGACTAGGGCATCTATAAATAGGGCTAGCCACCACAGTAGAAGGCATCAGATCTAGAGCCAAGAGAGACGGATCGACTCCTCTCCAAACTCACCATTACAAGAACACCTCTCCTCGCGAGGCTGTTCTTCCTCTGTACTATTCATCATCACCCCAAGAGGCAATCCACCACACCACACACTGGATTAGGGTATTACGCCACAAAGGTGCCCCGAACCAGTATAAACCTTGTGTCTCTTGTGTTGCTCATCGATCTAGCTTAGAAACCGCGGCGAGGCTGAGGGCGTGTTTCGGTAGGGAGAAGATCTTCGTGCACACCCTAGAGTTCGAACCTAAGGGTTTTGCCGGAACACGACATCCGACAGACGCGAGCCGCACGATGAAACTTGGGGCGTCTGCACTCTCTCATGATGCCTCGGCAACTGCCCTGCAGACATAAAGCCTGCCCACGCAGGGCGCGAGGCCGTCATTGCTTCTTTTGAGCACCTCTCAAAGCAAAGAGGCACAAGTTGTTCCTCCTTTGGGTGCTATGTAAGTACGAGGGGATGGACCCATGGCTCATCTTCTTCCTCTAACTCCTTTCTTCTGCTTCATAATCCGTCCAGATCCTGCGACGATGGCGAGGGGGAGAGGTCGTGCCGCAACACCCCAGGTGCCACCCCGGGGGTGTGGATGTCCCGCAACGGCCGCCGATGCTGATCCAAGCAGCAATATGCGGGGCGGAGCCCCTGGACGCGGACCCGGAGGGCGAGGCGCCCGCGGCCACGATGGTCAGAGTGGCGTGGCAGCCCTGCCTCCCTAGGCGAGGATCCGTTCTACCAAGGCGGTCCGCGAGTTCAGCATGGAAATGGACCATCGGCCATGTGCCTGGCTCCGGCTCCCCGACTCCTTTGCCACGGAGATGGCGGACCGTGTGCTGCTGGGCCTATGGGTGCGGGCGGACGACTGCTACAACAGCCCCACCTGGGTGGCGACAGAATTCACTCCCACCGGCTTCATGTTCCCGTGGAAGGGGTGGAAGTCGTTCGCCCTGGCCCGCGGCTTGAAGCCGGGCCATGTCCTCCTCTTCATGTACGACTCGGCCGCCGTGCTTTTCGTGAAGATCTTCGGGGTCTTTGGCTGCCGCCGGGACTACTGCATGGAGAGTGACGATGGTGGCAGCAGTAGCTTCTCAAGCGAGGGGGCGGCGGCAACGGCGACTCCTCCTCCAGGGGAATTGGGAGCAACAACGACTCCCCCTGTGCCCATGTCAAGGAGGAAGACTCCGACTAGGTGCGAGCGGCGCCGGAGCTGAAGTCCTGGAGGCGGCGTGCTCGGCCTGGGCTTCTTTTATTTTGCTTCTTTTTCTTGCAAAGAACTGAAGCTGGCCCCATGGGGGCGTGTAAGAACAATGGACTTCGTGCTTTCAGTTTAATGTTTTTGAGGTTCGAAATTGATTTCCTCCTTACGCTTCCTTGCTAGGCTCACCTTCCTTCCTTTTGATCACCTCAACCCTCTATGTTGCTAGGACCTAGCACCCGAGCAGGCCTCAGCTGTCGCTGGTATGTCAGGTCGTGATGCCTAGACAAGGCCAAGAGGTGAAGAGCTCCGAGGTCCGGTAAGAATTCCTGAGGCGTGGTGCTCAGGAAGCTCCCCCTTGACGTGCAAGCGGCTCTCGCCTTACGTGGGGTCACGACAAAGGAGGAATCGCGACCAAAGTTTAGTGAGTTGCGCGAGGTGGTTAACTTAACTTTTTCAAAGTGGAACATGGGGTGGACGCGGCTCGCGTGTAGTGTACGCGACATCAGGATGCGCCTCCCTGAAGCTTTTTATGTGCTTCGTCTCCTGTCTGCACTGGATCAATGTAAGCCCCGCGGGGAGGGGGTGCATGAAAAATTGCTATCTTTTGCGTCTCAATTAATGCTTTCTGTAATTTGAATCAAACGTTCCCCTTAACATCTCCTCGCGGGGCTTACCCCCTTCTTCCTTGCTTGCCAAGGTGCCCTACATCGACAGGACCTAGCCCCCGAGTGAGCCTCAGCCGCCGCAGGTATGTCAGGTCGCAATGCCCGGCACAAGGCCAGGGGTGAGGGGCACCGAAAGCTGGTGAGGGCTCCTAAGGCATGGTGCTCAAGGAACCCCCTTTTGTCATGCAGGCGACTCGAGCGGAAAAATGGGGAACAACCCCTGCCTAGGTTGTGAGAAGAGGGAACTCTAGAGACGATAGTGGCGCCTCGGGAGGTGGTTTGACTTAGCTTTTCGCGCGAAGCGGTGTTGGGTGAGGATCGGCTTGGCCCTTGGAGTCTCTATCTTGTGAGGGGTGGAAGTCGTGCGGGGCGCTGCCTGTGGGGCTTCCAACCCTTGGTCCCTAGAGCAACTGCACACTCGACAAGTTTTGGGACACAGGAGAGATGCGCACTCGCCAATTTGCTCATGTCTATTCCACGAGGAGATAAGGCGCCAAGGATCTATGTGAGGTGACGTGCGCGGGAGCAGGCCCGTCAGCCAGAGTTTTATCCCTTGGATTTATCAGCACTGCAGGGATGGACCTGAGCATAGACGCCGTGCCCAACCACCACTCATGGGACAGTCAGGAGAAAGGTCGCGAGGGCACCGCGCTCCCAACGTTGATGCAGCACTGAGCACATGATTAAGCAAGTACCATAAAACTCAGGGCATAACCAAAATTCACTGCACAACCAAAAGGTGTAGCGGCTGCAGGGGCGGACCCTAATCAGCTTGAGGATTATGCAGCCCGCGGGGAGCCCTCGATTTTGAACGAACCAGAAAGTGACCTGGCAACATGCTGCCGTGGGAGCGTTGGGCTGCTTGACGAGGCGTGCCATGAAAGTTCGCCCTTCAGGGGCTGACGGGCTCCCGGGGCCTTGGGGGCTCGCGAGGGGCCGAGAGCCCGTGAGGCTCCATAGCGAGCTGCGCCAGCCTTTGGAAGGTGGCACCGGCGTTCCCCGGACCAAAGGGCATGCATGTGTATTTGGTGACGAGACCCATACTCAGGCCGACGCGGGACGACTAGAAGAGGTCCTAGGAGCAGACCTTGTTGAGGCCCGCGAAGTCGACACACATGCGCACCTCGCTGCCCTTCTCGGGAACGTCAACGGGGTTGGCAGAAAACGTAGTATAATGCTTGCCTCAAATAGCCGGAGCCTCTAGCAACTTGTAAATCTCATTGGCGATGAACTCTTGTGCCTCAGGCGCCTGGCACCGTGCTCCTTGCTTGTGGGGGCGCGTGTTAAGGCACGCCTCCAAGTGGTGACCGAGCACCCCCCTTGGCACCCTTGTCAGGTCAGACACTTTCCAGGTGGAAGACCCCGAGCCTGCCCGAAGGGAGGCATTGGGCACACCTTCCTATGCTGGAGGGAGGCAAGCGCCGGTGACGAGGGTGGGACCCGTGGTGTTGGCACCAGCTGCCGCCTTCTTCATCTTGGTGGGGCCTTGGAAGGGTAGTAGTTCCTTCTTCCTCGTGGACGTGGCCTCGGGAGGGCTGGCGCCAGCCTCGCCATCAGAGTGCTCGGCGGTGGCAGCTTTGTAGGAATGCTCGAGGGAGTAGACCCGAGAGGATGTTGGAATCGGGGCTCCGGGGACCCAAGAGGTTCGAATACTAGGGTGCACTCGCTTCTTCCTTCCTAGTGCGGCCTCAGGAGGTGTGGCCTCGCCCTCAACAACCGAGCGTGTGGTCGCTGCAACCCTGTACGTGTGCATGAGGGAACAAGCCACATCCTTCTTGTCCCATGCGCTAGTGAGGGTGCCGCTGCAACCGGGCATCTTGACGGCATTGTACGCAAGGTGGGTTGCCGCCATGAACTTAGCAAGCGCTGGATAGCCGAGGATGGCGCTCCACGTCGAAGTCAATGAGCTCAGTGCGATAGTTGTCATGGGTGCCGAAGATGACGAGGAGGCGTACTTGCCCCAGGGGGATGGTAGACCCATCCGTCACCCTAGAGAAGGGCCTGGCTGGCATCAGCTGGTCATAGGGCACCTGGAGCATCTTGAAGGTCCCGACGAATATCACGTTGAGGCCAGCGCCCCCGTCGATGAGGGTCTTGGTGACCGTGGCGTTGCCAATGGTGGAAGTGCACAACATGGGGAGCATGCCTGCTGGGGCCATGGACCTGCGATGATCTGTGGCATCAAAGGCGATATCGCGCCACGTCCAGCTAGGCGGCAGCGCGGCCTCGTGCCCTCGGAGGGCGGCACTTGCCTTACGGAAGAGCGGATTGAGGTGGCGACCTGTGGCGGGGGCCTGAGCCCCACCGAGGATGCACGCC
>NC_041393.1:143206860-143229011 GCF_002162155.2 Triticum dicoccoides | reverse complement strand
GGAGGGGGGCTGGAGACCTCCGGTGCTCCCGTCGAGTGAGCCAAACCACGCGACGAACTGATGTCTACAACACAACCTTCTCCTTGTAGACGTTGTTGGGCCTCCAAGTGCAAATGATTGTAGAACAGTAGCAAATTTCCCTCAAGTGGATGAACTAAGGTTTATCAATCCGTGGGAGGCGTAGGATGAAGATGGTCTCTCTCAAGCAACCCTGCAACCAAATAACAAAGAGTCTCTTGGGTCGCCAACACACCCAATACAATGGTGAAATGTATAGGTGCACTAGTTCGGCGAAGAGATGGTGATACAAGTGCAATATGGATGGTAGATATATGTTTTTGTAATCAGAAAATATAAAAACAGCAAGGTAGCAAGTGGTAAAAGTGAGCATAAACAGTATTGCGATGCTAGCAAACAAGGCCTAGGGTTCATACTTTCACTAGTGCAAGTTCTCTCAACAATAATAACATAATTGGATCATATAACTATCCCTCAACATGCAACAAAGAGTCACTCCAAAGTCACTAATAGCGGAGAACAAACAAAGAGATTATTGTAGGGTACGAAACCACCTCAAAGTTATCCTTTCTCATCGATCTGTTCAAGAGTCTATAGTAAAATAACACGAAGCTACACTACAAAAAAATACACTTCCGTGATGATACGTGTTTGTCATAGTAGGTCGCGTTTTTTGTCATGCATGTACATCCATGACAAATTTATGACAGAATCAAGATAGTCATACCTGTGCTGTCGTAGAAGTGTTCCATGACATTACCAAAATTATCATCACGGAAGTGTCCACTTCCGTGATGATAAATCGCGCGTCACAGAAGTGCTTTCGTCAAGGGTGACCGACACGTGGCATCCACTGTAACGGAACGCCGTTAAGCTATCGGGTCGGGTTTTGGATCCGATAACCCGTTAACAGCCCCGACCAATGGGGATTTTTCACGTGTAAAATCATCATTGGCTGGAGGAAACACGTGTCGGCTCACCGTTGGGACATATGTCATCCACTCATTGGACAGAAGGAGCCTATGATACGTCGACACGTGGCACGGCCCAACAAAGGCCCATTCCTGTGAAAAGGCCGGCCCATTTGACTTGGTCAAAAGGTGGCGGGCCGGCCCATGTAAAGCCTGTTAACGGCCTGTTCGCATATAGCCCATTTACAGGCCGCTAACCCAAGGCCCGTTACGCCCTATCCGAATTAGGCCCAGTAGCGTCATCTGGGCCACCCAATATGATTCCAGCCCGTTTTCACTTCTGGCCCATGTATGGCCCATGACGTCTTTCTGCCCATATGAGGCCCTATGTAACTCTTGGCCTATTAACGGCCCGTGGTGCAACTGGCCCGTAATGAACATTGTATTACTTTACACCCATTAACGGCCCGTGGTGAAACTGGCCCGTAATGAACAGTGTATCACTTTATACCCATTAAGGGCCCGTTATTCCGTTGGGCCATTTCCAGCCCATGTTATCTTTCGGCTTTCTCAGAGCCCATTTATTATTGGGCTCATTTCCAGCATTCATTTACTTACGGCCCGTTACTGTCATTTTCTACTTATGGGCCAAATTCAGCCCATGGTTATAGTCGGCCCATTTGTGGTCCGTTAACATGTTTGGCCGTTTTCATAGCGTCATGAAATACGGCCTATTAACGATGGCCCGTTATGGTCTTCCCATGAACGGACGATTCCTGCTCTAGCCCGTTTACAGCCATAATGCGGCCTGTTATTGGCCCATGTTTGGCCAATCGATCATACCGCCCGTATAAGGCCCATTGATGATACGACCTGTAGAAGGCCCATTGTTTCTGTGGCCCGTAGAAGGCCCACTGTTTCTACGGCCCGTGGAAGGCCCACTGTTTATACGGCCTGTGGAAGGCCCACTGTTTCTACGGCCCTAGGTGTAGTGTCACTACAGTAAATATTAGCCCATGGTTATTGTGGCCTAGTTTTAAAAAATAGGTTGTTGCAGCCACTAGCAAACCGCAGAAAAAGAACTGCACTGACTACAAGCAAACAAATAAACAAGACAACAAGGAAATAAATAAGCAAGCAACTTACACTAGGCTATCACGACTATTACACATATTACATCCACTGGGCATCAAAGTTCGCCACCAGTGCAAATATAGGGAACACAGCAGCATATAAACGCCGCAGCAAAACATGTCCAGAACTGAAACCACTTCAGAGAGCTCAAGAAACAATATCCTGGGTACCCATAATGCTGGCAAGATGCTTAGCAAGCTTATTAACTTTCTCTAGTTTGGCGCTTAAGTCCTCCAGCGCCTGCTGTTGCACCAGAAAGTATGCATCTGAATTCTGCAGGGACTTCCTCAGTCCTTCCGCTTCCTGTCACATAACATCTGATCGATGTCTTTCAACTTGAAGTTGAGACTCAAGAAGCCGAACTGATTCAGGCAACGAGTTCGAAGAGCTGGTGCCAGCAGTGGTAGCCAGTAACTCGAACACTACATCAAGACAGGACTTTTGGGTTGTCTCAGTCTCCTCAATATAGTTTTTATCAGCTTTCTTGGAGACCAACAGGGATGTCTCACTATCTTGAACCTTATCTGCATTACTTCCTTTACCATTGCATAACAGGGTACTATTCTCCAATATTTTATCCGCGTTCTAAAAGGGAAACAAACAAACACATCTCAGGTTTACAATGTAGTATATGAAACTCATTTTGGTAAACCAGTTCAGTAGTAAGGTGGATAGGATAACATCATGAAACAAACATATATCTATGTAGTATGGTCACTGTATGGTCTATATCATTCTAGTTTATATTGCCAAATCAAGATAGATATAGTTCGAATCATATCTATTAAGACAAAGCAGCATAGACAGAATATAAGTGTGGGAAACTACACAACAATAACAACACTTGTAATGTGCATGGCATGAGATCATAACTGTTTATTCAATTGAAACTGAAATCAACATAGAGCAAGTTACAACAGCAAACATCCAAACACGTTGAAGAAACAGGTTTAAAACATACCTCTTGCGCCATTGGAGTTTCAATTGCATCCTTCAAATTTGAAATTGGTTGGTATGAGTAAATACAGTGATGCAAGAGCAAAGTAGTATGAACCATAGCTATGGAACCTGACCTGAGAACAATTCTTCTTCTGCTTTAAGCGTTGACTTCGGGTTCAGAGTGGTGGTCCTCGTGATTTGGTCACTACAGTTGCCTTACTAACTGCTCGTGTTTGGGTGCTCTGTGGTGGAGACGGTGCTGTGTCAATGGGAACTGGGTGTCTATCTACTGGAGTTGGGGTTAGAAGGGGTGTAGCTGGTTCTCTGTCCAACTTGGTAGGGGTACAATCTGCATGAGTGTGGGTTATGTGTGGTGGGGCTGATTCTTGGCCAAGTACAACCATGGTTCTATCTGCATCGACAGGTAGCATGATCTTTTCTGAAGACCGTGTTTTTACTCCCACAGATACTGCCATCACTCCCTCCAACTGAAATGGCTGATAAACAAGAAAAGTAATTGAATGTACAGACATTGTAAGATAGACATCTGCAATGGATAGTAGGGAAGAAAACATGGCATGAAATAATTCACATTTATGTTGTCTAAGCAAATAGAATAGCATGACATAATTTCACATATATGATGGCTAATTAAACAGGATAGCATGACACAAATTCACATGTATGATGGCTAACTAAACAGGATAGAATGACATACTTCAAAATATGATGACTATGTAAACCGAATGACATGATATAACTATACGATGTGTCTATTAAAGTGGTTGGCATGCCATAAATCACAAACATGTCGTCGATGGAAACATGATGGCATGATATAATTCACGGATAGAATGTAACGCCCCGGATTCGATGCGCCAGGTGTCTGCTAGTTATTTGCCGTCGTTGCCATGTCATTTTCTTGCGTGTTGCATTTTGCCATGTCATCATTTACATTTCATCTGCATGTTTTTCAAAACTTGCATCCGTTCGGTTTCCGCCGGTTCTCTCCGTTGTCCGTTCGGAGTCCAGACACACTCGCACGCGTCCGCGGCACCTCCGAGATATTATTTTTAAAGTGGCATAAAAATGTTCTCGGAATGGGTTGCAACTTGTCGTGTGGTCTTATTATAGTGTAGATAGACCGCCTGCATGTTTCGTCACATTCAGAGTCCATTTGATAGCCCAACCGTTAAACCTACAACCGCAATATAGCCGGTCTTTACGCCGGACGTTTTTGGTCTCCGAAAACCGTGTCGGGCTACTTTCCTATTCTCTCATCTCAGCCCAACCTCTCTTCACAACCCACCTGCAGCCCACCTAAAACCCCCTTCCCTTCCGGACCGTCAGATCACGATCGAAGGGTCGAGAAAACCCCCAAAACTCCCCTCAAACCCTAACCTCCCCTATATATACACCCCTTCCTTCCAAAAATGGACTAACCCTAGCCCCTCCTCAAATTCCGCGCCGTCAGCCCCTCCCACCTCTTCCTCGGATCCCGCGCCATCGCCTTCTCCTCGAAATCCATCGCCGGCCACCTCACGGGCGCCACTTGGCAGCACCCCATTGGCCAGCCGCCGCCGTGCAGCCTCCCTCACCCAACCGGAAGGCGCCACGCGTCTCCCGCGCCCCCGCAGCCCTGCTCCCACCTCCTGCGTCCCTGCAGGCCCAGACACAGCCCGCTCGGGCCCGAGCTTCCGCCGCCCTGGCCCGCAGGCGCTCGCCCGCGCCCAGTGCCCGCTCCCCTCGTCCCCAAGCTAGGAGGGCTCGGCCGCGCTCGATCCGCCCGGTGCCGGCGACCGCTGCCGCCGCCCGCCTACCCTCGCCGGTGCGGTGCTCCGCCGTCCCAGGTCACTGCCGCCCGGCCTCCCTCTCCCTTCCTTTTCTCCTTCCTCCCCTCACGAGCTCTCTCTCTCTCTCTCCTGGACAGCAGCCCCCGCCGCCATGGAGATCGCCATCGCCGGTCACGTCTTCACCTGAACCCGGCCGAGATCCACTGGATCCGGTTGCCCCCGGCCGGATCTGCCCGTTCCCGGCCTCGCCTCGGTCGCCGGAGCCCAAGTCCCAGCCTCGCCGGAGATCCGCTGCCGCCAGGCCTTGTTCCACCAGCTCCCCGCGCCTCGTCCCGCGCACGAGCGCGTTGACCATTTCGGTCGACCGCGTGGGCCATCCCCGCGAGGCCCTGCTGCCGGCCCAGCCCAGCCAAGCCAGGGCTCCTCCTCTCTGACCTGGGCCTGGCCCGCTAGGTGAGCAGCCCGTCGAAATCCCGCCCTGGGCGTCGTTTAATATTCTACGCCCGTCTTATTTTTTCCCTGAAAAACGACTAAGTCCCTGATATTTTGACATTATCATGCCATGTTCATCGCATCATATCTCCATGCATACTGCTCCGTTTCGCGCGTGTAATATGTCAAAATGTTCATTGTGAGATGCTCTACATTTCGTTCCATTGCACCATGTTCATTTGAGTCCATCTAGATGCCTGAATCATCGTTGCAAGAGTGCTATATGATGTTGTCTGCTGTCTATTAACAGAACTTGCTCATTTGTCATTTTTGCCATGATTGATGTGTGCATCCTATGAGCATGAGTCCTACATGATTTTTTAACTATGTTATGGCATCTTTACATGGGTGCCATCCATGTATTTTTGTGAGTTATGTAGTGAGTGCATCAAGCTTGTTAAGTAGGGTACTTGCTGTTGCTGTTTTGCTAGGCCGATTCTGTTATTTGGGGATGCTATGTAAACCTGCTGCTACAAGTCATTCTATGCATAATATGGAGATGTTCACTAAGGATGTTTTGTTATACATGTTATTCTCTATCCATCCATGCCACTGGTTGCATTTATATCTTGCTATAACTTGTTGTAATCTTGCTCCAAAGTTGCTAAATAATGTTGCTGTCAGAGTGTTAACATTAAGATCAGTTTTGCCATGTGTTTTGCTAGTTATCCATGCACCCTAGGAACTTTCTCTTGACATGCTTAGCTTCATAAATATGTCTTCTTACTATTGGTTACCTTCCCATGCCATGTAATGCTCTGTGGTGAGTGGTACAAGCTCACAAACATGCCTAATTATCGTTGTTCCTGCCATGTCCTGTTTGCTGAATCTATTTACGGAACTTGCTATGTTTACTTGGGTGCCATCATATCTTCTGATCCTTTTTGGATCATGGTCAGTAAAGGAATTTTGTTCTATGCAATTAGTATATTCATTCCATGCCTTTGTTTGCCATGATAAGTTGCTGTAACATGTTGTTTGATAGCTCTAAACATTGCAACCTGATGCTATTTTCTGCGAAGTCTGAAACTGTTATTATTTGCAATCTTGCCATGTGTGTTTGAGCATGTTCTAGTGTTTTCTGGAGATAGCTCAGTGTTCATGTTTTGTTATGCTTTACCTGTACATCATGCCCATGCCTTTTGTTTTCATATTGTGGTACTGTAGCATGTTGTTTTGGTGCTTTCAATATGCCTAGTTGTTGTTTTGGACAGATTGTTGTCATATCTTGTATAGAGTGGATGTGTTGAACCATTGCTCCATTTTGAGTGTGCTCTATATGAAACTTGCTTGATTTTGCATGTAGTTTCATATTATCATGTTGCATCCTTGTTTTGGTGTGTTTGCTTGATGTTTGAATGCCTTTTGCATCAATGCCATGTTTAACTTTTTTTGCTCATATCTTCTAGGCCGTAGCTCCGAACAAAATGAACTTTATATGTAACTTGACTAGAATCTCGTGTAGATCATCATGGTGAATTTTAACTTGCTGTTTAACAACTTGAACATAAGGTGTATTTAGATCTGGACCAATTTCGAAACTTGCATATGAGGACTTACCGAAATTGTTATATGTTGTTTCCGGCCTCATTTAAACTTGCCTTGATGTGTTGCTCTTGTTTGCATCATCTCTTGCCATGAGTAGCTTCATGTAGTCTTGTCTTGCATCATGCTTGCTGTGCATCATGTCTTGTCTATGTGTGGTGTGTTTACCATGTTGTGTGCTTCTTCTCGATAGTTCCCGTTTCGTTGCGATCATGAGGATTCGGTTGTCTATGCTTGGTTCAGCTTCATCCGTTCATCTTCTTCATGGACTCGTTCTTCTTCCTAGCGGGATTTCAGGCAAGATGACCGCTACCCTGGATCTCACTACTATCATTGCTATGCTAGTTGCTTCGTTCTATCGCTATGTTGCGTTACCTATCTTTTGATCATCAAGCCTCCCAAATTGCCATGAACCTCTAACCTTTGACACCCTTCCTAGCAAACCATTGCTTGGCTATGTTACCGCTTTGCTCAGCCCTCTTATAGCGTTGCTAGTTGCAGGTAAGTTGAAGATTGCTCCATGGTGGACAGGATTATGTTGGGATATCACAATATCTCTTATTTTATTAATGCATCTATATACTTGGTAAAGGGTGGAAGACTCGACCTTATGCCTAGTGTTTTGTTCCACTCTTGCCGCCCTAGTTTCCGTCATACCGGTGTTATGTTCCCGGATTTTGCGTTCCTTACGCGGTTGGGTGATTTATGGGACCCCCTTGACAGTTCGCTTTGAATAAAACTCCTCCAGCAAGGCCCAACATTGGTTTTACCATTTGCCTCACCAGCTCCTATATTTCCCTTGGGAGTAATTAACCCAAGGGTCATCTTTATTTTAGCCCCCCGGGCCAGTGCTTGTCTAAGTGTTGGTCCGAACCGAGCAACCTGCGGGGCCACCACGGGGCAACTCGAGGGCTGGTTTTACTCGTAGCTTGACTTATCCGGTGTTGCCCTGAGAACGAGATATGTGCAGCTCCTATCAGGATTGTCGGCGCATCGGGCGGCTTTGCTGGTCTTGTTTTACCATTGTCGAAATGTCTTGTAAACCGGGATGCCGAGTCTGATCGGGTCTTCCTGGGAGAAGGTATATCCTTCGTTGATCGCGAGATCTTATCATGGGCTAAGTTGGGACACCCCTGCAGGGTATTAAACTTTCGAAAGCCGTGCCCGCGGTTATGCGGCAGATCAGAATTTGTTAATGTCCGGTTGTAGATAACTTGACACCAGATCCAAATTAAAATGCATCAACCGCGTGTGTAGCCGTGATGGTCTCTTTTTCGGCGGAGTCCGGGAAGTGAACATGGTTTTGGGTTACGTTCGACGTAAGTAGGAGTTCAGGATCATTTCTTGATCATTGCTAGTTTCACGACCGTTCCTTTTGCTCTCTTCTCGCTCTTATTTGCATATGTTAGCCACCATATATGCTTAGTCGCTGCTGCAACCTCACCACTTTACCCCTTCCTTTCCCATTAAGCTTTGCTAGTCTTGATACCCATGGTAATGGGATTGCTGAGTCCTCGTAGCTCACAGATTACTACAACAACAGTTGCAGGTACAAGTTACGCGATGATCATGACGCGAGAGTGATGCTTGCTTGTTTTGGAGTTCTTCTTCTGCTTCTTCTTCGATCAGGGGATAGGTTCTAGGTCGGCATCCTGGGCTAGCAGGGTGGATGTCGTTCGAGTTTCTGTTTATGTTTCATCCGTAGTCGTATGATGCTCTTATGTATTGTGATGTTATATTCGTGTGGCATTGTATGCCTATTGTATGTATGCCCATCTTTTATGTAATGTTGATGTAATGATATCCACCTTGCAAAAGCGTTTCAATATGCGGTTCTATCCTTGGTGGGACCGTCGAGTCTCTTTAGGATAGTATCGTGAATTGGGCGTGACAAGTTGGTATCAGAGCCTCGACCGACCCTAGGAGCCCCCTTGATTGATCGTGTAGTTTGGCCGTTGTTGAGTCTAGAAGAACACTTTTTCGGAGTCTAGTTATATCGAAGAGTAGGAATTCTTTTTACTCCTCACCCCCTTCGTCGCTCTGGTGAGGAATCTTGACGTAGATGTTTCGAATTACTTCTCTTCCCCTTCAAACTTTCTTTAGGATCACGCAGTTGGTTTTCCGATCGTTGTTCCTTAGCTCTTTTCATCCGGTGCATTTCTCGTCAAGTTGACTCGAGCCTCTTCGTCTTTGCCAAGTTCAATCCTCAGTTGTTTTTCTTTTCCCACCCGCCCACCATTTTCTTCTCGGAGTCGGAGTCCGTAATCGAGTATCCATCCTACTTGTGCGAAGCCTTTGCTATCTTTCCTCAATGATTTCAACTGGTGTTTTCTCTTCAAGATATTCGTTGGTTCCCCCTTCCAAGTTGCCTTTGTTTTTCCCGCCCTCCCACCCTTTTTTCTTCCCGGACTTTGATTCTGTTTCGAGCATAAATTTCATTCGTGCGGAGCTTTTTCAGTCTTCCCCCAATTATTTCAACCGGTGAATTCTCGTTTTGTTCGACATTCTTCATCTCTTTTTCTTCTCCGGTGGATTCAATTCCATTTTCGATAGCGATTATGTTCTTTCCCTCGGCTCAAGTGCTTTCCGTGCTCGTTCGCCTCTCGCTAGTTTATCATTCCGGAGTTTGGAAGACATCTCAGGAGATTCGTCTGTGTTCGAATTAATTCGTGATTCTCACCTCATTCAAATATTTCAATCGTTCTGGTGCATCATCTATCTTTCCAACAATCCTTTCCAACGGTGTTTTTCTTTTAGTGGGCCCTAACCCACAGGTCTTTAACCATGATCTTACCTGACTCTTCTAATTTCCCCGGAGTTATTCTCAAATTCTTTTCAAGTGTGACGTAAGAATGGATTCCATCAGTCACACGCCTTTTCCAAGATTGATTTCAAATCATTTCATTGTTGGCTCAACCTCTTTGCTTTTCACTCACCCGGAGTACCTCAATTATTTTGGTGGTGTTTCTCCTCGTCATTTGAAGATTGAAGAAGAGTTTTCCCTCTAAATCTTGTCCGTCCTCTCGAAGATTCGTGGTTCCAGCTTCATATCATCCTCTTGATTTATTTCAGTTTGCCAGATATTCTTTCTTACCCATCCGGAGTATGTCAGAAGTTGTTCTTCCATTTCTTTTCACCGGAGGCCATTGTTTCAGAAGAATTCTTCGTCCCCACATTTCGGCTATCGTTCTCTATTCATCCCGGTGCGTCGTTCAAGAGTTCCTTAATCAGCTCATGATCTCTATGTTCGTTTGCATCTAAAGCCCCTCTTGTTTATCGGTTCTTCTAATTCTTCCCGGCGATTCTTTCTCTTTTCTTTGTTAATTTTCATTTCTAACGGTGGTTCGTTCAAGATTCTTTTCTTTGATTATCATATCAATTCGTTCGTTCTTTCAATCCTACCAGTGGTTCATGAAGACTTTCTCAAGTTTTGCTCCATATTCCCCTTAATCCTTTGCAAGAAGAATAAGTAATATGCAAAATCCATTGCTTGTCATCAATTTAATTTGATGAAGGATAAGCATACAATAAATCTTATTATTATTTCCTCAAAGAAAGTAATCCCTTCCTTCGGAGTTTGTTCTTGATGAATAAATTCTAGTTCGAAGTGTTTTCATTTTTTTCTTTTCCGGAGTTCAAATCTTCCTCGGCCATCTCGTCGGAACCTCCATCTTAATCATTGTAAGGCTAATCTTATTCTTTCATCCTTCAATTTTATTTCATCATCCTTTCGTTACCGGAGTTCTTCATGGTGGTTCTTCATGATTTAATTCATTCTTCAAGTGTTCATCAAGATTCTTGTTGGAGGAGTTCAAGTTTTATTCTTCTTGCATCTCGAAGTGCAATTAATTCTTCGTATTCTTTTGAAGTGGAGTTTTGCATTTCTTTGTTCTCCTCAACTATTTAATCTTTTCTGCTTGTGGTTAGCGATCAGCTCATATTTTGAGTTTTTATCCATAAGTCCACGACAAGCTTATCTTTTCATTATTGATTTTCTCAACAACTCCGGTCAACCCTTCCCTCTAAGTTCTTTTCCTTCCATTCTTTCAATTCTTCCGGAGGCATTGCGTTCCTTATCTCATCAAGTGTCATTCCATCTTGTGAAGTTCGTGTTATATTCTTTCCTGGTTCAACCGGAGTGCTGCCTAAATCCTTTCAGTCTTATTCGTTTCTTATCTCATTCTAACCGGAGTGGTTTCAGAGTCTATCTGATTCCGTGAGCTTTTGATTCTCATCATTCTCGTCGTTCCTCTCTTCTTTTCGAATGCTATCGATTCTTTGCTTCTCCTCTTGAGTTCTTGTTTCACCTCATCCCTTTTCCCTTCTGTCTCGGTCCTAAGATCTCGGGACGAGATCTCTTGTTAGTGGAGGAGTGTTGTAACGCCCCGGATTCGATGCGCCAGGTGTTTGCTAGTTATTCGCCGTTAATGCCATGTCATTTGCTTGCGTGTTGCATTTTGCCATGTCATCATCTGCATTTCATCTGCATGTTTTTCAAAACTTGCATCTGTTCGGTTTCCGCCGGTTCTCTCCATTGTCCGTTCGGAGTCGAGACACACTCGCACGCGTCCGCGGCACCTCTGAGATATTATTTTATAAGTGGCAGAAAAATGTTCTCGGAATGGGTTGTAACTTGTCGTGCGGTCTTATTATAGTGTAGACAGACCACCTGCCAAGTTTCGTCGCATTCGGGGTCCATTTGATAGCCCAACCATTAAACCTACAACCGCAATATAGCCGATCTTTACGCCGGACGTTTTTGGTCTCCGAAAACCGTGCCGGGCTGCTTTCCTATTCTCTCATCTCAGCCCAACCTCTCTTCAGAACCCACCTGCAGCCCACCTAAACCCCCCTTCCGTTCCGGACCGTCAGATCGCAATCGAAGGGTCGAGAAAACCCCCAAAACTCCCCTCAAACCCTAACCTCCCCTATATATACACCCCTTCCTTCCAAAAATGGACTAACCCTAGCCCCTCCTCAAATTCCGCGCCGTCAGCCCCTCCCACCTCTTCCTCGGATCCCGTGCCACCGCCTTCTCCTCTAAATCCATCGCCGGCCACCTCACGGGCGCCACTTGGCAGCGCCCCATTGGCCAGCCGCCGCCGCGCAGCCTCCCTCACCCAACTGGAAGGCGCCACGCGTCTCCCGCACCCCCGCACCCCTCCTCCCACCTCCTGCGGCCCTACAGGCCCAGGCACAGCCCGCCCGGGCCCGAGCCGCCGCCGCCCCGGCCCGCAGGCGCTCGCCCGCGCCCAGCGCCCGCTCCCCTCGTCCCCAAGCCAAGAGGGCTCAGCCGCGCTCGATCCGCCCGGTGCGGGCAACCGCTGCCGCCTCCCGGCGACCCTCGCCGGTGCGGTGCTCCACCGTCCAAGGTCGCTGCCGCCCGGCCTCCCTCTCCCTTCCTTTTCTCCTTCCTTCCCTCACGAGCTCTCTCTCTCTCTCTCCTGGACAGCAGCCCTTGCCGCCATGGAGATCGCCGTCGCCGGTCACGTCTTCACCTGAACCCGGCCGAGATCCACCGGATCCAGTTGCCCCCGGCCGGATCTGCTCGTTCCCGGCCTCGCCTCGGTCGCCGGAGCCCAAGTCCCAGCCTCGCCGGAGATCCGCCGCCGCTAGGCCTTGTTCCACTGGCTCCCAGCGCCTCGTCCCGCGCACGAGCGCGTTGACCGTTTCAGTCGACCGCGTGGGCCATCCCTGCGAGGCCCTGCTGCCGGCCTAGCCCCGCCAAGTCAGGCCTCCTCCTCTCCGACCTGGGCCTAGCCCGCTAGGTGAGCAGCCGTCGAAATCCCGCCCTGGGCGTCGTTTAGTATTCTACGCCCGTCCTATTTTTTTTCTTCTGAAAAAAGACTAAGTCCCTGATATTTTGACATTATCATGCCATGTTTGTCGCATCATATCTCCACGCATACTGCTCCGTTTCGTGCGTGTAATATGTCAAAATGTTCATTGTGAGATGCTCTACATTTCGTTCCATTGCACCATGTTCATTTGAGTCCCTCTAGATGCCTGAATCATCGTTGCAAGGGTGCTATATGATGTTGTCTGCTGTCTGTTAACAGAACTTGCTCATTTGTCATTTTTGCCATGATTGATGTGTGCATCCTATGAGCATGAGTCCTACATGATTTTTTAACTATGTTATGCCATCTTTACATGGGTGCCATCCATGTATTTTTGTGAGTTGTGTAGTGAGTGCATCAAGATTGTTAAGTAGGGTACTTGTTGTTGCTGTTTTGCTAGGCTGATTCTGTTATTTGGTGATGCTATGTAAACCTACTGCTACAAGTCATTCTATGAATAATCTGGAGATATCCACTAAGGATGTTTTGTTATACATGTTATTCTCTATCCATACATGCCACTAGTTGCATTTATATCTTGCTGTAACTTGTTGTAATCTTGCTCCAAAGTTGCTAAATAATGTTGCTGTCAGCTTGTTAACATTAAAATTCGTTTTGCCATGTGTTTTGCTAGTGCTCCATGCACCGTAGGAACTTGCTCTTGCCATGCTTAGCTTCATAAACATGTCTTCTTACTGTTGCTTGCCTTGCCATGCCATGTAATGCTATGTGGTGAGTGGTACAAGCTCACCAACATGCGTACTTATCGTTGTTCCTGCCATGTCCTGTTTGCTGAATCTGTTTAAGAAACTTGCTATGTTACTTGGGTGCCATCATATCTTCTGATCCTTTTTGGCTCATGGTCAGTAAAGGACTTTTGTTCTATGCAATTAGTAGATTCATGCCATGCCTTTGTTTGCCATGATAAGTTCCTGTAACATGTTGTTTGATAGCTCTAAACATTGCAACTTGATGCTATTTTCTGCGAAGTCTAAAACTGTTATTATTTGCAATCTTGCCATGTGTGTTTGAGCATGTTCTAGTGTTTTCTGGAGATAGCTCAGTGTTCATGTTTTGTTATGCTTTACCTGTACATCATGCCCATGCCTTTTGTTTTCATATTGTGGTACTGTAGCATGTTGTTTTGGTGCTTGCAATATGCCTAGTTGCTGTTTGGGACAGATTGTTGTCATATCTTGTATAGAGTGGATGTGTTGAACCATTGCTCCGTTTTGAGTGTGCTCTATATGAAACTTGCTTCATTTTGCATGTAGTTTCATATTATCATGTTGCATCCTTGTTTTGGTGTGTTTGCTTGATGTTTTAATGCCTTCTGCATCAATGCCATGTTTAACTTGTTTTGCTCATATCTTCTAGGCCGTAGCTCCGAACTAAATGAACTTTATATGTAATTTGACTAGAATCTCGTGTAGATCATTATGGTGAATTTTAACTTGCTGTTTACCAACTTGAACATAAGGTGTATTCAGATCTGGACCAATTTCGAAACTTGCGTATGAGGACTTACCAGAATTGTTATATGTTGTTTCCGGCCTCATTTAAACTTGCCTTGATGTGTTGCTCTTGTTTGCATCATCTCTTGCCATGAGTAGCTTCATGTAGTCTTGCCTTGCATCATGCTTGTTGTGCATCATGTCTTGTCTATGTGTGGTGTGTTTACCATGTTGTGTGCTTCTTCTCGATAGTTCCCGTTTCGTTGCGATCGTGAGGATTCGTTCGTCTACGCTTGGTTCGGCTTCATCCGTTCATCTTCTTCATGGACTCGTTCTTCTTCCTAGCGGGATTTCAGGAAAGATGACCGCTACCCTGGATCTCACTACTATCATTGCTATGCTAGTTGCTTCGTTCTATCGCTATGCTGCGTTACCTATCTTTTGCTCATCAAGCCTCCCAAATTGCCATGAACCTCTAACCTTTGACACCCTTCCTAGCAAACCATTGCTTGGCTATGTTACCGCTTTGCTCAGCCCTCTTATAGCGTTGCTAGTTGCAGGTAAGTTGAAGATTGCTCCATGGTGGACAGGATTATGTTGGGATATCACAATATCTCTTATTTTATTAATGCATCTATATACTTGGTAAAGGGTGGAAGACTCGACCTTATGCCTGGTGTTTTGTTCCACTCTTGCCGCCCTAGTTTCCGTCATACCGGTGTTATGTTCCCGGATTTTGCGTTCCTTACGCGGTTGGGTGATTTATGGGACCCCCTTGACAGTTCGCTTTGAATAAAACTCCTCCAGCAAGGCCCAACATTGGTTTTACCATTTGCCTCACCAGCTCCTATATTTCCCTTGGGAGTAATTAACCCAAGGGTCATCTTTATTTTAGCCCGCCGTGCCAGTGCTTGTCTAAGTGTTGGTCTGAACCGAGCAACCTGCGGGGCCACCACGGGGTAACTCGAGGGCTGGTTTTACTCGTAGCTTGACTTATCCGGTGTTGCCCTGAGAACGAGATATGTGCAGCTCCTATCGGGATTGTCGGTGCATTGGGCGGCTTTGCTGGTCTTGTTTTACCATTGTCGAAATGTCTTGTAAACCGGGATTCCGAGTCTGATCGGGTCTTCCTGGGAGAAGGTATATCCTTCATTGATCGCGAGAGCTTATCATGGGCTAAGTTGGGACACCCCTGCAAGGTATTAAACTTTCGAAAGCCATGCCCGCGGTTATGCGGCAGATGGCAATTTGTTAATGTTCGATTGTAGATAACTTGACACCAGATCCAAATTAAAATGCATCAACCGCGTGTGTAGCCGTGATGGTCTCTTTTCGGCGGAGTCCGGGAAGTGGACACGGTTTTGGGTTATGTTTGACGTAAGTAGGAGTTCAGGATCACTTCTTGATCATTGCTAGTTTCACGATCGTTCCTTTTGCTCTCTTCTCGCTCTTATTTGCGTATGTTAGCCACCATATATGCTTAGTCGCTGCTGCAACCTCACCACTTTACCCCTTCCTTTCCCATTAAGCTTTGCTAGTCTTGATTCCCATGGTAATGGGATTGCTGAGTCCTTGTGGCTCACAGATTACTACAACAACAGTTGCAGGTACAGGTTATGCGATGATCATGACGCGAGAGCGATGCTTGCTTGTTTTGGAGTTCTTCTTCTGCTTCTTCTTTGATCAGGGGATAAGTTCCAGGTCGGCAGCCTGGGCTAGCAGGGTGGATGTCGTTCGTGTTTCTGTTTGTATTTCATCCGTAGTCGGATGATGCTCTTATGTATTGTGATGTTGTATTCGTGTGGCATTGTATGCCTATTGTATGTATCTCCATCTTTTATGTAATGTTGATGTAATGATATCCACCTTGCAAAAGCGTTTCAATATGCGGTTCTATCCTTGTGGGGACCGTCGAGTCTCTTTAGGATAGTATCGCATATTTGGCGTGACATAGAATGACATAATTTAAAATATGATGACTATGTAAACAGGATGAGATGATATAACTATATCATGTCTTTAGAAAATGGGTTGGCATGCCATAATTCAGATACATGCTGTCTATGTAAACATCATGGCATGACATAATTCAAATATATGATTTATATACTAAGGAAGTGAGCAGAGGGTAATTGCATATATGATGTGTCAACTAGGGAGATGGCATTCAATATTGTGTATATGATGTAAAAAATAAGCATTGCAATACAACATATGCATTATATGAGTAATATAACCCTGCCAAGTTTGAGCATACACCTCAGGGGGATAATAGGACTGGTCATCTGCCTCTGAATCCTCCTCTGAAGAGCTATCTGTAACCAGCAAGATATCTGCTTCAGCAGGTAGCATTGTCTGCTCTGAAGACCTTGTTTTCACTCTAGATTTCTCCATCACCAATTCAAATGGGTGATGCACAGGAAGAGCAGTTGAATATACAAACATTGTCGACAAAAGCAATGAGAAATACAAAAAAAGTACGGCATGATATAATTCACATATATGACGCTTGCCTAAATAGCATGGCATTGCATAATTCACATACATAATGCCTTGCAACAAGATAACATTTCATAATTCACATATATAATGTCTTGCAACAAGATGGCATTGCATAATTCACATATATGGTAATTAGACACTAAACATGTGGCATTCACACAAAGCATGTCTAAACTAAGCAAATGACATAGCAATGCAAGATACCATACGCACAATATGAGTAACATAACCCTGCCAAGTTAGGGCATGCACCTCACGGGGGAAATATGACTGGTCATCTGTCTCTGAATCCTCCTCTGAGGAGCTATCGGTAACCAGCAAGACATGCGCTTTGTCAGATAGCATTGTCTGCTCTGAAGACCTTGTTTCCACTCCAGATTTCTCCATGACCGTGCCGAATGGCTGATGCACGGGAAGAGTAATTGAATGTACTAAAATTGTTGACAAATTTAACACATAATAAAAAAATGATGGCATGATATAATTCACATATAAGATGACTGGCTAACCAGGGTGGCATTGCAAAATTCACATATATGATGCCTGGCTAGACAAGATGGCATTGCATGATTCACATATATGATAAAGAAACAAAACAGATGGCATTGACACAAAGCATGTCTAAACTAAGAAGATGACATCTTTAATGTATACAGTAAGCATTGCAAGGCACCATATGCATGATATTACCAACATCAGCATGCCAAGCTAGAGCGAAGACCTCATGGGGTAAATAGGAGTGGTCTTCTCCTTCTGAATCCCCCTCAGAACAGTTATCTTCCTCTTGATTACGATCCGAAATGGGTGGAGGGGGGCTGCCTTTGCGCCCACCATGGAACAACGTCTGTATGAAATTTTATTGCCACGCAAGGTTCGTCTCTTTTGCTCTACATGACCAGTTCCATTGTGTACAATAACTTGCATGCATAGGAATAAAACATAGTGAGATTATGTAAGGAGTGCATGCACAAATCCAAAGTGATGGTAGCAAACTGTGGATAGACCCAAAACCAATGATAGCAGGCAGATAATAGCTTTAGTTAAAAAATACAGATAATGGCTCCTTTAATGTTTGTTTGCACCCAACATGAAACTCATAGTAGACACAAGAGATTAACCAGATAGTAGACAGATAGTACTGATTGCTGCCCCAATATGTACCCCACAACCATTTAAAAACTCAAGTTTCAGCATTAGTTTGGACCTGACTCAGAGTCTAATAGGTGAACATGATGATAATGTAGCATGTCATCATATTAAGCGACGCATAACGTAAGCAGACATGGAAGAGTGCGACCTCTCTTGCGGACCCGTGTAGTCATCAAGGTCATCTGCTCAGTTGATGATGGTAATGCAGTTGTCGTGGCTGCCGGCGGCGGGGAAGAAGATCTGAGGCGGCGCAAGACATTCTAGAGAGCGGATCCCTGCTGTGGTGAACCCTTCCATCATTGGAGCAGCTGGGCTGGGGTGGAACACAACACCGCAGGAGCAGGACAAACCACACAAGGTTTTATTTGACACATATCTGTAACAGAAGTAATTGAGTAAGGGCTTGTTTGAATTTGAGGATTCTAACAATGCAGGGATAGGAAATAGATAGGAATAGGATAGGGATGCACGTGCAAAACAAAGAATTTAAAAGCACAGGATTTCTGCCAATCTGGGTGTTTGATTCACAACAACTGGAAGATCACAGGATGCAAAAACGCATGGTGAGATTAAGTCAAACCACAAGAAAATGTACGGTTATAATGCTATTATGCTACTATCTCTTAGTCTTGTGCTTGACGAATAGGAATATGAAACGGAGGAGAAGTGGAAATTAGAATTCCTTCGGTTTTTCTTTCAAGGAGACACTAAAGGAACAAATCCTACAGTTTTCCTTTGGTCCATTCCTTTGCACCAAATTCATGAAAAGTAGTACCATACGAAACTTTCCAATTCCTATGTTTTTCATTCACTTTTCCTTTCAAGCACTAGAAATTCTAGTAGGCAGGCTTGAACAAGGAAAATCCTACACTAAAAAAATGTTTTTGTGCTACATCTATTACTTTGGACCCAGGCCACTGCCATACTAGCTCAACTCCCAGGCCCATCGACAAATGCACAGCTCAAACCCGCAGAGATAAATAATGATGGCGTTCAAGAGAGTCCATCACGGATAGCTAAGTTGCCTGGTACCTCATTGCTTATCATATAGTAGGATAAAATAATCGTATTTCCTGTTACTACGAGTGCTCAGTGGACAATATATATAACATGTAGAGTAAAAAAGAGATGCAACAAGTGTACAACCTCTTTGGCGAAGCCATGTCAATCTTAGCATGATTGGGTTGGCCGGTGAGGATGCTCCGGCTGACTTTGCTGTCGGAGGAGGGGAAGGAGATCTTAGGCGTCAAGAGATGGACCCTGAGGTACTGCTCCGCTGTGATGGAGGGTTTCGTCGTTGGAGCAGCTCCGGTGAGTTGTACGACGCCGAGGCTGAAGTAGGACAAGAGAGACAACGAACAACGTTAACCTGAGTGGAATTCTAATAGCATCTCCAATACATGACGTAAAATACATAACCAAAAAGTGCTAGATGTAAAATACATCAGCCGCTCATCCCTGAACTTAACTATCAAAACTGAACTTAACTGTCAAAACTGAACCTAACTGTCGAAACTGAATTTTGCTGTCGAAACTGAATTTTGCTGTCCAAACTGAACACACTAGCAAGGTGAGGCTACACGTCGGTCGACTGACTTTTTCATATCTGGTCAGTCGATTTTGCAGCTGTTGGATACGAAATCAAGGGCCTGCGGTTCATCTTCAACCTCCACCCCCCCCCTGAGATGCCAGCCACCACCGGCCAAACAGCAGCCCCCCGCCGCCCGCGGCCAGCGGTGCGCCGCCCCGCCCTCCACGAAAACACTCCCCATCACCGGTCACCGCCGCCCCGGCCATCCCTCTAGCCCCCCGTGCCGAGCTTTTTCTCTGGCGATCCCCACACCACCGCCCCGCCAACACCCCGCCACCGCGGGTGACCACCGCCCCCATCCTGAACCCTAAGATAGATAGTGGGGCACCTCTCCGGCGAGCCCCCCTCCCCGCTGCGGCTGGCTCTTCCTTCACCCAGGCGAGCCCACCCCTTGGAAATCGACTGACCCAAAAGTCGATTCAGTCGACTGAAGTGTAGCCAAATCGGAGCAGCATCGCAAGCAAGAGCAAGAGCGAGAGCAGCAGCGTGAGCAAGAGCAATAGCAAGAGCAGACCAGGCAGGGGACCGAGATCAAGAGCAGAGCAGCAGTGCAAGCGAGAACTAAAACAGCAACAGCTCCTACTGATGTGGACGTCGCTGCCGAGGGAGCAACACCGTGGAGGAACTGGCCGGCGACGCCGCCGTGGATGGAGCCGCGCCGTGTCGGCTCGGGACCGAGTGCCGGCAGCACCATGAGATCGAATCAAGAAGAAAATGCGGCGATTAGTGTACAACCTCTTTGGTGGTGCCGATTAGGCCGCAGCTTCATCCGAGGAAACAATGATGATGATGCTCTTCCGGTGGTGCAGGTGAATACGGCGGTGTGGGAATGGAGGTGGCGCGAAAGACGAGGGGAACTTCGGGGCAGCTCCTTGGAGGTGGAGGACGGGGTGGCTGAACCGGTGGGACGATGAGATCGACGACGGATCCTCATTCGGTACGGTGGATGAGGGACGTCGAGGTGTTGTTGTGGACGATGTCGTCGGGGAAGAAGCTCCGGCTAGGTGGCGGACGGAGCAGGGTGTGGGGTTTCGTCGCAGGTTTTCGCGGCCTTGGTGTATGAATGGGTGGGCGGATGGGATGGCAGTGGGGAACCATGGCTTAGGGAGGCGCTTGTCCGAAATGTGGGGTAAGTTACGAAAGTACCCCCCACCGATTTGAGGCGGTTCTTTCGGTTTAGGGGTACCACGGGCATTTCGCGTGTCGGGATTTCACAGGAGGTGGGAGTTTTCATGCGCGTTGTAATTTCAGAATAGCAAGGCGCGGGTTGAGATGGAGGGAGTTGTCGGAGCACAACGAGACAAAGATATATCTTAAATATTTCGGGCTAACAAGGCGCGGGTTGAAGGGGCGGGAGTTTCGCAGCATGATAGACAGAGACGCTAGCTTCAATTTTTGGCATAACAAGGCGTGGCTTGAAATTTCGGAAGAACAAGCTTCACGTGTAACCCAAAAAAAGACAATTTGCACCTGAACACGCACAACACACACACAAACACTATTTAGACTAGACTAAGGTACACGTGCATTGCACGCATGAGATTTGGCAACCAAATTATGAATAAATACCACATTATAGCATGCAAGCTTTGAGTCATATATGCATGATGTAGATGTTCGTTTAATTCTTATAGTTCATTTCATTCAAAATCATCTAGTTTTTATAAGAAAGCTAATCTATTTTAAGATTCATGGAATTGTGCGTTGTAGGACATAAAGTAAAAACAAATAATGGAAAATCATGTAGAAAAACATTTGGGCAATTATGATATGGAAAATTCTAGAACAAATAAGAAGTGCTTGTGTTTTGATGTTTGTGCATTATGCTTAAGTTCAACCATGGAGTCTTCTAGATTAGACATGTGGTGAAATCTGGTGGAATCTAGATGATATCCCACGGCCAATAGTGCTGAAATTTGCCATATTTGGACCTTCGGATTCGCCTCATCCAACGACCATCTTTCAAAGTTAAAGTTACCCGCTCACAATATAAAATAATAATCATAATAATATACATATATAGGGGTATAGATATAGATATGTGATGCGAAAGCCGCCCATCATCTCCAATTACATGCACGGATGCGACATGGGCAAATGATGTCTGCCATCGGTATCTCAAATTCAAATCAGTGTGACCTTGTTCAATGTGTATACATTACAACATGCTCGTTTCCAAAGCACACCACGCAGATCTCCGTTATATTCATGCATGCATGGGTTTCAAACATCAGGATCTCTTATTCAAATATTTGAATTCAACTTTACATTGATTATGACCTCATGTATTCTTTTACACCCACACAGTAGTCTTCTCTTTATAATTGTACCACTAACTTTCTCTCGTGCATGCATGCACACACACTACCAGTCGGCATTATCTATCGCACGCATGCAATCTTTTTCTTCAAGTCGGTCTCCCATGAAGGCACACACCCACACACATCCCCATCTCCCTCATATAGGGCATTCTTTATCTCTCACGCATGCATGCGCAACGATCGATGTTCCTCTATGTATGTGTGTATATAGCTAGGTCTTTCATAGTTTTCCACACAAACTGATCAATCGATATATCCAGTGAGGTCTCACCCTCTTTCCCACGTCCACATCGATCAATCTATACCTCTCCCACGTCCACATCGATCAATCTATACCTCTCTATATAGGATTAACATAAATAGCTAATACACCCACATTAATTATATATCCAACGTCCCCCTCTCATCATCCATGCCTTCCGCTTCATCTCTCAGATGCGTGCACAATGGCGAAGACAGGGG
>NC_041393.1:143191277-143206460 GCF_002162155.2 Triticum dicoccoides | reverse complement strand
TCACTATATATCGAGGCTAATATGAATGAGATCTTTAGACAATTGCTGCTAAAAAAGGTTTAATTTCATGAATTGACCCTCCTCGTAAAGGATTAGCAATGCTTGGCCCCCTAGCTCATTTATTTTTCATGGCTCCGCCACTGTGTGCAACGACGCACGTGTTCGCCCCCTCTCTCTAAATATCGATCTCGCACTTGTGCATTCCTTCATAGTCTACCTCCACTCGGCCCCTCGCACCATCTTCTAGCCCCCACCGGATTTTGCCACATGTACAATCTAGCAGACTCCATGGTTGAACTTAAGCATAATGCACAAACCTCAAAACAACAGTGGTTCTCTTTTGTTCTAGAATCTTCCGTATCATAACTGCCCAAACTTTTTTTCTAGTTGAATTGCCATTATTTGTTTTCACTTTATGCTTTACAACGCACAATTCCGTGAATCATAAAATAGATTAGGGGAATTTTGGAGGATTCTAATCATTAGGAATTCTCAAAGGATTCTCAAAGGAATTTTGGAGGATTCTAATCATTAGGAATTTTTCCTATCTTGGTTGTTTGATTCGTAGGATTGTAAACCATAGGAATTTTTCCATATGATTCATTTGCACTAGATTTCATAGGAAACATCCCATTCACTCAAACCTCTTTGGAAGAATTCTGCGTTTTTCTATGCACAATCAAACACTCGTACAATCCTGTAGGATTCAATACGACATTCCACTATAATCCCATGTTTTTCCTATTCACGCGTTCTTAGCTTTTTGTTAAAAACTAATTTGATTTTGAATGAGGTGAACTATAAGAATTAAACGAAGGGCTACATCACGCATATATGACTAAGAGCTTACATGCTATAGTGTGTTATTTATTCATAATTTGGTTGCAAAATCTGATGCGTGCAATGCACATGTAAATTACTAGTACTTCGAGTATGTGCAAAACACGTAAATTAGAATACCAATGGCACACTACACAGTGTCTCTCTTACAGTTCATGAAGCCACGTGGCACATGTGGAGGCGTTGTCCCGACCTCCTTGCGTGGATTGATCACAGTGACGTGCTGCTGGTTCCAGAAGAATGTACTCGTCCTCCCTTAGCCATACTGGCGGTACATGCACGAAGCGAAGATGTGCACGCACGCCACGCACGCACTCATTCCCTCGCACGCACACGCGGGTACACGGGCGGACGCAATTTTGTACCAAGATCCACCCCATGTGATAATTTGACGCGTGTAAAGTCGTACACTTCATTGATAGTCAATTAATACAGAGCATGCAAATTGAGTGGATGTGAGGGCGGAAGAAGGACATTATTACTCCACTGCGCGCATGTGAGTAGTTAAATCGTGGGTTGTAGTAGTACTTCCATTGGTCTCCTTCGTATTTTGTGCCATTTTTTGACAGTAACATAATATTTACGCATTTGAGCAGTGTAGTACTTGAAATTTATGTTCTGCTAAACTCATCGGGAGCCGTTTCGGCCCTCGAAACCAAAACCATCAATTAATCTTTACCTTGTTCCCATCACATTCGAAAGCCTGCTCATACCTACTAGTATGTACCAAACCTGAACGTGTTCCCACTATGCAGGTATTAGTACTACTAGTGCTAGTACTTAGGTTATAAAAAGGGGAACTACCTAACCGAAAATTACTCTACCTTTCCTCCTCATAAGTGCTTCTTCTTCGTCCGTCGTTGCCATGGCCGGTGAGCAGAGCTCTAGGTCGAGAACTACTCGTAACAAGGGAGCGGCAACCGAGGCTACGGAAAAAAGAGAGGGCTCGCCGCCACGCAGAGACCTCGAAAGATCTCTCACGGGCAGGCGATGGCTCCCAGGAGCGCCCTAGCCGTGGAGGCGAACATGCCGAGACGGCGGAGCTGGAGTCGTATCCCGCGACGACATTCCCGATCAGCTCCAGAAGCACCTCAATAAGCAGAAGGAGTGCATCCAAGGCTTGATGGAGTTGCTGACGGAGAGCCTCGACGACATGTCCGCTGAGCTCAATCAGCAGGGGGAGTTGACCGCCGGCTTGGTGATGCTGCTAAAGAAGAGCATTGCCTCGGAGAAGAAGGCGACCGGCGAAATCCTGCGACTTCAGGAGGACAATGCGAAGCTCTGCCACGAGATCGACCTGTTGAAGGAGAAGAACACTGCCTGGAAGAAGCTGCATGAGAATAGTAGTTCCTCGATGAAGATGTTGTAGGCCCTCGTCATGGAACAGAAGGAGGAGTTGGCGAAGCTCCGCATCGAGCACCCGACTGCTGTCAAGGTACGTAATGCGGCCGTGGAACAGATGATGAAGGCTCGCGTCGAGAAATCCCGCGTCATGGACAGAATGAAGAAGATGGCGGAGGAGACGTGCAAGGAGATGGAGGTCGTGGAGGCGATGAAGAAGCAGTTACGAATCCGCGGCGAATTAGATCATTTGGGGTGATAATCTTCCTTCTTCTTTTGCTGTTGTGTTTCATCTTTTGCTTCGGGTGTTTCGCCGCACGTGTCATGTTCTCTGCGAGGCATGAATAGAACAATGGTTTTTGTTTTTTGAGGGAATGAATAGAACAATGCTAACAATGAGATGACTAGCAAATTAGATCATTTTTATCGCCATATGGCACTGGGCTTCCGTGTTTCGTGCTCCCCCGTCGCAGTACTACTCCAGTGGAAAACTTGAGTATACTGCACGGTTCTTTGCTCCTCCTCGATCAGGTCGTCGGCACATTTATACAAGCAGTCAAATCACAAGGCCCCGCCTTCCAGCAGTAATGAGCTGTCAAATCATAAAGGCCCTCGCCTCTCTTGAAACCGACAAAGCTAGACTGCCCCGCCCTCTAGCCTTTTAAAAAATGTATACTTTTGTACAACAGTAGTATCGATGGATTGCGCCAATACTTCCTTGCTTGAACTGCCAACTTGGCTGTTGCTCTTCATCCAACCCTTGTAGATATTCAAACAAAGGTAGCCATCCATTGCAGCATAGTGGATGTGGTCTATATCTAGTACATTCCGCTGCAATGCATGACGATGAAACGTGTATGGAGGTTTCTCCAGTTTACCGTATGAAGGATGAACCACGGCTCCTGCCAGGGTCAGCATTGAAGGCTGACGAGAGGACACCAGTCGATTCTTTTGGAGGTCGAAGGTGTTGCCTACAACGAGGCCTATCCGACGCAGGACTTCTTTGTCGTTACCAAAGTCTACAGTAATGAATTTGACTAGGTTGCTCTCGAGGAAGTCCTTAAAATCATCGCACTTAACGTCGACATGGCATATATGGTAGACCAAGCATAAGTCATGCATGCAAACCTGGATCACGGCGGGCTTCTTCCTCTCTTCGTCCTTTAGATCCTTCTCTCGTCCCACGACTGTGGTGTACTCAACATCTAGCCCGGCGACCCACTCATCATGTGAGTCTTCGAACATGCGTCTGAAGCGAGAAAGGAATCCTTTCACCGTCATGGAAGAACGGGTGTAGATGACATCGAACTCATCGCCGGTGATGGTTCTAACCTTGTAATCACTGCCGATCAGGGAGATTTGGGACGCCATGGATTTGGGAGGAGGGTTAGGATTAGTGGAACTGCCGTAATGTGAATGGACGGGACGACTAGGAGCGAACCACCGTAGTATTAAAGGACATGCGGGGACGAGTAGGAGCGAACTGCCAGCGTGCGAACGGCAGGGTAGTGGCTTTCCATTATCACATGATGCGGGCTTCCAAGAGCCCTTGGATCGGAGATCGAACGATTGCATGGCGTGATTCTAGATCAATGGGCGAATATCCTATCCTGGAGGGTTATTCTGCAAAATTTCAGCAACTTAGCATGCGACCATTTGATCTCAGATCCAAGGGCTGCCAGTAGTCCGTATCATGGTCGCGCCTACCACGACCATCGCGTCGCTCGCGCGGTCGCGCCCTTGGAGATTTAACATGGTGCATTAGGCTATCTGATGTTGGCATGTCATACATAGTCATCACTTAGTCACTCATACTACAACAAGGTTGGCTATAAGTGTATTTTTTTACTCCTCTCTATCTCTTTCTTCGTACTCCTTCCGTCCCATAATATAAGAACATTTTTGACACTAGTGTAGTGCCAAAAATGTTCTTATATTATGGGACACAGGGAATACTGGTATTTATTGCATTTGCCAAGGAGTGACCTCTTCCAATGAAATGGTGTTGCTAAGTTTGCTTCATTTAATTACCTATAGACTCAAAATTGTCTTTTCACCTAGGTACACACGCTTAGCACTGTTTCTTCCTTGGGTCACCAAACTAGTCTCTCTCTTCTTGATTAACTTGCCAGATCAGACTTTATGCCTATGTGGCAAGCTTAAGAACCTGTAGGAGCAAGTAAGGTGTCCGTCCATTGCACGGAAGAGTGAAATGCATTGATCGGGGTGTTGTTTATTTTGACAAAGGATGTGGGGGTCATCTCATGTGCAACCGGGTCAACGTGTCAAGCACCAAATAACAGTGCAGAACAGTTGGGGGGACGCACCCCACTCGTACCGGCCCAGTGTTAGTAATGAGCAATGAGACGTCAAATCACAATGCCGCACCTTCCTAGACGGACGAAGCAACCATTATTTCACACTTCGGTTCGACATCATCTCAAACCATGTACTAGTATTGCT
This sequence comes from Triticum dicoccoides, assembly GCF_002162155.2. Lineage (NCBI taxonomy): Eukaryota > Viridiplantae > Streptophyta > Magnoliopsida > Poales > Poaceae > Triticum > Triticum dicoccoides. The sequence continues at coordinate 143,201,816 of NC_041393.1, read as the reverse complement.
TCTACCTCAAGAGGGACACAAGCATCGCCTTGGTACATCATGACACATGGGACCGCATGACAGGCCATGCTCCCCCGCTGATCGCTGGTCACCTCATTTTTACTATACTTCCTCCGGATCGGTTTACGACATGGCATGCACGTCGTTCTAGGTTGAGAATTTAACTGGCTATATATATATATATGATGAAAAGTACGCTAGCCTTTTAAAAAATGTATACTTTTGTACAGTAGTACTCCACTATCGATGGATTGCGCCATGGAGCAAAAATTGAAATTTTCAAAAAAGGTGGTACATATAGAGAGCGCTCGTCGCCAAATTATGCATATAATACTATTAAAAAAGCTAGTACGTGCTTAATTGGGGTGCTAAATTATATTAAAGAAATACTAGTACTAGTATGTACATACTAAAGAGTTAAAGTAACGAGAAGAAACATAACATAGTTCTGCTGGGGGCTCAGCACAACACACCCCTCAAATTAAACTAAGCACACCTGAAATTAAACTATGCAACTAATCCGGTAGACACTGCATTAGAAGTTTAGAACAGCCATGAGCAACGACACTGCCACCTTGCTCGGAGTCCTCGTCCACGTCCTCGACTTCGTCCTTGTCCCTCTTCCTCTTGGCCGATACTTCTTTGCTTGAACCGCCAACTTGGCTATTGCTCTTCATCCAACCCTTGTAGATATTGAAACAAAGGTAGCCATCCATTGCCGCGTAGTGGATGTGGTCTATATCTAGTACATTCCGCTGCCATGCATGACGATGAAACGTGTAATGAGGTTTCTCCAGTTTGCGGTACGAAGGATGAACCATGGCTCCTGCCAGGGTCAGCATTGAGGGCTGACGAGAGAGCACTAGCCGATTCTTCTGGAGGTCGAAGGGGTTGCCTACAACGAGGCCTATCCGACACATGACTTCTTTGTCGTTCTTAAAGTCTATAGTAACAAATTTGACTGTTTTGTCCTCGAGGAAGTTCTTAAAACCCTGGCACTCAACATCGGCATGGCATATGTGGTAGACCAAGCAAACGTTATGTACGCAAACCTGGATCACGGCGGGCTTCTTCCTCTCTTCATCCTTTAGATCCTTCTCTCGTCCCACGACTGTGGTGTACTCAACATCTAGCCCAACGACCCACTCATCATGTGAGTTTTTGAATATGAGTCTGAAGCGAGAAAGGCATCCTTTCATCATCGCGGAAGTACGGGTGTAGATGACATCGAACTCATCGCCGGTGATGGTTCTAACCTTGTACTCACCATCGATCGGGGAGATTTGGGACGCCATGGATTTGGGGGGAGGGTTAGGATTAGTGGAACTGCCGTAATGTGAATGGAAGGGACGACTAGGAGCGAACTGCCGTAGTATTAAAGGACGTGCGAGAAAGAGTAGGAGCGAACTGCCAGCGTACGAACGACAGGGTAGTGGCTTTCCATTCTCCCAATATACGAGCTTCCGAGAGCCCTTGGATTTGAGATCGAACTGTTGCATGGCGTGATTCTAGACCTATGGGTGAATATCCTATCCTGGAGGGTTATTCTTAAAATTTTCAGCAACTTAGCATGCGACCGTTTGATCTCGGATCCAAGGGCTGCCAGCAGCCGGTATCATGGTCGCGCCTAGCACGAGCGTCGCGTCGCTCGCGTGGTCGCGCCCTTGGAGATTTAACATGGTGCGTTAGGCTATCTGATGTTGGCATGTCATACATAGTCATCACTTAGTCACTCATACTACAACAAGGTTGTCTATAAGTGTATTTTTTTACTCCTCTCTATCTCTTTATTCGTACTCCCTCCGTCCCATAATATAAGAACATTTTTGACACTACCTAGTGTAGTGTCAAAAACGTTCTTATATAATGGGACACAGGGAGTACTAGTATTTATTGTATTTGCCAAGGAGTGACCTCTTCCAATGAAATGGTGTTGCTAAGTTTGCTTCATTTAATTAGCTATAGACTCAAAATTGTCTTTTCACCTAGGTACACGCGCTTAGCACCGTTTCTTCCTTGGGTCACCAAACTAGTCCCTCTCTTCTTGATTAACTTGCCACATCAGACTTTATGCCTATGTGGCAAGCTTAAGCACCTGTAGGAGCAAGTAAGTACAATAGTGCGCTTTACTTGGCATTTTTGCATATGTGGAGGAAAGAGAGGCAAGGAAAAAGTGGAGAAGTGGGCTCTCATGCAAGAGCCAGCCTCTACTACTACATGGTGGAGCATTGGGAAAGGCACCTGTATGGAGGTGGTCAGGAATCAGGAGACTCACGCCGGTCGTAGCACCGTAGTTAAAATGATAATGGCAAGTCAAATCACGGGGCCCCACCTGTCCAGGAGTAACTCGCTATCAAATCACACACCCTACGTTTGCAGCAACCTACTCCCTCATCTTCTCGTGTCTTTGTCGAACTGACTAGGCGGAACTGTCCCACCGCCTACCGGGCAGGAAAAGCCCCGCCCTCGACTTTTAAATAGTATACATTATACTAATTTTTTATCCATGGATTGCGCCCGCGCCATGGAGCAAAGCGTCTAGAAAACGGCGGTACACATGTACGGAGTATACAGCACGCACGTCGCGTTCGCGTCACACCCCAGACGGTCGGTCGGTCTGGCACGCTGCTCTCCAAATGGAACACGCATCATATTGCGTTCGCACACACATGTGGGACAACAATTGAGAACGGACCATAGGCACACTCCTTGGCCCCGCAAGTCAGGTGACTTAATAGAAGAGGGAGACGAGCAATAGTACTAGAGAAGTGTTGTACTACGTTGGTGCCTGGACGATCCCTGCAAGACACGGAAGATCAGTTCGTCCATGCATGTGACCAGACTCCAGTAGACACGCCTGGATTGGCTATCGTCTACATATCGTGCAGGCTGTGTTGTACATGGCTGTCACTACTAGGAAAAGGCCTACTAATGGCACACCGGTTTTGCCTACTAATGGCGCACTACCGGTGCGCCATTAGTAGCATGCCACTATAATTTTTTACTAATGGCGCACCACTGGTGCGCCATTAGTATCTGGTATACTAATGACGCACCAAGCAGTGCGCCATTAGTATGTAACTCCATGCGCCATTAGTATGCCTCCCGGGGGGGGCATATGTAACCATGTGCTTTTTCATACTAATGGCGCACTTTGCCTTGATGCGCCATTAGTATCCTTTGGCATACTAATGGCGCACTCTGCCTTGATGCGCCATTAGTATGAATATTTGGTTTTTTTTGCTTTTCTGATTTTTGCACAGGTTACAAAATATATTATTGGACAGAATATAGACAGCAGCACACAGCAACAGCAGATTCATCGAATACAATAGAAGATTAGTCTCCGAATACAATTCATCATATTAGTCTCCGAATTCAAAAGACCGAACAAAGATAAAACATTACAAGTCCCAAGACCGCGAGTATCGAGTTTGTCTTCACATTACAAGTCGATATCGATCATCTAAACTACCATCACATAAAAGAGAGCTGCGGTCATCACGATGAGCATCATCGCGATCAAACTGGTCTTCATCTGGTTCCTCCAACGCTCCCTCCTCTCTCCTGCTAGATAGCGGGCGTATCTAGATTCAGCCTCCACCCTAGTGGTGTACCCTTTGTAACTGTTACCGCTGAAACGGTGAACCTGTCTTTGACACTCCTCCCATTCGTTGTAGACTCCGGGAACCTTACCCTTGTACACGACATACGACGACATCTCTATGCACAAGCCAAACAACAGACAACAGAGAATACATAAGCAATATGTAAGTATGCAACAAAAGGATCGGAAGAGAAAAGCAAGACATTAATAGCACGATTCATGATCCTACTAATAAATAGCATCGATTACATCTAAGTTGAATGACTGTCCAAACCAAAGAGACATACGAATTCATTAAAGTTTAATTACAACATGAGCCAATCAATGTTTCAGAACTACACATCACTACTTTCGACTCGACTCATCGGACAAGAACGTGGATGAAGCCATCGTCTGTCGTGATGGTCATCAAATTGCGGTCGTTGTCACCCTGCATTTGTAGCGTTCCATCTATCTCATTGTTGGATGGTTGATATCTGAGGTAGAACTGCCCCGAGGTATGAAGGACATCTTGATGGATGATGTCCGCAAACTCCAACTGGATGCGAAAGAATTCTTGTCTGAGGTCCGCATCCTGGGTTGTCGACAACCTCGCGGCCCAATCTTTGAGACTATCTGGTAGCAGAAGGTGATGATGGTCCCTTACGATCGCCTGCATGTGATGGAGGGCGTAGTAGGCATCCTTCTGACCGCCAGGCGGCTGCTTGACGCAGCAGAAATTCATATTGTGTGAGAAGGTGTGCTTGCCGTACTTACGAACTGCCCTGGTGAAGGTGCCTCCAGATTTGGCATAGCCAGGGAGAACATCATCAAGAACTTTCTTGACATTTGTGTAGTCTATGTTGGAGTTATGGTTCCGGTCGGAATACGTGGCCATGGAATATTTCGGGCTTAAGAGGATGAGTGTGCAATGTTTGTCACTGGACAGAACACGGAATGTTAGAAAAAAAAAGAACGATCGAAATCTAAGAAATCATATGTTACGGGGCGGATAAGGGATGACTTACTCGGGAAAGTAAGCCACAAGGAAGTTATCCTTATCTGGGTTTGCCAGAATGACGCCTTCGAGGTGTGAACTCGCAACTTGGCGGTCCCCAGCGCTGCTCAAGTGCTTGGCACACATGTAGAAGGGGTCGACTATCACGATGTCCGGGGTCTTGTCTCTAATGATCCGCATCTCCATACTCAGTGAAAACAACCGAACGAAGGTGTAGTGCAGCGGATGAAGGTTAAACATAGCAAAGATGTCATCAAACCGCAGAACGATCATACCCCCGATGTCACCATCCACAAAGCCCTTTCCCTCTGGCACCTTGGCCACGAAAACCGGGTATGCCAAATCATTCTCTCTGAGACGCCGTTTCTCCAAAGAAAGAACACTGTCGTGCAGACTCCGCATAGCACCGGTTTCAGCATTCAGCATACTTGGCGGTAGCATCGCCCTACCCGCCACATGCACCCTCCTGGAGATATCCTTAGGTGAAGGTGGCCCGTCCTGAGCACGGATCGAACTCGGTGCCGGCTGGCTCGCACCGGCGCCCTTGTTAGTCTTTCGCTTCCGTCCCTTCTTCTTGATCTCCTGTAATGGGACCGAGTTCTGCTCACAGACCGCCTTCTTGAGCATGTTGGGGCTGATAATATTTCGCACGTCAGCTATCTGAGGCTCGGTGAAGGCGGGAGCTGGAGGTGTGTCCTGAGAACTGAACGCCAGACGACGCCTGTTGCAATTGGATTTCTCCGCCGTACCAGCTAGATCGCGGTCGTCTTGGTTGGGTTCTTGAGAAGAGGCCCGTAGAACTCGTCAGCGTACCCATTTTCGGCAAAGTACTTATCAACTTTGGTAAATGTACCGTCGTCATTGTCGTCGCCGTCCGGATCCTGTGCCATAGGGCTGTCCAGATCCTGTGCCATAGGGATGTCCGGCAGGTCCGGCAGCGTTGCGGCGTTCTTGCCATGGCTTGGCGCCAGCACGACTGGCGGTCTTGTCTGTGGGGTGGTGTCCCCCGCCCCCAAACGAATCTGGCTCTTCGGCCAAAGCAGGGGCCAGTTTACACAGGCGCTGAGGGTCATCTCATCTTCTTCATCGGCCCCAGCGGGTAGAATCGGAGGTAACAGCTCATCGCAGCCTGGCAGCACCCGAACCACTTCAACCCTACACACTGTGGGTGCCATCAGATTACCGTGGAACATGCGGTTGCCCGGTTGAATGATTCTGCCCTTGGCGACATCGGCCAACTCGGCGCCCACGAAGTGTAGAAGAGTGCACGAAACATCGGCAGCGCCCTGCAAAAACATGTACAGGGCGTCAGGGATGCCCAGTCAAAGGCAAGGAGATGAAGTCATCGGCCGAGAGGCTTAGTTACCGTGATGTCGTCGAGCTCGGCTAATGTTGAGGCACCGCCAACGGCGGGCGTGCAACTGACGGAGGGGGCGCTTGCTGGCGAGGTGCCGGCCGGCGTACACCCGGGTGCATTAAGCTCCAATGCCCGTGCCGGCGCCGGAGACACGAATACCACCTCCGCCGGAGACACCAATGGCGCTGCCGCCGGAGACACCAATGGCGCCGCCGGAGACACCAATGGCGCCGCCTGCGCGCTGTGCGAGTTGCTGGCCGTGAAGCTAGGAACCGGGGGAGGCCCCTGTTGGCCGCCCGCAATCCACGTCGTCAGCCCATGAATCAACGTATGCACCATGGCGTTGAGCTTCATTCCCAGTTGTTGGTCCACTTGCTCTTGGACAAGCTCCGGAATCCGCACCACTTGTGCCTTGAGTTCTTCAACCTCGCGCGTCTGGCTTTCTGAGCTGGTCTTTTTCTCCTTCCGCACACCAGCGGTATAGTATGACCCCCATTTTGTGGACAAGCCTTTGCCGGCCACACGACCAGCTGACGTCGGCTTAGTGAGCTTATCCTTGTTTTTCATTACGTTGAACACCCTATTTAAAGGGGTGTCGAAAGGGGAGCTCTGAGACAACCCCGCGCTACTGCTTTCAGTGTCCTGCGAAAGGAACGTGAACCATTTAGAAATATTGGGGATTAATTAGAGTGCAACCATATGGAGCTAATTACGCGGGGGTGTATTCCTTACCAGAACAAGCTCAAGCGCCCTGGTCTTCGGATTCGTGGTAAGCTCCTTTGTTATCGGGTCCTCATTGTACCGGGCCCTGACATAGTTCCTGGTCTGCTTGTTACCGTTGTATTTCTCGAAGCGGGGCGGTAGGACTTGCTCGGCACGCTCCGCGTCCTCCTTGTCCCATATAGGCTCCGCCACTCTGTAACCGCCGGGACCGAGTTTGTGTTCCCCTAAGTTCAACTCCTGCATTTCTTTCCCCCACTGACTTGATTCGGAGGTTGCACTACTCTCGCACTTGATCTTGAACTCCTTGTACTCATCTTGGCTCATCAAAGGATATTTCCCCTTGATCTTCTCATAACTATCACCTTTATCAATCATTCTCTTCACCGCGCTTCTCCAAGTAGACAGGGCCGTGCTCATCTTCGTGAGGGCGGCACTGTTCACTTTATTCCCTGAGAGGCGTGTGTTTTCAAATTCGGCGGGGAACTTGTATCGTTCATGCAGCTTTGTGAAGAGGAGGTTGCACAAATTCCCTCGGTCCTTATGCCTAAGGTTCTCGGTGTTTATCGAGACGGTGCTCCGGAGAATGCACCCGAGCTGAACCGAGTACCCCTTGACTATATGTTTGGGCTCCGTTGGATTCCTGTCGGAGTCCACTTGAGTGAATTCCTCCTTGAGGGTGCGGAGCGCATTCGGGCGCCGGTCCTTCCTTTGCTTCTTCGGTTGGCTGCCATCTGTGTGTGCGCCGCCATCATCAGTGGTGGCATCCTCGGCGGCACCATCGGTGGTGTCATCCCCGACGCCACTAGGGGTTGTGTAATCAGGATCGGTGTCTTCCGCGGCGTCCTCATAGCGGTGAGGTTGTTCCTCCATCTCCTGGGACAGCTCCCAGAATTGCTTGCCGCTCGAACCACCAGCCTCATCGTTGTGGGCCATGTTTCGCTCTAAATAGGAAAAAAGTTTGGTCAAAAAGTTGGTTATTGTCAAGGAACAAGATCATGGTCTCATCATTTAGGGTTTGTCGACACCGATGCACCCTAAAAGCCTAAGCTTTCATCATTTAGGGTTTGTTGACGCCGAGGCACCCTAAAAGCCTAAGCATACATCATTTAGGTTCTCATCAACACCGAGGCATCCGGGGCAGCCAAGTTAAGTTTTCATCATTTAGGGTTTATCGATGCCGAGGCACCCTAGGTTGGGCCTAATCACTTGGCACTAATCACTTGGCTCTATTGCCACCTATGTTGGGTTTATCATCTAGGGTTTATCGATACTAAGGAGAATTCTAAGTTGGGCCTAATCACTTGGCTCTATTGCCACCTATGGTTTAATGCAGCAAGAAAAAGGGGCAGTTGATCCTACTTAATTAAGTACTAAGATACCCCGACCCATGCATTAGTCGCAAGTACCCCATATGTCCTATTTTTAGCAAAGTCATGCTAAAATTCACGGAAAATTTCAGCATGACCTTTGCTGAAAATAGGACATATGGAGTACCCGAATTTGCCGGAACGGAAGTTAATCGACATTCCGGCAAACTCAAGGGCCTCTCGGGGTACCTACAAATTCATCACGACACGATGGTCGGAGACAAGACCCAGCAAACTAGCACCACAATGTGCCTCTACTTTCATATGGATGAAAAGGCCACAGACCATATGGTCCTCTGCTTTCATATGGACAAAAATCAGCTCAACTTATGTGAGCTTCCATTCCAGATCTAATAGCAGCAAGTTGTTCACTTGTAGCTGAACTTATGTGAGCTGCCTTGAAGAAAAGAAATCTGTAGTGGCACATCTGCTCTCTGAATACATTGGCAAGAAACAAAACAACACCTAGTACCATCCATCTGCTATGGCCGTATCATGCAGTTTAACTAAGCACTAACAGGTAATTATGTAACAGAAAACTTGGCGCGTACGTGTCACTTAGCTTGGGCAAGCAACATACCTCGTCCTCTTGGTTAGTCCAAACAAGCTGTATGCTGAGCCTCAACTCACCACCTGCACATTTTACAGCACCCATGAAATGAAAAACTAAACATAATTGTCAACCAACAAAACCAAAACACAAACAGGACTTCAAATTTTCACGATCAGGAAGAAAAACAGGGTTTTCAACTACTATATTCAGTTTCATGGCATCAGTTGAACAGTTGAAAAAGAACAAGCTTCATTTAAATATCTTGCTGCTAACAAACATAACTAATGTTAGTACTCAAAAAATAGAGTGACCACACAGGGAACAAACAAACTATTCACTTTTTATTTCTTCAGAATTGGACCAGACAGAGAACAACTCCTTGGAAGCAAACTGAAACCATGCTGAAACTATACTGAAACCATGCTGAAACTTTACCGAAACTACTCCTTGCAATCAAACTGAAACTACTCCTTGGAAGCAAATTGTCTTGGAAGGAGTATTGTGTGCACAAATCTACTCCAACTAGTTGCTTTCACTTAGAAATTGTTAGCACAAATAGCATGAGTCATTCTTTAGACCGTTACAAATAGAAACAATGGCAACCAAGGTTAAAAACCAACAATCCTATATATTATTCTGAAACTTGATATATTGAAATCACTTAGCACTCTCTTTATGTGTTCATTCAACACTAGGATCGGTATGACCTTCATTTTTCATTTTCTGTATGATCAATTAAATCTTCTGCAAGCTTATATGAAAAGGTTCAGCAGTTTGAAACGTAACTCTTGCTTGGTGTTCCAAATAATTTCATTTATATTTTAAATGACAGTAGGAATTATTTCATAATAGAATTTACCCGATGGGGGCGACGGGTGCATGCGACAGAGGGGGGAACGGGTGGGGGTGGAGGAGGCTCACCACTATTGCAAACCAAACAAGTAAGCAGAGCACATGTATATACCTGTATCACTGTCTTGGAGCCAACAAACGCCTCAATTTTTCTGCAACCGTGATCGAACCTGTTACGCAGAAACACAAACAGAGAGATACATGTAACTAACGAGGACAGACAGACAAGGTAACAAGAACTCCACAGCTCAATTAAGCCTATGCTTCTTCTTTCACTCTCCTGCATGAAGTTATTGTTACTACCTGGGAGGGATTATATGCTTGTTTACCACTACTAATACCATTTTTTAATATAATCTTCATTCTCCTGCATTTTCTTTTCTTACAAGTGTTGATGCCAAAACATTGCAACCCTGTAGTTCAAGATCAGAGTCAAAATTGACCTACATGATTGTTTACCACTACTAAGACATGGATCTAATAGCTATCTCCCCCCTTGTTCCTCATGCCTTAGTTGAATTCAGAGAAGAGAGAGCTCAGATCCTAGAACAGGCATCTCTCTGGAAGATATGTGTTAACCAATTTCGGCCAGTATAACCAACACAAAGCTCCTGCTCTCTCAAATTGCAGATAAAACAACTTAATCTACAATTTGCTAACATGTTTAAACCAAAACATTTGCTCATGAAAAATATTCAACCTACAATTTGTAAAAAATTTCCCTTAGAGGCATTATCACAAACACCTATCAAGCACAATCCTCTAAAATCACGCAACAAGCAAGAAATAACTATCATTATATTCCCACAGTATCGAATCTACATCAAGTACTCATCCACTAAAAAAATCAGGAAAAAAATTGAACAGAGGATGCAAGAGGAAGGAGGGAGGGGGGATGAGGGAAGAGGGAGGAAGGACGAAGGAGTGGTGGCTACCTGCCTACGGACTGGTCGCGGTGTAGCTCCGGGCGGCAGCGTTGCTGGGCAGGAGCGCCTGCTCCAGGGAGGGGGGCGCCGCTGGTGGGAGCGGCTGCTTGATGGGGGGAGGCGCTGCTGGGGTCCTGTACCGGAGGCGGGGCAACGG
>NC_041393.1:143184495-143191030 GCF_002162155.2 Triticum dicoccoides | reverse complement strand
GGGGGACAGTGAGGGCGCGGGCGCGGGCGCGGGCGGAGGGGGGACGGTGAGGGAGGTGGCGCTCGGCTCGAGGAGGGGGCATTGGAAGCGAGCACGGCCGGGGACGGCGAGCACGGGGGAAGTGGTGGTCGGTGGTGGTCAGGCGCGCGTGAGATGAGGCAGGGGAGGGATTGGGGATTTTAGTGTGGGGGGAGGCTTAGCAATGGCGCACCACCCAGGGGTGCGCCATAAGTACATCCATAGCAATGGCGCACCACCAAGGGGTGCGCCATAAGTAATTTAATCTAGCCCGACTTGTCAGGTTATATACCACCTAACCCTATCTACAACAGAACCCGCCCACTAGCCCGAGTGGTCAGTACGCAGCACACACACCAGGAGGTCCTGGGTTTGATTCCCAAGCTCCCCAATTTTTTATGCATTTTAAATCCTGTTTGATATTTATTTGTGTTTAAATATGTTCAAAATTGTTTAAATCATAACAGTAATATTTTTTTATAAAAACAATAATAATTTTTTAAAAAATATGGTCAAATTTGTTACTTGAAAATATCATCGGCGGCGGCGGTGCAGCGGGGGAGGGTGCGGGGGGTGCCCGTTGGCGGCGGTGGAGCGGGGGAGGGTGCGGGGGGCCGGGTGCTTGTCGGCGGCAGTGGAGCGGGGGAGGGTTGCGGTGGGTCGTCGGCGGTGGTGGAGCTAGCGGGGGAGGGTGCTGGTGGGATCGAGATCGAGATGGAGGGGGAATCGAGATCGAGATGGAGGGGGATCGAGATCAAGTGTCCTCATGAATTCAAAAAGTGCCCATGAAATTTAAAAATATTCATGATATCAAAAAGTGCCCATGAAATACAATCGAGAAATGAAGACTACGATTTAAATACAATCAATCTTAGCTAGCTATCTGTTCACAATCTTCTTGCCCTTCTTTTTCGCAAATGGAGTTCTTCTGTGGAACGGACGTCCTTTAGGTAGGGTGGTCCTGCTTCTTCTTGTGGTGTGTGCTGCTACTTCATCATCGTCGTCATGTTCGATCTTCGGGTCGCCATACTTGTCGAAGTCTTGCTCATTGGCCACTCCATCCATTCCGATGATCTTCCTTTTGCCTCTCCTCACGACAACACGACTGGGTTTTGACGGGTCGGTAATGAAGAAGCATTGGTCCACTTGGGAAGCCAGTACCCATGGCTCATTTTTCGCGGTGACGTTTGTGCCCGCGGTCTTTGATTTGGCCTCGGGTATAACCATGGTGGTGAAATACCGGTCTTCTTTTAGGACGCTCTTGGCCCATCTGACACGGAACATCGAGACCTTCTCTCCAGCGTAGCTCAGCTCCCAGATCTCCTCGATCCTTCCGTAGTGTCTGTCCTTGTCGTTGCCGGTGTAGGATTCCATCATTACCCCGGAGTTCTGATAACCATCGCTCTTCATGTCCTTGTTCTCGGTGTAGAATGTGTAGTCGTTGATATCGTACGCCTCATAGGTCATCAGGTTGTGCTCGGCGCCCTGTGACAAGGCGAATATGAGTTGTTCTTCCACGGAAGAATCCTCATGTAAAGGGTACGGCAGAAGCTTCTACTTGAACCAACGCGTGAAACATGAGTTGTGCTCTTTGATTATATCTCCGTCCCTCCTCTGTTGGCCTCGGTCATTGTACGTCTTCTCAATAAAGGTTTTGTGCTCTACCACCCAAGGATCGACCACGTCTATGTGTTGTAGCGCGACTAGGTTTGCTCTTTCAAAGTCGGCGAGTCGACCCTCGAAGTCGACATGCATTTCGCGGCGACCCTCACGGTGACCCCATCCAGCGAGCCTGCCGAGGTGCCTGTTGATGGGCATACCAACGGGGTTCTCGATGCCTAGATAATTCGTGTAGTAGGAGATGCACTCTTCGGTCAGATAGCCCCTGGCTATACTTCCCTCTGGACGTGACATGTTTCGAACGTATCCTTTGATGACACCATTCATCCTTTCAAACGACATCATGCTGTGCAGGAACATCGGCCCGAGTTGGATGATATCCTCCATGATATGGACCAGCAGATGCACCATAACATCGAAGAATGCGGGCGGGAAGTACATCTCAAGCTCGCATAGTATCACCACGATCTCTTCCTGTAGCCTTCTGAGTTGCCTCGCGCCAATGGACTTCCGAGAGATGACGTCGAAAAAGTTGCATAGGCCAAATAGCATTTCACGGACGTGCGCGTCCATGATCCCACGGATTGCAACTGGAAGTATCTGCATCATCAGCATGTGACAGTCGTGAGATTTCATCCCGCTGAACTTCTGCTTCGCTGGGTCTAGGTATTTGCTTATCTTCCCAGCGTAACCGTAAGGAAGTTTTACTCCTAGGAGGCAGGTGAAAAACTGCTCGATCTCCTCCTGACTTAGAGTGAAGCACGCGGGAGGGTAGTCATTTCCGGTCTTCTTGGCCTTTTTGCCTTTGCGACGACTTTCTGTCTCCTGCTTCACCTCATCATCATCATCATCATCATCATTAGCGTGAAGCTCCTACCTGATGCCCATTGATTTCAAGTCTGCCCTTGCTTTCAGCCCATCTTTGGTCCTCTCTGGCATGTTGAGCAGGGTACCAAGCAGACTCTCACACACGTTCTTCGTGATATGCATGACATCAAGGCTGTGAGGCACACGGTGGATCTTCCAGTACGGCAAGTCCCATAAAACATACCTCGTTTTCCATACCTTCAGCAGCGGCTCTGGCGCCTTTCGCTTCTTTCCCGGCTCTGGCGCCTTTTGCTTCTTTCCCGACAGTGGGCAGTCTTTCCAATTTTTCAACAGCTCGTCTATTTCCTCGCCGCTCCTCGTACACGGGCGTTTTCGGGGTTCGGTTTCACCATCGAACAGATCCTTGCGTTTCCTCCACGGGTCATCGTCGCGAAGCCACCTTCGATGTCCCATGAACACGGTTTTCGAAGACCCGGGATCTCTATCTAGCTGGCGATACGTTGTGTCATCCATGCACCTTACGCATCCAGAAAATCCATGGTCTACCTGCCCCGCAAGATATCCGTAACCGAGATAGTCGTGCACCGTCGTGAGCAGTGCGGCTCTCATAGGGAAATATTCTTTCTATGCGGCGTCCCACGTATTGGCTGGCATTTTCCACAGCGTGTCTAGCTCCTCCTTCAGCAGCCCCAGATACAGATTGATGTTGTTCCCTGGTTGTTTCGGCCCTTCAATTAGCATACTCATGTGAATGTACTTCCTCTTCATGCACAACCAGGGGGGAAGGTTGTACATCCACACAAACACAGGCCAGGTGCTATGTGTGCTTCTCTGGCTGCCAAACAGATTGACTCCATCGGTGCTCGCGCCCAGCACAATGTTCCTTGGATCCTTCCCAAATTCTGGGTATTCGAAGTTCAACGCTTGCCACTGGCTCGCATCCTTAGGGTGACTCAGCATCTTGTCTTTTTATTTATCTCCGAATCATTTCCGTCATCTTCCCGCTTCTTCTCCTCCCTATCCGCGTGCCAACGCAGGAGCTTTGCTACCTTAGGGTCCGCTAAATACCGCTGCAGACGAGGAGTGATCGGAAAGTACCACACCGATTTTCGAGGAGCTCTCTTCCACTTCTTGTATCGAGTGACGTCGCACACCGGACATATGGTAGACTCCGCGTGCTCGCCCCGATAAATGATGCAATTGTTCATGCACACATGGTATTTCACGTGCGGTAAATCCAGAGGACACACGATTTTCTTTGCCTCCTCGAAACTGGTCGGGCACTTGTTCCCCTTGGGAAGACGTTCGTGCCAGAATGACATGTTCTCGTCGAAGCATGCGTCGGTCATTTTGTGTTTTACCTTCATCTCCAGAGCCATGAGCGTTACTTTCAGGCGGGTATCCTCGGGCTTGCATCCTTCGTACAATGGAGTAACCGCGTCTATCTCCAGTTGACCCAGCTTGGCTTTCTCTCGGGCGGCAGCTCTTGCGTTATCCGTCTGCTTGAGAAGCAGCTCTTGAATATGAGGGTCCTGCACCCAGCCTCCATCGCCGTCTGCTCCGGCATCTTCATCTTCATGATCATGCCCTTCGTCTTAATCTTCCTCATCATCATGTACGACATCTTCTACATGATGACTGTGTATAGCATCACCGCTGTGATCATGTCCTGGAGATTCTTCGTCTTCTCGCCCGCCCTCACCGCGGTGGTACTTGTCTTGTTGCCCTTCCTCATTTCTTGCCCGCACCCCATGGACGACTTCATAGTCATCTTCATCACCTTGCCACCGATAGCCATCCATGAAACCACGCAAGAGCAGGTGGTCCCGCACCTGCCCGGAATCTGGGTCCGCAATAAGGCTCTTCAGCTTGCATCTTCGACATGGACATCTTATCTCCGTCTCGTTCTTTTGAAGCATCTCGACCTTCGCGGAGCTCAAAAACCTATTCATGATGCCTTCGGTCATCGTGCGGACCATGGTGGCCTGCGGGGTAGAGCAAAACGATATTCTAGAACCAAGAAAAAATTTGGCATGACCTTCCCTAAAAATAGGACCAAAAAGAATGCATAGTGCCAAAATTCTCGCCGAAACGGAAATGAATCAACATTCCGGCAAAATATTGGCAACTATCGCATTTCAAATACCGATACCTGCAAACACAAACATATATGCAACACCACAAACACATGCAACACCACAAACATACATAGATCTAGCTAGGCCACAAAAAGTGCATGTGCACGTTGTTGGAGCGAGCTAGGGAGAAAAAAAGTAGATCTACATCATGAAGATAGCTTTCCCCTTACTTACCTATCAAAAAGGTAATTTCACCACTTAATTTTGATGAATCTATGGTGGAAATGAGGTGAGGAGGAGGAGGCAGCCGAAAGCTTGGAGAAGGAGGTGGAGGGAATGAAGTGGGGAAAGTGAGTGGGTAGGTATGTGGCTATCCAAAATATCTTGTTGGGGTCCCAGGTTACTAATGGTGCACCACCAGCAAATGCGCCATTAGTAACCCTGGTTACTAATGGCACACGTGCAGGTGGTGCGCCATTAGTAGTTTTGCAGGAAAGTAAAAAAAAATATACTAATGAAGCACTGTGGAAAAGTGCGCCATTAGTAGTTTAAACTAGTAATGGCGCACTGTGACAAGGTGCGCCATTAGTAGTTTTGCAAAAAAGTAAAAAAAAAATGTACTAATGGCGCAGTGCCTGCCCGGTGCGCCATTACTAGTTAGAACTAGTAATGGCGCACTTCAACCTGATGCGCCATTAGTTTGTATGGGAAAATGGAAAAAAAAATTAATACTAGTGGCGCACCGAGTGTACGGTGCGCCATTAGTTTCTTCCACACTAATGGCGCATCAGCAACCGGTGCGCCATTAGTATATAGTAGTGGCACACTACTTACCTGGTGTGCCATTTGTATCAATCCTATCTATAGCCCTTTCCCTCGTAGTGTGTAGTTGTGGTGAGAAATCTAAAAAAGGTTTCTTGTCATCTCGCAAAATTATGTGTCAGGTGCTTCGGATCACTGCGAGGGTTAAACAGCGACAATTGAGTTGGGCTAGTCATTGGGGGCACATGCACGAACAGTGACTATTCGGCTGCCATCTATGTCAAGACGGCTATGTTAATTAGACATCTATCGACGAACCCCTTTTCTACGAGTTTATCTTTAATTTGAGCTTTGTTCCTCGTCTAGTTTGTCCGTCGGGATTCATGTTGTCTCCTTTGGGCAGTGAGGTTATGATTTCTTGTCATGTGGCATTTTTTCGTGTTATATGTTATAATCCGGCGCTTCAGATCAAAATGACGACAACTGCGCCTCCGGGCCACGTGCATGAAGACTTCTCCACAGTCATTGACGAGGTCAAGCCGGCTCCGGTAGACAAAAGAAAACTAAGTACTACTCCACTATATAGGCAGGAGCCTCCGTGCTTTCTTGCTAGTGTTGCTCTCTTCACACCGTCTCGGCCTCTCCAGATCTAAACATGACAGCGGTGGCCACACACTCTCTCTCTCCGCTCACCGCTAGTCACAAATCCAGCCGGATCCTCTCCACCGGGGAAGGTGAGAAGGTGCAACATTCACGCAGTCTTCCTCGGCGACGGCTCTTACCCACTGCTGGGCGCGTCCCGATCAGCCTGCCTTGCCGTTCTCTCCCAAGCACCGCTGGCGAGGGAGGGCCTCCGACCTCTTCTTCCTCGCTGCCGTAGTGTGGGCAGATCCGGCCTCCCGCCACCCACCTAGCGACATCCCGTCGACCATCAGGTATAACTTCCTTTGAAACCGGCCTTGTTCTACTTCCTGAGCTCCTGACGTCGCTGCATTTGTAACTTTTACTATTTCTCAGGCCCCCTCGTAGATAGGATCGATCGGCTATTCGAAAACCACCTAATTTTTTACGTTTAAGAGGTAAAACTAGTTCATGCACTCGAATCTAGTACTACTTGGTTCAAACAAGGAAGAAAGGGGGGGGGGGTGGGGGAGGATTTGTTACCTGAATCTAGGACTTGGTCGAAAGAGGAAATAATGGGGGCGAAAAGTAGTAGAGACTGGCTATCC
>NC_041393.1:143170303-143184005 GCF_002162155.2 Triticum dicoccoides | reverse complement strand
TTGTTCTACTTCCTGAGCTCCTGACGTCGCTGCATTTGTAACTTTTACTATTTCTCAGGCCCCCTCGTAGATAGGATCGATCGGCTATTCGAAAACCACCTAATTTTTTACGTTTAAGAGGTAAAACTAGTTCATGCACTCGAATCTAGTACTACTTGGTTCAAACAAGGAAGAAAGGGGGTGGGGGTGGGGGAGGATTTGTTACCTGAATCTAGGACTTGGTCGAAAGAGGAAATAATGGGGGCGAAAAGTAGTAGAGACTGGCTATCCAACTGGTCTCTAGGTCTAATAGGGAAATAAAGGGAAACATAGTACAAACTCAATATAAACCCGATCTATTGGTTGAAAAAGGAAAGAAAGTGGGGACTGGGGGACAAGTCAACAGAGTAAGTCCAGCACTAGATTTGCTAGCCTCACACAGTATAAGGTGGCTATACCGAACAAAAATGGGACCAACCCAGATATCCTGTTCTGATGTTTGTTGCCCTGAGCCACTCTTATGTAATGCCACTGGTAAAATGTAGCAGTTGCACTATTAAAAGTAAGGACACGTTAAACCAATGTTGTTTTCAATTTAATGCCTCCAGTAATATGAATCAATGGCACTTCTTTACATGTCCTGCTAAAATTTCCCATTAAGATAAGTTGGTTCTTTTCGTTAGAAATGCAACTGTCCTGGTCCGCCTACTCTCCCGTGCCCAAAGTAATGTCGTATTTAATGGTTGTCATAGTTAATCCTGATGCCCACACTAATATCTAGCAATGCCACTGCTTTAGAAATTGCTACTGTCCTTGTAGGATTTCCATTCAGATAAGGAATATGCTTCTTTTCATTTGATGCATGTTTCATCACTTGTTACTTGTTAGTCACCCTCCTTTCCACCTTTTTTTTGTGCAAACAGAGATATACATTTCACGCTCGATCTTAGTTGAACTGCACAAATGATATCCAAATTATAGTTGAGCATTCCAGGAGCTTCACAACCAAACTTGATGTTGCTCAATTTTATTGCAACTAATGAAGAAGAAGCTCTGTGCGTTTCGTTTTATGATGGAAATGGAACCGGGGCTAGAGCCCTTTTCTTAATTTTTTTTTGAAGAAGAAGCTGCTAGCTCACGGGACATTGCTTCATTTTAGGTGAACTGCACCAAAAGGTCCCATGAATTGAGTCATCCATGTTGGTGACTGAAAGAGCCAGCTTCAGCATCCCAGTCTAAGCACACCCGGCCTCCATACTTGCGACGCACGGTACACCTTGTTTGCCACCTGCTCGACCCTAGTGTCACTGATAAAATGAAGTAATAATACAGTTAAAATAGAGCGAGTGTCATCTCTATCATTTCATTTCCAATGTAGATAAAGAAAGTGCTTCTCTTTGTTAAAGTATGTTTCATCAACTAGTCCCATTGTTAATGTTTAAGCGTTTCTGCAAACTGGGGTGCTTAATTTTAGTTGATATGTACAAAAATAGAGATTTGAATGTCTCAAGGCTCCTCCTTGTACTACTGTTGTACACTGATGTTCATCACTGGCGGAAGGTGTACCTGGGAGACTTGGGACGATGTCCAGTATTAGGCGTACCGTATGAGGCGTCGCAGGGCCCATCTCGCCCTCGCAGCATGGCATACTATGATACTATCACAATATTTTCTTCTATTTATTTTGTGTGTTTCATCAACTAGTGCCACTATAATGTAATCATGCTTTTTCATTATCTGTGCAAACAGGGTTATTCAGCTGCATTTTGGCGGAACTGCACAAATGTACGTATGGAACCGGCATATATGCAGAGTGCGAGGTGTGCCAAGTAAAAATTACCGACACCAACCATGCTGCATGCACGCATTGGCATCCACCACAACCAGTGGGATGTGTGGCGCTCTATGTGGACGGATCTTTCTCGGTAGCAAATCCTCTAACCAAATACTAGTAGCTTATATTGGAAGTTTTCTAGGGAGTACTCTTTTCTGAAAGAAGCACCAATCTATTTTTCTTTATTTGTACACTGTGTCACAACTTTTACCCAAAGGTCCAGAGCTATTTTAGGGTGATTGGCGTAGTACTCGGAGACTGATTGTAAGCATGATTTTCATTAGCTGTCACACTGATTGTAAGCATGAGCAGGTGGAAGATTAGGTTAGTGCGAAGCTTACCTTAAACCCTACCGCCGCCGTTGAAACGAGGCGAGCGTCGAGGGAACCGTGAAGAACGTCAGGGAAGCGACATCGCGCCATCCGGCCTCCTCTTGCGGTGGGAGAACGAATACTCCCGTGGCTCCGGCTGGCTCTGCACCCTCACGAACGGCACACCATACTCGATCGATTCGTTATCCTCTGGGTGCTCGACCTTCGACCTGTACGCCCACCACCTCCGCCTGACTGTCGCCTCGGCAAATCTGTCTGCTCCATCGCCCATAGGAGATACTCGATGAACTCGGAGGACTACGGCGTGACTGTCGCCGAGGAGTACTGTCGGATTTCGGGTTCTGGCAGACCCTCTAGGTTCGAACACTAGGGTGCGCGCGGAGATCTCGCCCTCTACCTACTTGCACCTCGCCGCCTTGCTAGGATCTAAACTATGAAAGGAACAACACAAGAGACACCTGGTTTATACTAGTTCGGGCAACCATTGTGGTGTAATACCCTACTCTAGTTTGTGGTGTGGTGGATTGCCTCTTGGGCTAATGATGAACAATACAAGGAAGAACAGCCTCGCGAGGGTCTGTTCTTGGCTGGTGCGATGAACTGCTAGGGGGAGTTCAGTCGCTCTTTCTCCTGGTTTCCCGGTTATGATCATGATCCTCTACCTTGTGGGTGGCTAGTCCTATTTATAGGCAAAGGCACTGGGCCTCTTCCCAAATATTGAGCGGGAAGGGCGCCAACAATTGTCCATTTTGAAGGGGAACATCTAGTACACTTATCCTGACTAAAGTTGGTCCTTGCCTGCCAAAGGCTCTGGTGGTGACGCCGGCTTGGGCTCCACAATGACTTCCTTCCTGCCGTTGCGACGGTCTTGGTCTTGTTGCACCGAAACAGATGCCTTTGCTTGATGCTCTTGCCTGCGCTTGCTCCCTTTGCACCAAAGAGGAAAGGAAGACACTGCGCGGGCTGGCACCCGCCTGGCGCCCTTGGTCGTCATGGCTTGCGTCATGGGCACCTCGTGAGGTACCCTGCCTTGATCTCTCTGCCTCCTCGCGAGCCAGCCTGATGAGGCCGTGCCTGAGGAAGCTTCCTGTCGTCCACCCTGCGAGGCTTGGCCCCTCACGAGGGTCTTGAGCTAATGTTGATGAAGATGGGTCGTGTTGGGCCGCCCCTTGAGCCACGCCGCAGGCTGCAGGCAGGCAAGTCTGGGGACCCCCGTCCCCAAAACGCCGACAGTAGCCCCCGGGCCCAAGGCGCACCCGGACTTGGCTGAGCAGAGAAGCGAAGGGGCAAGTGCGAAGCGCCGCGGGCCCTAACAGCCTGCGACCTTGGGTGCCGCGTGGTGGTTGATTGGACGTGGGCGGCTCCGCTCCCCCACGACGCCTCGGCAACTGCATGAGCTGACAAGTCCCTGCATGCAAAGCGGGTCATGATTACCTGTGATCATGGAGGCCGGCGGTTGGCCTCCTCTGGCTATAAGTACGGGACAGCGCCTACCCTTCCGGTCTTTCCCCTCTTGCTTCTCCGTCTTCTTCATGGCTCCGCCAAAGAGGTTCTCAGCCGCGGAGAAAGGAAAGGCCCGCCAGGTGGAGCCTGACTCTCCCTCGCCGAAGCGCGGTCGAGGCCGTCCCCGCAAACACCCTGCGACTCCCATGGTGGCTCCTCGCGGCCCTGGAGGTGATCTCCCGCGTGGTGACGGGTGGCAGGCCGCCGCTGGGGGGCGTGCTATGGCCGCGCGACCCCCTAGGCCGCGCTCCCGCTTGGCAGAGGTATTGCCGGTGTTCGTTGTGTGGTCGGCGGAACCGGCCAGCACTCGGCTCCAACTTCCTCGCTTCCTCCTAGGTGAGCTTCCGGCTGGCGCCCCAGGCGGCCTGTGGCTCCAGGCGGACGATTGCTGCAGCCGGGCCTCCTGGGCTTCGATGTAGGTCTCTGCAGCCGGAGCCTGGCTTTGACCCGCGGCTGGCAAACGTTTGCCCACGCGCGTGGTCTGAGCCGGCGGTGCACCCTGCACTTCAAGTTCGACGGTGATGCCACCCTCTACGTGAGGGTGTTCGGGGAAGATGGTTGAGGGAGTCCTGGATTAGGGGGTGTCCGGATGGACGGACTATGACCTTTGGCCGGACTCCTGGACTATGAAGATACAAGATTGAAGACTCCGTCCCGTGTCCGGATGGGACTTTCCTTGCTTTGAAGGCAAGCTTGGCGATACGGTATGAAGATCTCCTCCCATTGTAACCCATTCTGTGTAACCCTAGCCCTCTCCGGTGTCTATATAAACCGGAGAGTTTTAGTCCGTAGGACGAAAAACAATCATACCATAGGCTAGCTTCTAGGGTTTAGCCTCTCTGATCTCGTGGTAGATCCACTCTTGTACAACCCATATCATCAATATTAATCAAGCAGGAGTAGGGTTTTACCTCCATCGAGAGGGCCCGAACCTGGGTAAAAACATCGTGTCCCTTGTCTCCCGTTACCATCCGCCTAGACGCCCAGTTCGGGACCCCCTACCCGAGATCCGCCGATTTTGACACCGACATTGGTGCTTTCATTGAGAGTTCCTCTGTGTCGTCGCCCTTAGGCCCGATGGCTTCTTCAATCATCAACCACGACGCGGTCCAGGGTGAGACCTTTCTCCCCGGACAGATCTTCGTATTCGGCGGCTTCGCACTGCAGGCCAACTCGCTTGGCCGTCTGGAGCAGATCGAAAGCTACGCCCCTGTCCATCAGGTCAGGTTCGGAAGTTTAAACTACACGACCGACATCCGCGGGGACTTGATCTTCGACGGATTCGAGCCACGGCCGAGCACGCCGCACTGTCACGATGGGCATGATCTAGCTCTGCCGCCGGATAATGCCCAAAGCGCCGTTCAGGTGCCCGCTCTGACCATTAGCTCGGGGCCGACTGCGCTAGTCGGGGATGGACGGTTAGACGCCACCCCGGGAGCCGCAATCTCTACAGCGATAGAGCCGAATACCAGCCTAGTCCTTTGCAGGGCCCGTGACTCCAAGGTGTCGGACTCCATTCCGGACTCCATATATCCCGCACCTCTTCCGATCGAGCCCGGTTGGGCTCCGATCATGGAGTTCACCGCCACGGACGTCTTTCAGCACTCGCCCTTTGGCAATGTCCTGAATTCACTAAAGTCTCTCTCTTTGTCAGGAGAGCCCTGGCCGAACTATGGTCAGCATGGTTGGGATACGGACGACGAAGAAATTCGAGGCCCACCCACCACCCACTTTGTAGCCACTGTCGACAATTTAACCGACATGCTCGACTTTGACTCCGAAGACATCGACGGTATGGACGCCGATGAAGGAGACGACCAAGAACCAGCACCTATAGGGAACTGGAAAGCCACCTCGTCATATGACATATACATGGTGGACACCCCCAAAGCAGGGGACGGCGAGGAAAAAACGGAGGATGACCCCTCCAAGAAGCAACCCAAGCGCCAACGTCAGCGGCGCCGCTCTAAGTCCCGCCATAGTAAAAACGGCGATTCCGGCACCGGAGATAACAACACGCCGGACAATGCCGAAGATAACCCCCTCCAGCAGGATTCAGTGCAGGAGGACGAAGGAGCCAACCCTCAAGATAGAGCGGCCGACAGAGAGGTTGAGGACGACAACTATATGCCTCCCTACGAAGACGAGGCAAGCCTCGACGACGACGAATTAATCGTTCCAGAGGATCCCGTCGAACAAGAGCATTTCAGACGCAGGCTTATGGCCACGGCAAGCAGCCTCAAGAAAAAACAGCAGCAGCTTAGAGCTAACCAAGACTTGCTAGCCGACAGATGGACCGAAGTCCTGGCGGCCGAAGAGTATAAACTCGAGCGCCCCTCCAAGAGCTACCCAAAGCGCAGGCTACTACCCCAACTTGAGGAGGAAGCAACTAAACCTACATCACCAGCGTACGATGCGCCCGATCGGCCACCCCGTGGCCGCGACAGAGAGGCCTTCAGGCCCTTGGCCAAAGCCGCACCCCGGCACCGCTCAAAACATACCAGAGTACGGGGAGACGCAACAGACCTCCGAGACATATTGGAGAACAAGGCAAGGCAAGCAAGATCGATCTACGGATCGCATTGGCGCCCTTCTTCACGTGACGCCAGCCGTCACGTCAGACATGATAAGTACAGCCAGGCCGAATACAACAGACCAATCTCATCTGAGATGCGTCGGGATATAGCCCAATACAGGGGCGCCACACACCCACTATGCTTCACAGACGAAGTAATGGATCATCAAATCCCCGAGGGCTTTAAACCCGTGAATATCGAATCATACGATGGCACAACAGATCCTGCAGTATGGATCGAGGATTATCTCCTTCATATCCACATGGCCCGTGGTGATGATCTACATGCCATCAAATACCTCCCGCTCAAGCTTAAAGGACCAGCTCGACATTGGCTTAACAGCCTGCCAGCAGAGTCAATTAGTTGCTGGGACGACCTGGAATCCGCATTCCTTGACAACTTCCAGGGCACTTATGTGCGACCACCAGACGCCGATGACCTAAGCCACATAATCCAGCAGCTAGAGGAATCGGCCACGCAATTCTGGACACGGTTCCTAACTAAGAAAAATCAAATAGTCGACTGTCCGGACGCCGAGGCCCTTGCTGCCTTCAGGCACAACATCCGAGATGAATGGCTTGCCCGGCACCTAGGACAGGAAAAGCCGAAATCTATGGCAGCCCTCACGACACTCATGACCCGCTTCTGCGCGGGCGAAGACACCTGGCTAGCTTGTAGCAATAACATAACCAAGAGCCCTGGTAATTCGGATACCAAGGACAACAATGGCAGGTCACGTCGCAACAAGCACAAGCGCCGCATTAACGGCGACAATACTGAGGATACGGCAGTCAACGCCGGATTCAGAGGCTCTAAACCCGGTCAGCGGAAGAAGCCATTCAAAAGAAACCCTCCGGGCCCATCCAACTTAGACCGGATACTCGACCGCTCGTGCCAGATACACGGCACCCCCGAACAACCAGCCAACCACACCAATAGGGATTGTTGGGTGTTCAAGCAGGCAGGCAAGTTAAGTGCCGAAACCAGAGACAAGGGGCTGCGTAGCGATGACGAGGAGGAGCCCCGACCGCCGAACAACAGAGGACAGAAGGGATTCCCCCGCAAGTGCGGACGGTGAACATGATATACGCAACCCACATCCCCAAAAGGGAGCGGAAGCATGCTCTCAAGGACGTCTATGCGTTGGAGCCAGTCGCCCCAAAGTTCAACCCATGGTCCTCCTGCCCGATCACTTTTGATCGAAGGGACCACCCCACTAGCATCTGTCACGGCGGATTCGCCGCATTGGTCCTAGACCCAATTATCGACGGATTTCACCTCACCAGAGTCCTAATGGACAGCGACAGCAGCCTGAACCTGCTTTATCAGGATACACTGCAAAAAATGGGTATCGATCCCTCAAGGATTAAACCCACAAAGACAACCTTTAAAGGCATCATACCAGGTGTCGAAGCCAGTTGTACAGGCTCGGTTACACTCGAAGTGGTCTTCGGATCCCCGGACAATTTCCAAAGCAAAGAGTTAATCTTCGACATAGTCCCATTCCGCAGTGGTTATCACGCCCTGCTCGGACGAACCACATTTCCAAAATTCAATGTGGTGCCATACTAAGCATATCTCAAGCTCAAGATGCTAGGACCTCGCGGAGTCATCACGGTAAATGGAAACACCGAATGCTCTCTTCGAACGGAGGAGCACACGGCGGCCCTGGCGGCGGAAGTACAGAGTAGCCTCTCTAGGCAATCCTCCAACCCAGTGTCAAACGTCCGGACAACATCAAGCGAGCCCGAAGTAACCTACAACAAATCCGGCTGGCGCGTTCCAAGCAAGCATAGCAGTGAAACCCCAACCCCAGCCCTCGCCAGATGGTGATATCGGTACCAGGCGTACATAATTACGCCTTAGAGATACCATGGGCATAAGGGGAGGGGCACAACTATGGGACGCCCAGAATGCGGCCTAACCGCACTAAGGGGCTCCCTATTCCGCCGTTTCCTTTTTTATACACTTTCAGGACCCAACTATTTGGAAGGCCTGTCCGGAAACACACTCGCCGAACATACGATGCAATAGCCAATGAGAAAACAAGCCGCGTCAAATGTCCAGGTGGTCTCTATAACGAGTTTAATACCTGTTTTACTTAAAATCCCGCAGCTTGCCCCTGGAGGGGGACATGTCAAATAATCCCATCTCTTGCTTATCGCACTACATGTATCGTTCTGCTTTCGCAACAACCCTTTTTTATAAGCAATACATAGCTCTTATCTATTATTGTACTCATCTATTTTTTATACAAATATGTTCAGTCATGACATTCTGCAACCGTACACTTTGGTACGGCCAATACACCAGGGGCTTAAGCACCCCATAACATGGTGTGAGAAGACCGAACACTCTCATGACTACGGCACCCCGAACTTATAGCACTATATGCATCGACTCCAAATCATGTCTTTGGTCAATAGTTGGGTTTGCCTGGCTCCCATGTTTTGGTACCTTACGTTCCGCAATGTTGGCTAAGGTAGCGCTGGGAGAACTTATGATTGTGCCCCAGTTGAGCTGGGTTAACACCTCAGTAGAGAAAGCTAAAACTGACCGTCATGATAGTGCGAGAGACCGGTCGCTATTCGCGAGGTTTTTCGAGTCCTTGAAGACTTATGCCGCTTAGAGCGAGGAACCGGACTTATCCGGCCTAGGCGTGGATAGCGCCCCAAACTCGGTCTTCCGAATACTAGGGGCTTCGCCGAAATTTAAAATTATAGAATTCTATGGCTAAGTGAGAGTGATAAAGCATTATAAGTCCGACGGCCTGGTTTGTTGTGCTGACCGCCTCCCTAGATGGACCCAAGAATGGGAACAAGAGCGCTCAGGTTTATCCCGAACACCCCAGCACTCGTGGCATGGGGGTCGAAGTCGACGACTTGCATCTCTCAGATTTGATAAACGGCCGCACAGAATGTAATATTTTAAATTAACAAGTATTGCTTAACGCACATGAACAAAGTTTTCAACGTACAGGATGACAAATGCGAGTCTACTCAAAAATTACATCTTTGGAGCATTCATCCGCTATACGGGCGTGCGATACTCCTTGCCCGGCGGTGGCGCGTCCGTCAAAAGCTTCTCAGCGTCTAGCTTGCCCCAGTGCACCTTAGCATGGGCAAGGGCCCGACGGGCACCTTCGATACAGACGGAGCACTTGACGACCTCAATCCACGGACACGCGTCCACCAGCCGCCGCACCAGACCGAAGTAGCTCCCAGGCATGGCTTCTCCAGGCCACAGCCGAGCTATGAGGCCCTTCATGGCCTGTTCAGCCACCTTGTGGAGCTCGACCAGCTGCTTTAGCTGGTCGCTCAGGGGCACCGGATGTTCGGCCTCAGCATACTGAGACCAGAACACTTTTTCCGTCGAGCTCCCCTCTTCGGCTCGGTAGTATGCGGCGGCATCAGACACACTATGGGGCAGATCGGCGAACGGTCATGGAGAGCTCCGGATTCGGGTAAGTAGCAGATAATTAACTTTTATATTCTTGCTTTGCATAAAGAATGCCTTACCCGCCGCTATCTTATTCATTGCCTCAATCTCCTAGAGGGCCTTCTGGGCTTCGGCCTTAGCGGTCTTGGCACTCTCAAGAGCCAAGGCGAGCTTGGACTCTCGAGTCTTCGAGTCACGCTCCAAACCCTCGTGTTTTTCCACGAGAGCCTGGAGCTCTTGCCGCACCTCCGCCACCCGCGCCTCCTGTTTCTCTCGCTCGGTGCGCTCCAAGGCCACACTATTCTCAGCCTTGGAGACCGCCTCCTTTAGGGTCGCCACCTCGGTTGTGGCCCCTACAACATTTACGTTGGTCCTATCATTATTTGCAACCAAGTATTTCTATATACATTTACATGCGGTATTACATACCCTCCTTGTCCTCGAGCTGCTTCTTGGCACGGCCGAGCTCGTTCTCGGACCGCTCGAGGTTCTCCTTCAAGGCATTGACCTCCGCAGTCAATGCGGCAGAGGTCAGCAGCGCAACCTGCATTCCCATATTGACATATTTTTATAAGACTCCTGTGTATATCTTTTTAGATCCTCAGCTCGGCTTTTCTTTCCGAACGCCAAACTGAGCATCAGGGGCTACTGTCTATGCGGTAATATTTTTTATATATGTTTTTTAACACATACCTCAAAGGCTGTTAACAGGCTTGTACAGGCTTCTGTCAGCCAGCTCTTGGCGGATTGAACCTTCTGAATCACCGCACTCATAACAGTGCGGTGTTCCTCGTTGATGGAGGCGCCGTTAAGCACCTCTAGCAAATTGTCCGGCGCCTCCGGATGGACGGAGGTCGCCGGCGTCGTAGGCTTGCCCTTCTTATGAAGGCGCCGCTTGTCGGACTCTGGAACCATTGATGGTTCCGGAGCAGTGTCCGGCCCGGGGCCGGACTTGGATCCCTCCGGGGCTTCACCCCCTTTTGGCCTGGAATCCGGGAGGTCGCCTTGAGGCGCCTCCAGAACCACCTCCTCCTGGTTCGGTCCCCTTCGGGACCCCACCTCGGCGTCATCCGTAGGGAGAGGGGAGGAGGCCGTCGGAAGTGAAGCGCTGTTCACATCTGACGAATTCAGGGAGCCACTCGACGTATCGCCGAGCTGAGCTCTGGGCAGGCTGCATGATTAAATTCGGCGTTAGACATTACCGAATAATAAAGGAGCGCCATGAGTCATTCAGGTAACCGGACACTTACGATTTTGCCAGGGGCTTCACCCTAGATGGCCATTCCTCCCCGCCATCTTCGGCATCGGAGGCATAGTCCGGCAGAAGGGTCTTCTCCTTCTTGGACCCTCCGGCCTCCCCAGTTGGGGCGGCCTTCCTTTTCTTTCCTCCCCCCGTTGGAGGGGGAGATGCTTCTTCTTCTTCTTCTTCTTCTTCCTCCTCGTCTTCGGAGGCGGAGGGTGCGTCGTGGTTGTCGGGCGATGAATCCGACACCGCCAGGCGCCGGGAGCTCTTTCGAGTCCTCGTGGCCTTCTTCTTGGCCTTCTTCTACGGCACCACGTGAGGTGCCGGAATCAGCAACCCCGTCAATCGGGCGTCCGCTGGGTCTTCTGGTAGGGGAGCCGGACAGATAACCTGCCCGGACTTCTTCAGCTAGTCCTGTCAAAGGTAGGGGACTTTAGATCCCGCATAGAGTCAAACTATGAAAGACAAGAGTCCCGTAAAGGGTAGAATAGCTTACCTCGTTGGCCTGGCGCCACGAGCTGAATCCGCGATCCTCGGTAGCGGACGCGGGGGCCTCGGCACCCTTGAACAGCACCTTCCAGGCATCTTTGTACATGGTGTCGAAGAGCCCACTCAGGGTTGGGTGTTGTGCTGGATCGAACTCCCACAATTTGAAGGCCCGTTGTTGGCATGGGAGGACCCGGCGGATAAGCATGACCTGGACTACATTGACGAGCTTGAGGTTCTTGCTCACCAGATTTTTGACGCAGGTTTGGAGTCCGGTCAGCTCTTCCGAATCTCCCCATGTTAGGCCCGTCTCTTTCCAAGAGGTGAGCCGTGTGGGAAAGCCAGATCGGAATTCGGGGGCCGCTTCCCATTTGGGGTCACGCGGCTCGGTGATGTAGAACCACCCAGATTGCCATCCTTTTATTGTCTCCACGAAGGAGCCCTCGAGCCATAGGACGTTGGCCATTCGGCCCACCATGGCACCTCCGCACTCCACTTGGCGGCCGCCCACCACTTTCGGCTTGACATTAAAAGTCTTCAGCCATAAGCCAAAGTGGGGCTGGATGCAGAGGAAGGCCTCACACACGACGATGAACGCCGAGATGTTGAGGATAAAGTTTGGGGCCAGATCGTGGAAGTCCAGGCCGTAGTAGAACATGAGCACCCGGACGAACGGGTGAATAGGAAAACCCATTCCGTGGAGGAAATGAGGGAGAAAAACAACCCTCTCATGGGGCCTGGGGGTGGGGATGAGTTTCCCGCATCTGGAAGCCGGTGCGCGATGTCGTCAGACAAGTATCCGGCCGTCCTCAACTTTTTGATTTGCCCCTCCGTGACGGAGGAGGCCATCCATCTACCTCCCGCTCCGGACATGATTGGAGAAGGTTGCCGTGGGAAGTGCGGGCTTGGGCGTTGGAGCTCGAGTGCGCAGGGACGGATAAGCTAAGGAGGAAGAAGGCGTAAATGGAAAGGGTAGATCCTTATCCCCTTATATGGGCGGCCAAAACTACGAGCCCCCACCGGCGTAATAAAACCCGCTTATCTCCCAAGCGCCGCGGTTAATGGCGCGGTTGGGTTACAGTATTGATGAGAATCCCGGAATAAGGGGATTCGATCTCTACTTTGACAAGACGTGCCAAGGAAACCGCCTCGCTAAATGCGCTGAGGTGGAACAGTAAAATGAATAAAAGCCTGGCCGTGGCGTGATGTCACGCTGCGGAATACGTCAGCAGATTAGATTGGTGCAAATGTTATTCTCTCTATGGTGGCATGTGGAACTTATTTTGCAGAGCCGGACACTATCCTGGTGTTCAACATCTTCTATGAAGTATTCGGAGGAGGAACCCGCCTTGCAATGCAGAAGACAACTTGCATGCCGGACTCGACGTCATTGAATCCTGGTTCAGGGGCTACTGAGGGAGTCCTCGATTAGGGGGTGTCCGGATGGCCGAACTATGACCTTTGGCCGGACTCCCGGACTATGAAGATACAAGATTGAAGACTCCGTCCCGTGTCCGGATAGGACTTTCCTTGGCGTGGAAGGCAAGCTTGGCGATACGATATGAAGATCTCCTCCCATTGTAACCGACTCTGTGTAACCCTAGCCCTCTCCGGTGTCTATATAAACCGGAGAGTTTTAGTCCGTAGGATGAACAACAATCATACCATAGGCTAGCTTCTAGGGTTTAGCCTCTATGATCTCGTGGTAGATCCACTCTTGTACTGCCCATATCATCAATATTAATCAAGCAGGAGTAGGGTTTACCTCCATCGAGAGGGCCCGAACCTGGGTAAAAACATCGTGTCCCTTGTCTCCTGTTACCATCCGCCCAGACGCACAGTTCGGGACCCCCTACCCGAGATCCGCCGATTTTGACACCGACAATGGTCGCCGCGCTGGGTGCTGCCCTGAGAACGGCGACCGTGGCCGTGGGTCCAGCCCAGCGACGATGAAGACGTCAGCGCGCGCGTGGTCGGCGGTGCTCATGGTTCATCAAGCTTCGATGGCTCTTCTTCGGGCAGCGGTTCCTCCAGCGGTGGCTGCGATCAGCCTTCGCGCCGCCGCGCCCATCTTGAGGGAGGTAGCGGGTCTGCCCATCGTCGCGCCTCAGTGAAGCGCGAGATGGAGTCCTCCTGAGCTCCGGAGGCAGTTCGAGTCTCCCCCGCGAGTTAGTGTCGGGCGAGTCGCGCCTGTTTTGTTCCTTTTCCCTTTTCCTGCGCAAAGAGATAGTAGTGTAGGGCCCCGTGGGGGCGTCCTTGGACTATTGCTGTTAATTATTATACTGCTTCCGCTATTCCGGTATTGTGCCTT
>NC_041393.1:143147205-143170037 GCF_002162155.2 Triticum dicoccoides | reverse complement strand
GCTTCCCGAGGCCGAGGCCTCGTCGAACGCTTCATGTCCTGCGAGGGTTAGTTTGGAGAGGTAGCTCCCGGCCTCAGCTGTGGAGGCGACCGACCCAGGTCCTGTGTTCGTGTCGCGGTGCCCGTGGGGCACAGACTGGAGGGGTGCTCCTGTAGTGGACTCGGGTAGGGAAGCCTCGACCGATAAGGGCAGAAAACACTCGCGAGGGTGCCTGCGTTGCTCCCTCGCGAGACTTGCACGAGAGAAATCGGGGCAGAAGAGCGAAGAAGGCAAAGAGTCACAAGCCAAAGACGACAACAACTTCAATAAAACCTCGAATGGGGATGAACAAGCCAACTGCAGAAAGCAAATGAGAAAAGACGTGTCCGGCACCTAATCTAGTCTTCGACGTCTTCTCACCAGCGCATAGCTAAGTGCTGCCACTGGGCATGGGAGGGAGCCCCAGGGCCTAAGGCCGGCGCTCTTGAGACTCCGGGGCATGTACATCCCCAACTCATTATTACGTGAGAGTGTCACGGGCGGCGAGCTTCACAGGCATTGGCCTTCTTCACAGGCTCCGGGCCTTTCTCAGAAAGATAAACTTCACAGGCATTTGCCTTCTTCACAGGCACCGGGCCTTTTCCAAAACGCGACAGCTTCACAGGCGTTTGCCTTCTTCACAGGCACTGGGCCTTTTCGAAAACGTGATAGCTTCACAGGCGTTTGCCTTCTTCACAAGCTCTGGGCCTTTTCCAAAACACGATAGCTTCACAGGCATTCGCCTTCTTCACAGGCTCTGGGCCATTTCCAAAACGCGACAGCTTCACAGGCGTTCGCCTTCTTCACATGCTCTGGGCCTTTTTGTAGGTGTACTAGAATAGGGGTACCCTAGTATCCCGAACTTGTGCACGGGCAGTTGTAGCGCCCCGCGGCAAGGCTTGCCAGGCGACCACCAAGGTCCTCTATGGTTCCCTTGGAGCCATTCAAGAACAAAGTATTCAAGCCAAGGAGACAAGGCCCCGGCAAGAGGAGCTTGCCGGGAAGGCCAACCAAGGCATTTCAAGGAACTTGCCGCGACGCACCGCGCGTCCCGGCAAGACCCGGTGAGCGACAAGCTTCCGGACGCGACAAGACAATGGCCGCGGCCTGGGGTGCGAGGTGGCTAAGCGCATCCACGCTCCAGCGCATCCACCAACGTGTCGCCCTGGGGCCTTCCCAGGCGTGCGTGGCAGGAGGCTAAGCAGCCAGCGGTGCGAGGTGGCAAACGACGCTGACAAGATTACCATCATGGCGAACGGTGGCGTCCCTGACGGTCCTTTTCTACACTGTTTGGGTGACACAGACGGGCATTTAATGCCTTTGTCCCCTGCCGTCAGGGTTAGGTAGGATGCACTGTGCAGGTAGCTGTACCAACCACAACTCCTTTTCCATTTTTACCCTCGTCTGCGTTGCCACCTGTCGGTGACCCCTTGAGCGTATAAAAGGAGGCCCATGCGCAACGTAGAAGGGGTTCGGACCCGGAAAATCACACGCGCTCGGACTCATTAGCAGCTAGAGCATACTGTAGCACTCAGCGCTCTTGAGCAAGAACACAATACAATTAGACAAGCAGCAGTAGGAGTATTATCTCTCCGGAGAGCTCCGAAGCTGGGTAAACTGCTCGTGTGCTTCGCCTCGATCTGCTCTTCGTGCGATCTCCGCCCCCCATCGAACCGAAAGGGGCTCGGTCCGCCGGTCCCATAGGTGTTCATGGATCAGTTTCCCCGATATCTTTGGCGCGCCAGGTAGGGGGCGTCGAGGTTGTGTGAACCTGATCCGGCGTTCACACGAGCCAGATCTTCTTCTTCATCGACATGCCACCGAAGAAGAAAACTTCGGCGGCAGCTGCTCCGTCCATGTCACTTCCACCACCACCGGAGCAAACGGGTGGTGGAGTAGACGCCGGCGGAAGAACGGACATCGACGAGGAAGCTCACGATGCTGCCAGGTCCAAGGACAAGGCTGCACAGACCTCGGCGTCCGTACATGTACCGCGCCCATCTCAGGTGGCGCAGGACCGACAGCTTCATGGTACTCGCAGTACCATACGTTTGTTGGGCCAAGATCAAGCTGGTGGATCTCGGGGTGCTCAAGACCAGCATGCACGCCAACATGCTGGCACGAGCGAGGCACGGTCGCCTGGACAGGATACTGCTCCTTCTAATGTAGTTAGGAGTCTGAGCATATCCCGCTCCTCGCACCGTTCGCCACTGCCACCCACTACTCCAGCAGAAGCTTTGGCGCGAGCTCAACTGCTCCTGGATTACCCTCCAGCGGAAGACAAGATCGACCAATGGAGGGCCACCATTCAGAGTCTCATTGGCTTTGCCAACGACGACACTCTGCAGCAGCCAAGTACATCGCGGCCACGGCAGGACTGCCAGGCACGAGCCGGTGGCGGCGAAACCGGTGGGGATGCAACCACCATGCACTCTCCACCCTGAAGGCCAAGATCGCCGACTCATCGGATCCACCTCGACAGAGACTCCACCGCATCATCAGATCCACGAGCTCGTCGCGATCAGCGCCAAGTTCTTCACGAACGACAGCAAGAAGACGCTTGTACTCGCATCGAGCGGCAAAGAAGAGCGCGACGTCAATCCGACAAGCGCGCTGGGCCTTCTGTTGACATGCATGCGCCAGGGGAACCAGGCGACTTGCCGTACGCGGTAGGTTGCCCTGCATTCACTCGTGAGCTGCGGCAAGTCCAGTGGCCTAGCACGAAGAATTTCAAGCCAGATGTACCAGAGAAGTACGACGGCAAGTCGCATCCGTCGGAGTTCCTCAGCATCTACACCATCGCGGTGCAAGCTGCTGGGGGGCGGGACGACAAGATCCTTGCCAACTACTTCCCGCTGGTGCTCAAGCCCAATGTCAGATCCTGGCTCATGCACTTGCTGGACAACTCCATATCCTCCTTGGCTGACCTGTGCCATCAGTTTGTCGGCGCCTTTACAGGCGGCCACAAGCCTCATGGCCAAGAGAGCGACCTTCATCTGCTCGCCCAGAAGGAAGGAGAGCCCCTGCGCAAATACATTCAGAGATTCAGCCGTGTACAACACAATATCCCAGATGTCCACCCTGCTACGGTAATCAGCGCGTTCCATCAGAACGTGCGAAACCGCAGGATGCAGGAGGAGATGGCGATGTGCAAAATCAGAGACGTCGGTGAGCTATATGCCCTGGCCGACTAGTGTGCACGTGCTGAGGAAGGGAGGAAACTCCCCGGAGAGAATACAGGAGCAGGGGGATCTGATAGTGAGGAGACTGCCCCGGCAAGGAAGAACCGGCGGCGGAGCAACAGGAAGAAGAAAGGCAAAGAGGTGCTAGTCGTTGAGCAGTCCGGCAAGGAAGCCAAAGCTGGTAGCTCCGGCAAGGAGGTTGTCGCAGCTATGGCGGTTGCCGACAAGCAGGACGGCACCAACAAGCAGTACTGCAAGATCCACCGCACCAAGGGCCATGATCTCCAGAGCTGCAAGAAGGTCGAGCAGCTTGTTGAATAGCAAAAGGCTGAATACGAGCGACGCAACAAGGAGAAGGCCAAGGAAGGTGCTGGAGGATCCAGCAAGAAACGTCCCGGCCGAGGAGGACGCCGCGGCAAGGCCAAGCAGCGGCAAGGAGACAAACCTCCCCGCGGCCGCGACAAGGATGAAGATGACGATGACGATGAAGATATGGATGATGACGAGACCGACGAGCAGGAGTTCCAGAAAGCCACAGAGGTCCTGTGCGTTGACGGTGGTGCTTCTCTGCATACTTCACACCGCCAGCTCAAGCAGTGGGTGCGGGAAGTCAATGCAGCAGAACCACCCATTGAGTCATGCAAGCCTCTGAAATGGTCTAGCACGCCTATCATCTTTGATATTGAGGACCACCCTGATCGCATAACTGCGGTCGGGTGCTTGCCGATGTTGGTTTCGCCAACTATCCGCAACCTCAAGGTCACTAAGATGCTAGTTGACGGCGGGGCCAACTTGAACCTGATCTCCTCCGCGGTACTCCAGAAGCTTCAGATCCCTGATGGCGAGCTCGAAGAGACCGGCACATTTCAAGGAATCAATCCGGGAAGGAGCAAGCCGAAGGGAAAGATCACGTTGCCGGTAACATTTGGTAGCGAGTTGAACTTCAGAACTGAGAGGGTCACTTTTGACGTCGCTGATTTTCCATTACCTTACAATGGGATACTCGGCCGTCCCGCACTTGCCAAGTTCATGGCAGCCTCTCCTATGCATACAACATACTGAAGATGACAGGCCCGATAAGTGTCATCTCTGTCCCTGGCGACAAGAAGGATGCTCTTATTTGCGCCGACAAGATCTACCGGGAAGCAGCAGCCGCAACAGATCGCAGGTCACTTGCCGTTGAAGCTCCCGGGGGGAAGAAGAAGACCAAGTCCGGCAAGAGCTCTGATGCCCACTCCGGCAAGCGCACCTCTTCGGAGTGCTGCACTACCCTCGAGGACGCACCATCGAGCTCCACCGACAAGTGTAAGAAGACAATGGCAGCTCCACCAGAGACCAAGAAGGTGTCCGCCAAGGAGGACGGCACTGGTGGTACCTTCACCATCAGTGCCACTCTTGACCCTAAATAGGAAAGCGCGCTCGTTGCTTTCCTGCAGGCGAACGTCGACGTGTTTGCGTGGCAACCGTCTGACATCCCCGGTGTTCCCAGGAAAGTAATCGAGCACCATCTTGTCGTCTGCCCTCATGCGCGGCCCGTCAAGCAGAAAGTCAGGAAACAGGCATTGGAGTGCCAAGAATTCATTGCAGAAGAGATCAAGAAATTGGAAGCAGCAGGCCTTGTTAGAGGAGTGCTCCATCCTACATGGTTGGCCAATCCTGTAGTCGTGCGTAAGGCAAATGGGAAATGGAGGCTTTGTATCGACTTTACCGATGTTAATAAAGCTTGTCCCAAAGACCCATTTCCCTTGCCGCGCATCGACCAGATTGTTGACTCCACAGCTGGATGTGGCTTGCTTTCATTTCTTGATGCATACTCAGGATACCATCAGATCTTCATGGCAGAAGAGGATGAGGAGAAGACCGCATTCATCACCCCATGTGGCACATACTGTGTCGTACGGATGCCTTTCGGTTTAAAGAATGCTGGTTCAACATTTGCATGGGTAGTCCATGACACTTTTGAACCGCAAATGCACAGAAATGTGGAAGCCTACATGGATGACATAGTGGTCAAGAGCAAGGACAAGGCGACCCTGATTCAAGATTTAGATGAAACCTTTACAAATCTGCGCAAGATCAACCTCAAGCTTAACCCCGAGAAGTGCGTGTTTGAAGTCCCTTCCGGCAAGCTTCTCGGGTTCTTTGTGTCTCAGCGGGGAATTGAAGCCAATCCCGACAAGATCAAGGCCATTGAGCAGATTGAAGCACCGAAGCGCGTCAAGGATGTACGAAGACTTGCCGGTTGCGTAGCTGCTCTCAACAGGTTTATCTCTAGGTCTGCTGAGCGCGCCCTGCCATTTTTCAAAATATTGAAAAAGGCGGGTCCAATGAAATGGACTCCGGAAGCGGAGGCTGCGCTGCAGGACTTAAAGAGATACTTGTCCTCCACTCCAACACTTGTCGCACCTAAACCGCAAGAGAAGTTGCTGCTGTATATAGCGGCGACCAATCAAGTGGTTAGTGCTGCGTTAGTAGCGGAGAGGGAGGCGGATGATGAGCCAGCAACCCTGGCAGATGCATCCAGCGACAAGCAGAGGACTTCACCGGCAAGCTCTGGTCCCGACAAGGATGGATCTGCGCAGGAGCATGAGAAGATGCAGAAGAGAATGGTGCAGCGCCCAGTTTACTTTGTCAGTTCCCTTCTGCAGGGGTCTAGGTCAAGGTACTCTGGTGTGCAGAAATTGCTTTTCGGCCTCCTCATGGCCTCGAGAAAGCTGTGCCATTACTTCCAAGCACATGAGATCACAGTCATCACTCGTTTTCCGCTGAAGAGGATACTTCAAAATCCAGAAGCAACAGGCAGGATTGTCGAGTGGGCACTGGAACTGTCAAGCTTTGGCCTCAAGTTTGAGAGCACTTCAACTATCCAAAGCAGAGCATTGGCAGAGTTCATAGCAGAATGGACGCCAACACCAGATGAAGAAATTCCAGAAACGAGCATCCCCGTCAAGGAAGCAAGCAAAGAGTGGAAGATGTACTTTGACGGTGCCTTCTCGCTGCAAGGCGCCGGTGCGGGCGTGCTACTAGTTGCACCCACCGGACAGCACCTCAAGTACGTAGTCCAGATGCACTTTCCCAAGGAGCAAGCAATGAAACAATACTGCAGAGTATGAAGGATTGCTTGCCGGTCTCAGGATCACAGCAGACCTTGGGATCAAGAAGCTCATTGTCAGAGGTGACTCACAGCTTGTCGTCCGCCAAGTGAACAAGAATTATCAAAGTCCGTTGATGGAAGCTTACGTTGATGAAGTGAGAAAGCTAGAAGAGCACTTTGACGGCCTGCAGATGGAACATGTTCCGAGAGCTCAGAATGACATTGCTGATGGCCTGTCAAAGTGCGCCGCACTTAAGTTACCTGTGGAACCAGGGATCTTTGTGCTCAAGCTGACTCAACCATCCGTAACACCATCAACTAGACAAAGCAAGAAGAGGAAGTTGATTTCTGGTGACTATTTTCCGGCAGAGCTTCCCGAAGCCGCCGCCAAGAAGGTCCTCAAAATCAACACCAAAGATGCTGAGGAGCAGTCTGCTCCGGCAAGCCATAGGGTTTGTTCCGTTGAAGCAGACGCTCCCGTCAAGCTTTGCTCCGGCAAGCTTGCCGGGGAACATCAAGCTCCGGCTGAGCTGCAAGTTCTTGCCGTAGAAGCGGATGTTCCCGCAGCAGCAGATGTGCCTTTAGTCCTTGTTGTCGAGCCGCAAGCTCCAACATGGGCACAGCAGATTGTCCATTTCCTTCAGACAGGAGAACTTCCCGAAGAGCAAGAAGAAGCGGAAAGAGTAGCCCGGCAGTCAAGTATGTACCAGTTTGTTGACAACACACTGTACAGAAGAAGACTCAACGGCGTGAAATTGAAGTGTATTCACCGGGAAGACGGACAAAAGCTGTTGGCAGAGATACAAGGAGGCATATGTGGTCACCACATTGGCGCCAGAGCACTTGCCAGCAAAGCGTTCCGGCAAGGTTTCTTTTGGCCGACAGCCCTCCAGGATGCAACTGCACAAGTAACCAAGTGTGAAGCGTGCCAGTTCCATTCTAAGCAGATACACTAGCCAGCTCAAGCTCTCCAGACGATCCCTTTATCCTGGCCATTTTCGGTCTGGGGGCTCGACATCCTCGGCCCTTTTGCCCGAGCTGTCGGGGGCTTTGAGTACTAGTACGTTGCAATGGACAAGTTCACAAAGTGGCCGGAAGTGGAACCAGTGAGGAAGGTGACAGCACAGTCAGCAGTCAAGTTCTTCAGGTCGAATGTTTGCCGTTTCGGGATCCCTAACAGGATCATCACCGACAACAGCATGCAATTCACGAGTCACACCTTCATGCAGTACGTCCAAGATCTTGGCGCCAAGGTCTGCTTCGCTTCTGTTGCTCATCCGAGAAGAAACGATCAAGCGGAGAGGGCAAATGCTGAAGTGCTGCGCAGGCTCAAGACCAGAACTTTCGACTAGCTGCACAAGTGCGGAAAGAACTGGATCGAGGAGCTGCCGGTGGTTCTTTGGTCGATCAGGACGATGCCAAATTGAGCCACTGGCCAGATACCTTTCGCTCTAGTCTATGGAGCAGAGGCAGTTCTCCCCACGGAACTTGTATACGGGTCACCTCGAGTGCTCGCTTATGATGAGCTTGAGGAAGAGCAGCTCCGACAAGATGATGCGCTGCTCCTTGAGGAGGACCGTCTTCAGGCTGCTGTGCGAGCTGCTCGGTACCAGCAAGCTTTGTGCCGCTACCATAGCCGCAAAGTTAATGGCAGAAGTTTCGAGGAAGGTGACCTTGTTCTTCGGCGCGTTCAGTCCGCCAAGAGTTCCAACAAGTTGACGCCGAAGTGGGAAGGCCCTTATCGGGTGAAACGAATCACTAGGCCTGGCGCTGTCTGCCTTGAGACCGAAGATGGCATTCTGGTGAGCAACTCCTGGAACATTGAGCATCTTCGTAAGTTTTACCCATAGAGCTTGGTTGCCGGAACCCGTTCCGGCAACCACCTTTTGTACAAGTCTTGCCGATGTTGCATGTAATCCTTTGTACAAAGCCGGGCCCAGATCCCGTGCATAAGTAAAGCTCATGTGCTCCGCACATCTTGTCAATTTCATGCTTTCTACTTTGTATTTGCATGCATTATCTGACACTTTGTGCAGCACCTACCCCCGGTAAGAAATAACGAGCCGTAAGGCTCCATATCTTTATTTTCTCTTCTTTCTTTTTCTCAAAAAGGAAAGCAAGGTTCCCCCGCACACAAGTTTGCCGGGGGGAATGGAGAAGATAATGGTGTGGGCCGGGCCAGGCATCGTTCAAGGAAGTTTCTCCTTATCGGAAAGCAAACGACAGAAAAGCTAAGTTGCCAAAGTTTGAGCAATCAGTTTTTAAATTTTTAAGTTATCTTCCTCGAACGACCGTACTTTGTATGGAAAACCTGTGCGCGGAGGAACCAACTCGTAGCTAGTTGCACCCTTACTTTGTTTCGAGTCCGCTCAACAACTGAAGTGAGCTGCGACTAGTTGCGACAAGGTTTCTTGTCGGTAGCTGCACCGCCAGCAGGCTGCTGACGTCCCGCACTCAGCGCTCGCGGCTAAGGTGCCTGCGCCGGCAAGATCCCTAAAAGCGTAGGGCAGAAACATACAAAGGAAGGAATCAAGTAAAGGGAATAACATAGCAAATCTCTACCCAAAATAGAGTTATATTACAAGATAGCTTGTCACAGCTCTAACAGATTGTTCTCATGACATGGCCAGCAGCGACAAGAAAAAGAAAAAAAAACGGGCGGCCTAATCTACGCGATCGCCCACAACCCTCTTGATCTCGCTCACCTTGTCCACAATGGGTGCGACAACGGCCTTGAGCGCATCCAGATCAGCATCCGGCGGCAAGGATTTGAGGACGTTGGTGAGGTTGAGGCCTGGATTGCGGAAGGCCACCTTCATCAGCACCTTCTGGAGAGCTCCTGCGCAGATCTTGCGCGACTCGTCGGCTAGCTGCTTTGGGATCTAATCCCGGAGTCGCTGGAGGGCCGTCACCACGCCCTTGAAGAACAAGCTGAGCTTGGCGCTGGGTTGGAGGTGCTCGTCGGAGGAGTACCCGAGATCCTCCACCCCCAGCTGCGCCAACTCCCCGTCGATGGCGGCGGCAATATTCACCAGACCCTCAGTCCAGTGCTCCACAGTGTCCCTGAAGGCGTCGTGGGCGGCAGCAGCACTCGCCAGCAGCGCCTCATCGGCCTTGATCTTCTCCGACAAGGCCACCTCCCGCTCCCTGGCGCCGTCTAGCGTCTGAGTCAAAGTAGCCAACTTCAACTCAAGATCCGCATTGGAGTCCTTGGCGGCGCTAAGCTCCTTGCTCCTCTCTGCGAGAAGGCCTTGCAGCTCACCATGAGCGGCAGCATCCTTCTCGCGCTCACGCTTGAGAGCGGCAAGCTCCTCGCCGCTCGCCCTGAGATCGGCTTCCAGCTGCGCCACCTTCATCTCCAGCTCCTTCTTGGTGGCCTCGGCAGCTGCGGCAGCATCCTTTGCTTCCTTGAGAGCTCCGCCAATTGCTTGCTCCCACGCGGCAAGCTCCTCCTCGTGGCTGTCAAGGTTGACTTTGTGCTGCGCCAACTCTCCTTCCTGCGCAAATAGGTTATCGGCGA
The DNA here is from genome assembly GCF_002162155.2 of Triticum dicoccoides. Taxonomy (NCBI): domain Eukaryota; kingdom Viridiplantae; phylum Streptophyta; class Magnoliopsida; order Poales; family Poaceae; genus Triticum; species Triticum dicoccoides. The sequence goes on along the minus strand of NC_041393.1, from coordinate 143,160,223 downwards.
CAAGTCGTTGCTTCTCTTCAACCTCAGCCTTCGCGAGGAGGAAGGCTTTCCGCTCCTCGAGAAGTTGCTCCCGCTCCTCCGCCAGGGACCGGAGAGTTTCTTGCCTCAGACCCCGGAGTTCCTCCGCGCGCTTCTCAATATCCACTCCCGCCTTCACGACAAGTGCCTCTCGGGACGCTAGCTTGGCTTGTCGGGCGCGGTAGAGCGACAGCAGCTTCCGCAGCAGCCGCTCCTCCTCAGGCTCGTCGCTGCTGCTGCTTGGCGCGTCGACCAGCGCCAGCCCAGCGGAGGCGAGCACCTCTTCGTTAAAAGTTTCTCCTTCGACCGGAGCCCTGGAGCTCGACGCCCAGGGGAGCTTGATGAAGACACCATCGCCGGCCTTCAAGTAGGCGCCGGGTTGGGGCTCCTCGGAGCCTGGCGCTGCGGCAGCGGTAGAGGGATCGGCGGTCGGTGCAGCGCCTGGCGCTCCTGCGGCCTCGTGGCCGTCAGTGCGATCGCCGGATTCCTCGCCAGCTTCTGCGGCGGCAGCCTTGGCGGCCTCCTCGCCGGCAGGATCATCAGCACCGGCCTCTTCTTCGGTGGCGGCGGCGTCATCATTGTTGCCGCGCACGTTCTCCTTGCCGGCGGCCTCGGTTTCCATCGGCTCCGTGGCAGGTGGATCTGACGACCGAAGAGGGGAGAAGAGTCAAGCAAATGCTCAAGAAGAAAATCAGAAGAAGAAGAACCCAAAGGGGAGTTTTTAGGCAAAAGGGTTACCTGTGCTTGGATCTACAGTCGTGGTCTCAACCACCGGAGGATCACTGGTGTTGTCCCTTGCCGGAGAACTGCCCCTTGCCGGAGAGTTCTCCCTTGCTGGAGAACGCTCCCTTGCCGGGGAAGCCTCTCTTGGCGGTGTAGTCAAAGCAGATAGCACTTCGGGAGCGGCCTCCGGGTCCTCCTGGTGAGGCTGCTCTGCTCCTACACAAACCAACAGACAGATATCAGCAAAAGAAGAGCACCCGTGCACGCCTGATAGCATGAAGTAAACCATATACTTACGTGGGGGGCTGCGCTGGGGGCTGCTTTGAGGAATGGTTGCCGGGTCCGACAAGGTGGTCTCGGACATGTCCTCTGCCGTCGTGGTGGGGTCGTCCTCGATGACAATCACCGGAGCCTTGGCTCTCTTTGCCGCTCTCTGGGCCAGAGTCCTGAAAAGGAATGAGTTCAGAGTAAAGCAAATCAGATACAAGACGAAACAACAAAAATTGGAGAACTACAAGTACGGCAAGGAATCTTACTCTTCTTCTTCCTCGTCGGAGCTGAGCGCGGAGAGATCGAAGTCCGGCTCGCCTCCGGTGCGACGAGGTGGAGGAGTAGGCTCCCTTGTCCGCTTGGCAGGAGCCGTCGCGGTGGACCGGGAAGATCTCGCTCCGGTTGCCGCAGCTGCGTGAGGCGCTTCCACGGCAACAGTGCTCGGCGGCTGTTGACCCGTCTGCTGCCCCGCTACATCCGAGGCCTTGCGGAGACGCCTTCTTGGCGGGGCCAGGGGCTCCGCCTGCGGTAAGCTGTCCGAACGTTCGGGTCCGACAGGCTCTCCCTCGCCGGGCTCGCTCGGTTCAGCTTCAGGCCCGGCAAGCTCTTCCTCGCCGACGAACTCCTCTCGCTCGGCAAGGCTTGCCTCCTCTGCTGCCTCTGCCTCCTCCATAGTGAATCCAAACACGCCCGCGGCAGCGGCTGCTGCCGCCTCTTCCAGCCTGGTGGCGATGCGCTGCATCTCATCATCGGTGGTGTCGCGGGTGATGCTCTTCTGCTCGTCGGCGCGGACCGGCACTTCCTCCAGGCCGTCGAAGAACGCCCGCACAACGTCGTCAGCAGGCTCTTGCCAGGTTGGGACAATCCCATGCGAATTGCACAACGACATCATTACGCGGATGCGGTCGAGCGAGGAGTTGTTGCACAACGGAACGACACCCCTCGGCAGCATGAATGGATGTTGGGGATCGCGCTTGAACAGCTCCAGGAGCAACGCATCCAGCTCCAAGACAGTGAAGTTGAAGTTGAGGCCTGGGCGCAGCCTCATTGTATCCGCCGAGTTCTGGAACTCCCAGGCTGGTCTCCTCCTCTCCTGCAGGGGGGCGATGCGGCGGCGAAGAAAATCTGCGCCAACTGCGCCTACAGTGAGCCCGGCAAGCCTGAGGCGAAGGATACGGGTGACGGCAATCTTCAGCCTGTCGTCTTCTGGGGCCACATTGCTCCAATCGTTGCCGCGCACTATTGGGGCTTGGCGCAGGGCGGTAAATGGCTGCAGGTTCTCCTCGACGATCCAGCACCACTCTGCTCTCCACTCCTCCCATTTGCTACGGAGCTCTCCCTCCAGATAGGCCTCCTTCTTGCCGACTCTCGAGATCCAAGCGATTCCGCCGGCAAGGGGCTCTCCTCTCTCGACTCGGGGCATGAAGAAGTGGTCGAAGAGGGCTACGTTTGGGTGGACTCCGACAAAGTTTTCGCACAAATGTGCGAAAACTGCCATGGTCAGAACGGCGTTGGGGGTGAAATCAAGGAGGCGGAACCCGTAGGTGTTCATGATATCGTAGAAGAATTCAGAAAAGGGCGGGCAGAGCCCGCAGTAGAAGAACAGCGCGAAGAAGGGGTACCCGTTTGGAGCCAGTTCCGAGGCGGCAGCCGGGAGTACCCTCGTACGCGGATGCGCCCGCGTCTCCGTCGACCAGAAGAGGTAGTAGTACTCCCTTAGCTCCTTCGCGACAAGCTGAGGGAGTAAGATATGGCGTAACCCAGGCCGCGCGTGCCCGTGCCCTGTTTTGGGCCTGGCCCAACAGCGCTCGGCACCGTGTGTGGCCCAGGCCCGGGGGCTCCTGTCGGTGTACTAGAATAGGGGTACCCTAGTATCCCGAACTTGTGCACGGGCAGTTGCAGCGCCCCGCGGCAAGGCTTGCCGGGCGACCGCCAAGGTCCTCCGTGGTTCCCTTGGAGCCGTTCAAGAACAAAGTATTCAAGCCAAGGAGACAAGGCCCCGGCAAGAGGAGCTTGCCGGGAAGGCCAACCAAGGCATTTCAAGGAACTTGCCGTGACGCGCCGCGCGTCCCGGCAAGACCCGGTGAGCGACAAGCTTCCGGACACGACAAGACAACGGCCGCGGCAAGGCGCTTGCCGCGGCAAGTTATCACTCTGCACCCACGCTCCAGCGCATCCACCAACGTGTCGCCCTGGGGCCTTCCCAGGCGCGCGTGGCAGGAGGCTGAGCAGCCAGCGGTGCGAGGTGGCAAACGACGCTGACAAGATTACCATCATGGCGAACGGTGGCGTCCCTGACGGTCCTTTTCTGCACTATTTGGGCGACACAGACGGGCATTTAATGCCTTTGTCCCCTGCCGTCAGGGTTAGGTAGGATGAACTGTGCAGGTAGCTGTACCAACCACAACTCCTTTTCCATTTTTACCCTCATCTGCGTTGCCACCTATCGGTGACCCCTTGAGCGTATAAAAGGAGGCCCATGCGCAACGTAGAAGGGGTTTGGACCCGGAAAATCACACACGCTCGGTCTCATTAGCAGCTAGAGCGTACTGTAGCACTCAGCGCTCTTGAGCAAGAACACAATACAATCAGACAAGCAGCAGTAGGAGTATTATCTCTCCGGAGAGCTCCGAAGCTGGGTAAATTGCTCGTGTGCTTCGCCTCGATCTGCTCTTCGTGCGATCTCCGCCCCCCGCCGAACCAAAAGGGGCTCGGTCCGCCGGTCCCATAGGTGTTCGTGGATCAGTTTCCCTGACACTTTTTAGGGGTAAAACCTCCGGAGGTGCTGGATGTTCCACGCGTTCTGGACGGTACCCCCTCCTGAGTCTCCAAGCGCGCGGAGCTGGGCCTGGAAACATGAACAACCTTGAACGGGCCCTCACACATGGGAGAGAGCTTATGCAGTCCCTTCCTAGAGAGAACCCGCCAGAGCACGAGGTCCCCTACCTCGAGAGTCCTGGGGCGGATGTTGTGGCAGTGGTATCGCCGCAGTGCTTGTTGGTATCTTGCCGCTCGGAGCGCGGCTTCCCGACGACGCTCCTCCCCAGCACGAGGTTTGTCCCCCGCATGGCGTCCTGCTGCGCCTTGTCGAACACCAGGACCCGTGCGGAACGATGTCTGACCTCATAAGGGAGGACCGCTTCAGCTCCATAGACCAGTAAGAATGGGGTCTCGCCAGTTGGCTTGGTCGCTGTCGTGCGGATGGACCACAACACGGACCGAAGCTCGTCGTACCAACCTCGGCTATAGGCTTCCATCTTCTTCTTGAATGTCCTGGTCTTGAGGCCTCTCAGGACCTCCGCGTTGGCCCGCTCGGCCTGACCGTTGCTCCGGCGATGCGCCACTGAAGCGTAGCATATCTGCGTTCCAAGGTTAGCACAATATGTTTTGAAGAGGTTACTGGTGAACTGCTAACCGTTGTCGGTGATGATGCGGTTCGGCACCCTGAATCGGCTCACGATGCCCTTGATGAACTTGACCACAGAACCTGCGGGGATGGTGCGGACGGCTTCCACTTCAGCCCACTTGGTGAACTTGTCCACGGCGACGTAGAGGTAGCGATAGCCCCCTGGCGCCCGAGGAAATGGGCCCAGGATATCCAGCCCCCAGACTATGAATGGCCACGAGAGGGGTATAGTTTGCAGACCTCCCGCCGGCTGATGGATCTGCTTGGCATGGAATTGGCAGGCGAATGTGGGCGACGTCAAAGTCGATGAGCTCGGTGCGGTAGTTGTTGCGCGCCCCAAAGGTGACAGGGAGGCGGACCTACCCAATCGGAACCGTGGAGCCATCGGTGACTCCGGAGAAAGGCTTGGTTGGCTGAAGCTGATTGTAAGGCACTTGGAGATTGTTGAATGTCTCTACGAACAGGACGTTGAGCCCTGCCCCGCCGTCGATGAGGGTCCTGGTGACTTGCACGTTGCTGATGATTGGGGAGCAAAGCATCGGGAGGACTCCGGCTGTGGCCGCGCACTTGAGCTGATCTGCTGAACTGAACGTGATGGCGCACGCTGACCACCTGAGAGGGTGCGTGGCTTCGAGCTTGGGGAGGACTGCATTCACTTCGCGGGCGAACTGCTTGAAGATGCGGTGAGAGGCTGGGGTTTGAGCTCCGCCCAGGATGTAGGCGATCGCGCGTGGCTCCTGGAAGCCCCCAGCCCCCTCGTCCTGATGATGGTCCTCGTTTCTCCTTGGCTGCGGCGGTAGAGGAGGGAGGCCTATGTTTCCTTGCGGACGATCCTCGCAAGGCTGATCCCTCCAGTCTCCCTCGCGAGGCTGATCCTGCCAGCGATCCTCGCGAGGTCGATCGCTCCACCCTTGGTGAGGGCCGCGGTCTTCCCAGCGTCCTGTGTTCCTTCCTCCTCCTCGGCCGTAGCCTCGATTGTTGCGGTCGGGGCATCGGTCGATCCTCCCTCTCGCACGGCTCAGAGCTCTTGACATTCGTTGGTGTTGTGGGTGTGGAGGTCGTGGTACACACAGTACCGGCTGCCCTTGAAAGACTCGGGCTGATCTCTGCCCCGCTTGGTGTCTGGTTCTGCCGCGAGCACGGCAGCCCCCTTGCGCTTCACGTCCTTGGCCTTGGATTTCTTCTCTTCTGGGTCTGCGGCTGGCAGCTCAAGGAGGGAAAGGCGCCCTTCCTCAGCCCTGGCACAGTTGGTCGCCAAGTTGAACAGCTCCAAGGAAGTGCACAGATCTTCATGCATCGCCAGCTCCTCCTTCATCTTGATGTCACGCACACCGTCGGAGAAGGCTGAGATGATGGCCTCCTCGGTCACCTTGGGAATCTTGAGGTGTGCGTTGATGAAACACTGGATGTACTTCTGCAGGGTCTCCCCTGGTTGCTGCTTGATGAGGCGCATGTCGCTCATGGCAGGTGGCCGGTCGCGAGTACCTTGGAAGTTGGCGACGATGCGGGTGCGCATCTCGTCCCAGGAGGAGATCGTGCCAGGAGCCAGGTGCGGGCCCCATCCTTGAGTGCCATGGGAAACCAGTTCGCCATGACCTTCTCGTTCCCGTTGGTGGCTTCGATGCCCACCTCGTAGAGCTGGAGGAACTCCGCAGGGTCGGCCGTGCCGTCGTAGCAAGGAGTCAGGTCTGGCTTGAACTTGCCGGGCCATGTGACGCTGCACAGCTCGGTGGTGAAGGCGCGACAGCCTGCTGTGGCCACGGGAGGCCTTTGATGACGAAGAGCTTGGTCTTGCGGGTCCCCATGCTCTACAGCTGGGAGCAGCGCGGGGTCTTGGCGTGCTGGAACAGGAGCATGGTTGTGATGGGCCGGAGCAGGGAGCACTCGGGCAGCTTCTTGGGGCGAGGGACCTCTTCGCAACTCTTCTCTCGCTGTGCTGGCGCCGGACGGAGTGGGTTCCGCCAAGGGGCCACGCGCCTTGGGGCCAGGGCGCCTTCTTGAGGCGGAGGCGGCTGAGGCGCCCCCGAAGCTTCATTGTCCGCGTAGGGCAGGGCGCGGTGCAGCGAGATGGACGGTGCGGGGGAGCCCCCTGCGGCGCGGACAAGCTCGGCGACGCGGTCGAGCCACTCTTCATAGACGTCGTCGACTGGGCGGTAGCGCAGGAGCTCGTTTGCCGCGATGAGTGCAGCTCGTGCCTCCATGGGCGCGCGGAGTGCGCGGGGCGAAGAACCAGCTAGGGTGAGTGAGGGAGTAGCAGTGCGGCCGTCTTGCCTCACGGACGGATGCTGGGAGGATGCTTGCTGCTCGTTCCCCGCCAGGCCGGTGGCGGCGTTGATGGCAGGCAACGGGGAACGGTGGGGGCGGCCGCCGACGGGGGTCTTCTGGGCGACGCGGGAAGCGAGAGCGGCTCGGCGCTCGGCGCGGGCCCGACGAGCATCTGACATGGATGCGATGGTCGGTGAAGAATAGGGCGGCGGAAGACGAATTCCGGCGCACCCCTACCTGGCGCGCCAAATGTCGGATTTCGGGTTCCGGCAGACCCTCTAGGTTCGAACACTGGGGTGCGCACGGAGATCTCGCCCTCTACCTACCTGCACCTCGCCGCCTCGCTAGGATCTAAACTATGAAAGGAACAACACAAGAGACACAGGGTTTATACTAGTTCGGGCAATCATTGTGGTGTAATACCCTACTCTAGTTTGTGGTGTGGTGGATTGCCTCTTGGGCTGATGATGAACAATACAAGGAAGATCAGCCTCGCGAGGGTCTGTTCTTGGCTGGTGCGATGAACTGCTAGGGGGAGTTCATTCGCTCTTTCTCCTGGTTTCCCGGTGATGATCATGATCCTCTACCTTGTGGGTGGCTAGTCCTATTTATAGGCAAAGGCCCTGGGCCTCTTCCCAAATATTGAATGGGAAGGGCGCCAACAATTGGCCATTTTGAAGGGGAACATCTAGTACACTTATCCTGACTAAAGTTGGTCCTCGCCTGCCAAAGGCTCTGGTGGTGACCTCGGCTTGGGCTCCACAATGACTTCCTTCCCGCCGTTGCGACGGTCTTGGTCTTGTTGCACCAAAACGGATGCCTTTGCTTGATGCTCTCGCCTGCGCTTGCTCCCTTTGCACCAAAGAGGAAAGGAGAACACTGCGCGGGCTGGCGCCCGCCTGGCGCCCTTGGTCGTCATGGCTTGCGTCATGGGCACCTCGTGAGGTACCCCGCCTTGATCTCTCCGCCTCCTCGCGAGCCAGCCTGACGAGGCCGTGCCTGAGGAAGCTTCCTGTCGTCCACCCTGCGAGGCTTGGCCCCTCGCGAGGGTCTTGAGCTCGTGCTGATGAAGATGGGTCGTGCTGGGCCGCCCTTTGAGCCACGCAGCAGGTCGCAGGCAGGCAAGTCTGGGGACCCCCGTCCCTAGAACACCGACAAGTACATGTACATCGCTGCCCTCATTGCCGCCGTCTCGCTCTTTCGCATACATTGCCACATGGCCCGCACCGTCCTTGAAATCTCCTACTCATTGTCAAACCAACTAAGGATCTCCTTCAACCTGGCTAACTTTGCCTGGTCGCCACCGGCGATCTGCCTGATTCGCTGCTGCATCCTCTCCATAGATGTCGTTCTGAGTGGTCCGGTGCTAGCTTTGGAAGATGGGAGGAGAGATGGTGGTCTTGCAATAGAGAAGAGGGAGAGGAGAGGAGGTGGTTTTGGAATGGAGATGATGGAGAGGAGAGGAGGTGGTTTTGCAATGGAGAGAAGATCAGAAGAGGGAGAGGCGAGATGGTGGTTTTGGAATGGAGATGATGGAGAGGAGAGGAGGTGGTTTTGGAATGGAGATGATGGAGAGGAGAGGAGGTGGTTTTGCAATGGATAAGGTCAGAAGAGGGAGAGGCGAGACGGTGGTTTTGGAATAGAGATGATGGAGAGGAGAGGAGGTGGTTTTGCAATGGAGAAGATCAGAAGAGGGAGAGGCGAGACGGTGGTTTTGTAATGGAGATGATGGAGAGGAGAGGAGGTGGTTTTGCAATGGAGAAGAGGGAGAGGAGCATGCAGCAGCGATTTAGGATTGGGCGAGAGGGCCGGCGCGCTGTGAGTGGATCAAAATCAGAATCAATTTACCCTTCAATTAAGAAAGCGACCCCACATTAACTAGTCTCCCTTTTATTCTGGGTCATAATTGACCATGATTTTCGCACATAAAATATATGTTATACGTTGCAAAAATAATATAATTTGAAAGTACATTCAGATACGAACCAAACGATACAATTTTTGGTGACATGCATTCACATTTTGCTTGTCACATACAGTGCATGGAAAAACTTTGACCCAAAATACGCAAAACAACAAAAAAATACTTCCAAGACCAGCGCCGCTCTTCCGCTCTTCTCCTGTTCCAATGTAATCCACCGCCGCTCCTCTCCTGTTCCAATCTAAATCTAGCGCCGCTCATCCTCTTCCATTTCAAAACCACCGCCCCTCCTCTCCTGTTCCAGTCCAAAACCAGCGTTGCTCCTCTCCCGTTCTAATCCAAAACCAGCGCCACTCCTCTCCTCTTCCATTCAAAAACCACCGCCGGCGAGTGAAGGTGCTGTGGAGAAGCAGATCGATGGAGGAGTACAACCGATACGTGAGGATCGCAGACGGCGACCCTGTGAAGCTACCTAGGATGTTGGAGATACAGTGTTGGTTTGACAACAAGGACCAACTAGCGGTGACGGCGACATCCATGGCCAAATATCTGCAACAGAGCAAAAAGGTGGCGATACTCCCAGTGGGAGTCGCGCCGGAGTACATAGAGCTGCTCCTCTGGGCCATGGAGCAAACAGATTCACCGAATCCGATCGTGAGGGAGTGGTGGTGGGAGTATCGATCCCAGATGGAGCATCCACCAGAGATTGAAGGATTGAGCATCTACAGGGTGCCGTTTGTGAGGGTGTCCTGCCATAGCGAGATGGTGGAGTCTTCGTCGACCGAACCCAACTGCTTCCCCGCCATCGTCTCCCTCGCCGTTCACATCGTCTCACGGGGCGGCTGTCTGCCGCCGAGGAATAGGAGGGGACTGCCCCCCAGCCCAATAGTCGGGCAGGTTGTGAATTGTCAGGAGGAGCTTAGGTTGTCAGTATTTGCAGGTTGTGAATTGTGTTTTGTGTTGTGTATTTTGAGAGTACTTTCAGATATGAATGTCTTTTGAATTTCAGATTTGCAGTATTGAGCATATGAAGAATTTTATGAATTCTAGAGATCTACTTTTAGCACATAAAAAAATGTAGTTTCATAGGAGTATAAATGTGCAGACGAGAAGAAACTGCAAGTTTCAGTTTCAGATAAGAAACTGCAAGTTCAGTTTCAGATAAGAAACTTCAACTTTCAGAGACAGAGCATTTATATTAACACGGCCTTTTCAAACAGGGTTAACATCATGTTGGAAGTTTTATTCATGGTCGAAAATGGAACTACCAACCAGTTAACATCATGCTGATCAACATTCATGAATAGCACATCTTCATATGATGCACAGTCAAAATGCCCACACAATGTTGAGTGTGTGAAACACGGAGAAAACGAGGGACAGAGTTTTGGCAAGTGTTGGACGTGGTTTTGGGCTGCCCCGTCTAGGCTTTCATTTTTAGCATGCGCAGCCCACGACCTCGGATGGGAGGGCCTGTTTGTATTTTCTTAGGGCCGTCATGTATCGACCGGCCTATGGACCTCCCATCCGAGGTTTTATTTTTGGCAGCCCAATTTATGTATTTTTTTGAAGAAAACGCAGCGGTCTGTTCTATTTTTCTATATAAGAATAGGAACGCCAGGTACAACTTATGTTTCCCTTTTAACTATATTATATCTATTTAAATTATTTTATATGTTATTATATATTATTTTTATTGTCATCATATATTTAACAGATACTTACATATGTAAGAAAACAATATACCACATCTTATTAACTTATAAAGATAATTTCTTAACAAATAAAATCCTGGATTGTTTTGGCACGAAAATCCTAGTGATTGTGTACAGAAGCTTGGTAAGATTTAAGGACGAATGTAATAATATCACTTATTATTTAAATATATTTATAACAAAATGCTCAACCCTTTTCTATTTTTTGATAACATTGCTGGTCCAACCCAACATTATAATTAGAATCAGCCCAGCTAAATCGTGTATCTAGATAAAGAGCAAATGGCCTGTAATTTTTTATGAAATAAAATAAATGGGCCGCATGAAAGCTACATTAATTGTTCACCCAGCCCAGCTAATGGCTGTAATTCAAAAAAAAGATCAAATTGACTATAAATTCTACCGCGCAAAAAAAAAGATTGTAAATTCTGAAAAAATGGGTTGAATACGTGCCACATTTTTGGAGGCTGAAATGTGGGCCAATAGGTCGAAGCCAACGCAAGTTGTTGTAAATTTAGTCAACAAATGATTCTGACATGTTAGCCGTTGGATTTACATCCAATGGCCGGCATCCATCTTCAATCTCTCGTCTTCTTCCTCCAGCGCCGCCGGGACCACCTCCCGCCTCCTGCTGCTAGCAGCTCTGCTTAGCACGCTTCGCTATGAAGCGCTACTCCACCGTTGGCAGGCCATCCCTCCAACCCTCCACACCTCCTGTTCTTCTCCACCGACTCCCGAACCGCACTGCACTAGAACCAGTTAACCCTCGTACACCTCTCCGTCTGCGACTCTACTCCCGCGTCTTCCCATCTCCGGCTCGTTGCTGTCCGGGGCCTCGCCGTCGTCCACCACCTTGGATGAGCTCGGCGCGGCGTGGTCAACGTGGTCAACAAACGACACCAGTGAAAGTAGGCTGTGCGTGGAGAGGCTGACAGCTGGGTCCACGGCTGCACACAAGTAAATGCCTCCTTATTACACGCAAAATAATGATTCCTCCACCAGACATCTGGGACCCACTGGAAGGGCATCTGTATTTGCGAAAAAATCGTGCCCCCGTTGACTTGTCGGACCCACCAGCTATCTTCGCACGCAAGGAAGTGCCTCCTTATTACGCACAAAAAAAGAATACTCCCCCTGCCAGCTGGAACCCAGCATACTGGGAGGCTGACTTGTGGGCCTACCAAGTTGACGGGGGACGGAGGGCTTTGTCAACTTAGTCAATATGAACGATTCTAGCTCCTGTTACCGTACGATGTTCATCCAATGGTTGTAGTGCTTCTTCAACCTCTGGTCTTCTTGCTCCAGCCGCCCAAACCAGCGCCGGTCGTGCCACGTGCTCCTGCCTCCCATGGCCGGCTGTGATGCCGCGGAGGCCTCACCACCCCCTACTACTCCCACCGCTGGCCAGGCCATCCCTCTACTCACCCACACCCCCTGTTAATCTATGGCGACATCAGCCTCACACCGCAGCCGAACCAATGAACCCTTGTACTCCTCTTTGCGCGGGCATCCACTGCTGCGTCTTCCCCGGCTCTGAGTCATCCCCTTCCTAGGCCTCGCCGTCGACCACCGTCGTGGCGCTCTCGGCGCGGAATGGTCAACGTGGTCAAGGAACGACTTCCATCGGACGTGGACTGTACGTGGAGAGGCTGACAGCTGGGTCCACGGCCGTAGCAAGGAAGTGCCTCCTTATTACGCGAAAAATAATGATTCCTCCACCTGACAGCGGGGACCCAGCGGACGGGCCACAGTATTTTGCGAAAAAAAGTTTCCCCCTGACTGCTGGGACCCACCAGCTACATCTTCACACGCAAGGAAGTGCCGGGCAAAAAAAAGATTCGCCTCCCTGACTGCTGGGACCCACCAGCTACATCTTTGCATGCAAGGAAGTGCATCCGAAAAAAACGATTCACCCCCGTGACTGCTAGGACCCACCAGTTACATCTTCGCACGCAAAGGAAGTGCGTCCGGGCAAAAAAAATGATTCGCCCCTCTGACTGCTGGGACCCACCAGCTACATTTTCGCACGCAAGGAATTGCCTGACAGTCGGGACCCACCTGGTCGAAGCGTACGTAGCATTGTCATTCTGGTCGTGAACTTATACGTACATATATACTGGTCGATGTAGAGGCGCGCACGTGTCGTAGTAGAGGCGCGTACGTGTCGTAGTCGAGGCGCGCACGTAGCATGTACGCATACGTACAACGGCTAGGGTGCAAGAAAGAAAATACGGCCACGTATGTGTACATACGGGCGGGGTCTCAAACGCCTAGTCGCGCATACGCACGGTGAGGGCTCGTGTTCATGGGGAGGCAACAGAATGCGTCGTGTTCATGGGGAGGCAACGGAATGCGTCGTGTTCATGGGGAGGCAACGGAATGCGTCGTGTTCATCGGGTGGCAACGGAACGCGTGGGAGTCAACCGGCTTGGACGGAACAGGCGATGGAAAGGAGGCCTGGCATACCGCAGAATGGAGGAAACGGACCTCCTACGGTCGAAACGGGGTCCTGTTGATCGGGAGGGGTGTGGTGTACCGCAAAACGGAGGAAATGGACCTCCTACAATCGAAAAGGGGGTCCTGTTGTTCGGGAGGGGTGTGGCGTACCGCAAAACGGACGAAACGGACTTGTGTTGGAGCGCTACGGTCAAAACGGGGGTCCTGTTCATCGGGAGGGGTGTGGCGTACCGCAAAACAGAC